>NC_140954.1:91480497-91812997 GCF_014529385.1 Adiantum capillus-veneris
ATTCATGAATCTGCAACAGGTCCAGGTGATAGCCTGTCCCTTGGAATAGTGTCGGTTGATTAAATGGGAAGCCCATGGCTTCCAAAACTTTGTGCGAGTGTCCTCCTGGATCCCAAGTGAAAAATAGGATCATTGTTTGCAGTGTCCGGACAATAAAATTTGCATGCTAAATAGGCCCAAATTTGTAACCACCACTAGCGAGAGGGGAAATGATCATCTTGGATCCTGCAAAGACAAAATTGAAAATTATGACTCCCAAGAGTGTGCCAAGAATCCACCATATATGGCTGCCTTATTGGTGTGGTGAGCTCCGATTGTCTTCAAAATCTTGCTTACTGCCACCACTGGAAAAAAACTGCAAGCATGCCATGCTTCTCTTGGGTGTGCTCAAACATGTCAGCTATCTTTTCTGATGCTGATAGTAAGCCATCTACCTTGCGGCTTAAATACAAGCATAACCCACTTATCTCTCTCCATAGAGAGGATACACTGTTTGTACAAAATTGCACCAAATTGGGAATGAGGCCTTCATTCTTGCACCTTATGAGCCTTTTGTCTAGACATGGCTCCTTAACTCTTATCTCCATGCTGATCTTACCTCTATATGTTATAGCAGCTAGCCATAGCCATAGGTATGATGAATCCCATGCAAACACAATGCTGTGTTGTGGAGGAGTTTGGAACGTCCTTAAACGGTTGGCAACATATTGATCATCAAACTTATTCTAAACATCCTTTAATAAAGTCTTGCTTGGCTGCCAAGCCTCTGGAGCAATATCCAACTCCAAACCTTCAGTCTTGCTTACCTCTTTGTTATGGTCCTCTAGTGAAACTTCCTTGATGCAAGATTCCTTTAGCTTGCTACACTGTCCTTGGTCCATGCTGGTGCACAGGCTTCTGTTTTCAAAGCCCTCCCCTTTGCTTGATATGTTGTCCATCTTCTGCAAAGCCTTGCTAGCAGGCTGGTCTTCCTCTTGTCTTGTACCTTCCATGCCCTCTGCATTCCTTTTACTCTGGCGAGGCCTGATCAACACTTTACACCTTCTTACCCTTACTGCCCAATGTAGTCAATTGATCGCTTTGGTGCCTATTTCATCCAGGGTTAAAGATGTACTCTCATTTGTAACACAATTTTCTTGACTTACCTTCCCCACTAGGGTAGCATCTTTTGATTCTTTAACCTCTTGTTCCACTGCTTCAGTCCTTTGAATAAACTTCTCGCTTGATCCTTCTTCTGTTATCTTCATCTTGACCTCTTATGCAAGATCAATGATACTTGGTGTGCGGGTACCAATTGGTGGTGGGCGTAGGATGAGTGTAAGAGGTGATTGTGGTGGTGGTTGCATCGGTGGCTGTAGGAATTGAACTGGTGGGGCTAGCCGTGGTTACATGGCTGGTGGTGGGATTTGAACAGGTGAGATTGGTTGCCTAGGTGGCGGTGGTCTCGCCCTTGGCAGAGAGATCTGATTCTGTCTCCTTCCTCTATTGAAATTTTTCCTTCTTGGATGTGGGTTACTAGTAGTACATGCCATGGCCATCTTCCCCGCAATTATAGCAGTGGTACTCTTGGTTTTGCCTTCGTTGTCCTCTTCCTTGTTCTGGATTTCTGACAGATGCATGCCCTTGTTGCACCAGATGCATGGATAAACTCTCGAGTTGGGTAGTGATGCGACTCGATAGATCTTGCTGCTCTTCTGATGCCTCTTGTGGTTGGGCTCTATGAATGGCTGTTACAGTCACTGGGGTTAGTCGAACTGAGCTTGATTCCTCTGACTTGTTGACTCTTGCTTGCATGCGCAGCTTCTTGTCTTTAAGGCGGGCTACTTCTACTGCCAACTCATATGTTGCAGGAAACCTTCCCTTCACCTTCTCTTGAAGCGGTGACCACAGGCCAGCAATGAAACGGTCCTTCTTTAGGAAATTAGGCGCTCCTTCACCTTCCTCCAGTGAGGGAACCCATCTCTCCCATAAGTCCACAAACTTGGACTCATACGTGTCATACTCTAGCAGACCTCCCTGCTTCAATTCCGTCAGTAGCTACCATAGCTTCTCTGAGGTTGTGCCTCCACCAAACCTCTTCACAAAGATGGCACGTAATACATCCCATGCATTTTTGGTAGCTTGGGGCAAAACATTGTACCAAGAATTGGCCTCTACTATCATCAATAGAGGAAAAATTCGAAGCCGTGACGCGTCATCATCCTTGTTGGAAACCACACAAGCGATGTCGAAACCCACTTTGACATTGTAGACTGGGGTTTTGGGCCGTTCCGGACGCGATGGCGTTGTCCATTTTGCCAAATTCCTCACTTTTTTTCTACTGTTTTGGCTGTGTAAGTTTCTCCTATGAGCGAAGCTTCTGCTCCAATTTGTGATTGTATCTGGCTTATTTTACCCATATTGTGTGAGTTGTTTTACCCATTGGTGTTGGCCCAAGCTCTATTGTATCGAAACATCAGAAATTCTCCTCTTTTGAGCTGAGTTTTCGGGTTTGTGTGTGTGTGTCTCTCTCTCTCTCTCTCTCTCTGTGGAGTGGGTAAACGGATAGTCTCTCTCCTCTCGCTCCATCGGTGTGTTCACTGTCTCGGCCAGGTGGGTTGTGTAAGCCAAGTGGTGCCCCATAGTGTGTGTGTGTGTGTGTGTGTGTGTATCTTCCCAAGAGTGTGTGTCGGGTTTTTATAGAGGCGTTCTGTGTGTTTCCATCCCGCTCACATTCTTTTGGCGCCCCCACGGAGGATCTTCTTCGAGTACCTTCTGCTTCGAGCTTCGAGATTCGAGATTCGGGATTACAGGTTGCACACTACAGGTTACAGGTTACAGGGATAGGTACAGGTATAGGTGATTCACACAGGTATAGGTAGCTAGAGTAGAGTCATATACTGGCAGTAGAGTCACTTGAAGTTGTCGTGGGTATGCATCATTTGGCACCTGTTTGAATGCATTGTCTGCTGGTATTGTACGTTACTTGTGGAAACTGCCCTTGTACGCCTTTGTGGAGCCATACTTGGTTTTATTTGGCAGTCCCAGCCATTTCTGAGACTTGGTATGGAAGATAGTCATTTCTGAGACTTGACTATACGAGATTTGCATAAGCCTTCGTGTGAGGGTCGATAGCGTGAGGTTTTATTGAGCTGGGGCATTCTCAAATGTGAAGATCCTTTTGGTGATACAGGTAGATGGAGCACCCTTTTCGTGACCTCGCCATAGGCTATATACTAGTGATTCCTACTTGATGCTCGAGTTCTATTGTTGGCAGTTTATGCATACATATACAATCTATATTTTGGGTTCCTACTGCTCTACTTCTGGGGAAACTCTGCCAAAATTTTTCCAAGTTGTGATGGCTGGTTTTTGGTCTTTTGAGCCACTTATGCTGTTATGCTGCTGAAATTTTGGCAAAATCAGAGGATAAGACAGGTGTGCTTTTTTGGGAGTTGCGTGGTTGACGTTAATGGATGATCAAAATGGCCCTCAATTCACTCCTTTTCATTTAACACAAAGAATCCAGATAAATGTTCATGTGTCCATGAAGATTTTTTTCCAGCAGCGCATAGTCTTTATGTTCGAGCCAAGAAGATTAAGAGAGATCCTGGAATGTCCTTTGCCTGTTGTAATTCCGATGATTAACTATGAAAACTCATTTGATGTGCATGTGTTTGTCCTTATCTAAAGTTGAGCTCCATTGAAGTTTCTGGGAATTGAGTCAGTCAAAAGTTTTGGGTTCTTGCACGTGTGTTCGAAGGGGTTCTCAAAGCATTAAAACTTGGGTAGCGATGGCTTTCTCTTATCCGGAGTTTCATGGAAGAAGTGATGAAGATGTGGAAGACTTTTTGGAAAAGATGGAGGTTGCCTGTATCAACAACCAGATTCATGATCTGGCGCAGATGTTACGTCTTCTCCAAATTTGTTTGAAGAGTGATGCACGATTTTGGTCCAAAGCATTTGAAGAGGATTTGCGTATGGCTGATCCACCTGTAAGATTGAGTTGGGACAATCTAAGGCATGGATTGCAAGCTGAGTTTGTGAAGATAGAAGATCCTGACAAAGTGTGGCAAGAAGCACAGGCTTTAGTGCAAAAGGAAGGTGAGCCAGTAGATGCTTACATACGATGTGCAAGGCCTTAGCACCACAAGTATCCCCGCCTGACATGATGAAGGACAGGTTCTTGGATCGTCTTTGGGAGAATATACGTTGGAGAGTGGAGCTAAATAAGCCTAGGACATATGAAGATGCATTGGAGGTAGCAAGGAACAAAGAGTGAAAGCTGAGGAAAATGAGCCAGTTAGGAGTAGAGTCTTTGCCCATGAGGTCTGAATTTCATCCTATGGATTCTTCGCAAGGTCGCATGCGAGGGGTTCATCATGAACCAGTGGTTTCTGTTACTCCTCAGGTTATGCCAACAGTGGTCACTACAGCAGTGCAAGATGATGGGTTAAGGCAAGTCGTGAGGCAAGTGGTATATTTAATGAAGAATCTCAGCCTAAACATGCTAGGTCAAGTGGGAAATAATTGAGGTCGAGGGAGGTTTGCGAATCAGCCAAGAGGTGAAGAAAGACTAGGAATGGTGTTGGACAAATCAATGGTAGGTTCTGGAGGCAAACGCCCACGTGTTATAATTGTGGAGAGTTAGGACACATCAACCCGCAATGTGATAAGCCACCAAGGATGGGGGAGACATGTATCCATTGCCAAGACAGGTGCTAACTAGGTCAAATGATTATGGCATCGAAATTAAGGGAGATGAAGGAACCAGTGGATTAACCCAGGAGGAAAAGGGAAAGACAAAAGTCCTAAGTGTAGTCACCTTGGAGAAGGCATCAAAGCTAGAGGATACATTGGTGATGCCTATTGGGAAGAGGACCACAGAGGACAAGGAAGGAAGAAGTGCCCCAGGTCCTAGTAAGAAGAAGGGAAAGAGCCATGAAGGCGAGGATGTCAAGGCCAAGAGGAAAAGAAGGGCTCGTCGCAAGTTTCATGTTTCAGATTTTCCACTAGGGGATGGGCAATTAAGCTATGACTTGAAGGAGGATCTAACAAGCAGGAAGGCAGATGTTACTTTTGGGCAGCTTATAGAGATGGTGCCTAAGCTAAAGCAACAGTGGAAGAGGATGGTTAACCCAATGGAGAAAGAACCAGAGAGAGGTTCAGTGAAGGTGTTGGCAATGGATGAGCTACTAGACATCTGTCCAATAGTAGATGTGTGGCATAAAAGGAAAAATTTGGGACAAGTTTATGTGGATGGTGGAGCCCAAATATGTGTCATAACACACTCATGCGTTGAGAAGATGGGTCTTACAGTGACTGGGGTGTCAGGTTTCCGGATCAGATTGGCAAACCATCAAAAAGTAAAATGTTTGGGTGTTGTAAAGAGCTTAGAAGTGGAGGCATATGATGCAAATGCGGTGGTTGATTTTCATGTGATGCCAGCGGGGTTGGGAGCATATCCTATTATACTGGGTAGACCATGGTTACGTGCAGTGGGAGCTGTTCAAGATTGGCGACATGGTACGATTAGCCTCTATGGAAAGACAGGTGCCAAGAAGCTATATAATATGGACACAAGGAAACGATTGGAGGAGCTTTATGAAGATGAAGATGAGTCTAGTGATGAAGACTATTCCACGGACTGATGAGGACAGTGATAGCACTACCAGCAGTGATGAGGATGTTGATGTTGCATTTCTTTTGATGGACAAAGAAACCCAGGAGTCTGGTTTAGTTGCATTTTCGAATGAGGTTGAAGATGAAAGTGAAGGGCCTTATGAAGTGATTGAAGGGCTGATGCAAACCAAGGTCGAATTGTCAAAGAAGCAGGAATTGATGACACAAATGATCAGTGGAGACCTTTCAGCTATGGAGAAGGAGGTATATTTGCACATGCTGGCTAGTTTTCTTGATTTGTTCATATATGAAGAGATTAGAGGGTTCAAGGGAGAAGAGATGCATATAGAGCTGAAAGAAGGTGCTAAGCCAGTGCGGCAAAGGCTAAGAAGGATGGGTCAAGAGCAGATGGAAGCCTTGCGGGAAGAGGTGGACAAGTTATTGAAGGCAGGGTTCATAGTCCCTGTGGAGACCACAGAATGGGTGCGTCCAGTAGTAGTCAGTCCAAAGAAGGATGGGAAGTGGAGGATTTGTATAGATTTTAAACCCTTAAATGCAGCCACTAAGAAGAACCCATATCCTCTTCCATTCATCGATCAGATCTTGGATTCAGTGGTAGGTTATGAGAGGTACATTGTGTGTGATGGTTTTTCAGGCTATTTTCAATTGAAGATTGCTCTTAAAGACCGAATAAAGACAACTTTCATTACGCCATGGGGCTGCTATTGCTACACGGTATTTCCATTTGGCTTGTCAAATGGACCATCTTTTTATGAAGAGAGAGCAAATAGGATGTTGGAACCATTCATTGGTAGTTGTGTTAAAGCTTTTATGGACGACTTCTGTGTCTACAGTAGTAGGGCTGAACACCATGAGAAGTTGCAGATGGTATTGGCTTGATATGATGAATGTGGAGGACAACTAAATCCAAAGAAATGTCATCTAGCACAGCCAAGGGTGAAGCTATTGGGCCATATGGTGTCAAAAAATGGCATTGAGGCTGATCCAGACAAGGTTAAGTCTATTATTCTTCTTCCATCACCTACGAGTACAAAGCAATTGGCAACCTTTATAAACAAAGTGAAGTACATGGCGCACTTTATTCCATTGTCTCACAGCTCCTTTATCCATTACAACAAGTGGCAGAGCATGATCCATTGCAATGGGATGACAAGTGTGAAGAAGTGTTTCAAGAGGTGAAAGAGGTGTTAGGGGGTCTGTCAGCCATGCAAGATCCTGATTGGGAGAAAGCATTTTATGTAAATCCATCAGTAGGGGATGACGCCATTGGAGCCATGCTATTGCAAAAGGGGAAGGGCGGCCATTATATAAGGCTAGTGTATTGTGCAAGCTGAGTGAAGTTGGTAGCAGAGAGAAAGTTCTCGGAAGTTGAGCTAGTGATGGCCAGTGTAATATTTGCTTGTCGACGATTTCATCATTACTTGCTACCATGACCTTTTGTTTTCTTGACGAGTTACGCCTTTTTGCCACAGTTAATTAATGGCACTAACATGTCAAATGTGGTCAAGAAATGGGTAATTGAGTTGCAAGAGTTTGAGTTCTCTTTTCTAGTGGAAGACAGTACAAGAGCTACCCTAGCTGATTTGTTGACTTACAAGGAGAATCCCCTCCTTGTTAAGGAAGAGGTGGTGAGAAAGGTAGTCGAAGAAGTGCCACAGATCAACAATGCACATGTTTTGTTCTTTGATGGCTCATACAGGAAGAGCCATGATGCGGCTTCGGGGGGTATAGCACTTTATGATCCAGAGGGGAAGTTAGTATGCAAGAGAGGGTTAAAATTGGATGCTCATAGTAACAATGAGGCTAATTATGCTTCTTTGGAAGCCGGATTACACATTTGTTTGAAGCATGGAATTAGAAGGTTGAGCGTAAAAGGTGATGCCTTGTTAGTTGTGAAGCAAGTGCTGGGTGTGTGGAAGAGCAAGAACACCTCATTGAAGGAAATGTGTTTCAGAATTAAAGGCCCGTTAAAAAATTTTGAAGCATGGAGCATCAGACACATTGAACGTGCTCTAAATGGAGAGGCACATGAAGTAGCTCAAAGCATGATTGGGGAGCTATTTGTGTTGAGGACCAATTTACCTCTTTACCATGGCTGGGAAAGTTTAGCTCAAGAAGAGGAGTTTTTGCTAACAAGAATCATTCCAAAGGACATACAGAAGTCTAAGAAGTATGGTTTTGTGCATAGAGCATCTAGGTACAAATTGATTGGTGATGTCTTATACATGAAAGGGGCTGATCTCGTGTTGAGACGTGTACCTTGGCAAGAGGAACTTTACAAAGTGTTGGAAGAGAATCATGAAGGTGCATGTGGCGGCCATTTTGCTCTAAAGATTACCTTGCATAAGATCTTTCAAGAAGGATATGTATGGCCTAGTTTGCACAAGGATGTCCACCATTGGTGTCGGTCTTGCAATAGGTGTCAAGCATTTGGGAAGAGAGTGTTGAATCCAGAGCTACGAAAAACCATTATGGCGTTTGATGTGTTTGAAAAGTGGGGGATTGACGCAATAGGCCCATTACCTATCACAAGCAGGGGCAAAAGCTATATTTTGACTGCAGTGGACTATCTCTCTAGATGGGCAGAGGCTATAGCAGTAAAACAAATCACTGCAAAGGATGTGGCAAAATTTGTATATATGAAATATGCATCAAGATTGGGGTTCCACTGGAGCTACTTTCAGATAAGGGGCCAGGATTTAGAGCTAAATTGCTAGACTTCTTATGCATGAAGATGAAGATTAGGCACCAGCATACCACTCCTTATTATCCGCAGTGTAATGGCTTAAATGAAAGATTCAATGGTGAGTTGGTACAAATCCTTTCGAAAGTGACAGAGCACCAAGGAAAGAATTGGGATTTAGAATTGCCTAGTGCATTATGGGCTTACCGTACTTCGGTGAAGACAGGTAGAGGGTTTACTCCATTTCATCTAGTATATGGAAAGGAAGCACTATTGTCTGTGGAGGTAGAGTTACCGGCAGTAAAGATGCTAGAGAAGTTGCTTGGGTCGTCTAGTAATGCATTCAAAGAGAGGCTCTTACAGTTACAAGAGGTTCATCTGGATAGGATGAGTGCATTGGAACATTATGGGCAGATGCAGGATAAGGCTTTGGCAAAGATAAATGAAAAGGTCAAAAGTAAGGATATCAAGAAGCATGACTTGGTTTTGCGGTACAACAGTAAGCTGGACAACACCTTCCAAAAGACGTTTCAAATTAAGTGGGAAGGACCTTTCAAGGTAGTGGAGTGTTTTCCGAATGGTACATATCAGTTGGCTAACCTGGATGGGATTTTACATAAGTCAAGGATAAATGGATGGCGTCTTAAATTGTATCATGCCAGGTTAATGATGGTGGAGCAAGATGAGCTGTCTGTGGATCAAGCAGTGTTGGTGAAGGACGAGGAGACTTGTGACGCTGCGAGTCTCATATCGCTTTTTGTTGCTGCTGATCATGAATGATCTAGCAGGCTAGGGGATGGGCAAATTATGTCAGGAGTTTTTTGGAGCAAGGGATTGCGCATATGTACATACACATGCATGGTGCATCAAATAAGGAATTGCCCATTTTCCAGAGCCAGGTGGTTACGTGGGGCCCACATGTGTACGGGTAAGGCAGCATGTACATAGTGCATCGATTTTCACTATCACCAGTACCAGTGTGTTTTTTCTATAATAATGAGCAGTTGGTATCATGTAAAACTTCTCGAGGAAGCTATCCGCGGGCCGACGACATGAGGTAAGGAGGTGCATCAGATGGCATCTAGTGGCGTCAGGAGGTCGAATGGGGTCAATATTTGACGTGGATAAGTACGGACACGACGTGGGTGTTTTCTTGTGATAATTATGCAGAAAGGTCATCATGAGGACCATATTTTGGGGCCACTTCACGTGGTGGCAGGATGCATTATTGGAAAAATTTGAGTGCCAGGTGTGTGGATGGATGCAGCAGGGTGACAACTATGCACTGTGAGGCCAGTTTTTGGCCTGTTCGGGGTCCGCTTGAGGTCATCTAAAAGGCCAAGGGTGCCCAAGTAATAAAGCTAAGTGTGGGAACTGAAAAAACAGAGAGAAGACCAGAAAAAAAGTGGAGAACAGAGGAGGAACAGTCGCAACTGTGTTTTTGCTATTTTTGGTGCCTGTTTTGGCTGTAAACTGCTCATCCGGGGTCAGATTTGAGCACTTTGACATTGTAGACTGGGGTTTTGGGCCATTCCGGACGCGATGGTGCTGTCCATTTTGCCAAATTCCTCACATTTTTTCTGATGTTTTGGCTGTGTAAGTTTTCTGCTGTTTTGGCTGTGTAAGTTTCTCCTATGAGCGAAGCTTCCGCTCCAATGTGTGATTGTATCTGGATTATTTTACCCATATTGTGTGAGCTGTTTGCCCCATTGGTGTTGGCCCAAGCTCTATTGTATCTAAACATCATAAATTCTCCTCTTTTGAGCTGATTTTTTGGATGTGTGTGTGTCTCTCTCTTTGTGTGGAGTGGGTAAACGGATAGTCTCTCTCCTCTCGCTCCATTGGTGTGTTCCCTGTCTCGGCCAGATGGGTTGTGTAAGCCGAGTGGTGCCCCATAGTGTGTGTGTGTGTGTGTATCTTCCCAAGAGTGTGTGTCGGGTTGTTATAGAGGCGTTCTGTGTGTTTCCATCCTGCTCACAACGACTCCTCTCGAAGCATTAGAGAGAAAACACTTGGTGCTACAGAAATCTGACTGTCGTGAGAGTGCCGCAATTTTCAAAAGCAAAACTCACCATTCTTTCTTCACTTCCTCTGTCGGCACTCATTGACAGAATGCTTTGGTTGACAGCAGCGATGGCACTTCATAGACCTCCCACCTGATGCTCTCAATTTGTGGTTAGAACGAGCAACATGAGATGGGGAGCTTACCTCTTGAATAATGAAGACACTGCAGCCTGGCAGTAGTACTTCAATGAAGGCGGTTAATGCCTCTTTAGTCTCCTCCTCTTCCGTCCTCCAGTTAGAGAATTCCTTCAGCCATTCGTCCATGATTGATGAGGTGCATTGCTTTCAGCATTGTAAACTAAAGGTTTCTTAGAAGTCCTCCTTCGTGGGGGCACCAAATGATGGGAGCAAAGCGCGACACAAACCTTAACGGCCTCTAAAATACCATGAGCCGATGCACGCTGCAAGCCGATCACGGTAAATCGAACAGGGGGCATGACCTAGATTTGAGCGGCTAGGACGTAGACAACGGTGATTTGACATATCACGAATTCTACACACACACACACACACACACACACACACACACACACACACACAGAAAGAGAGAGAGAGAGAGAGAGAGAGAGAGAGAGAGAGAGAGAGAGAGAGAGAGAGGGAGGGAGGGAGGGAATAGAGAGAATAGACAGGTGATGAAAACCCTCGGGGTGGTGAGAGAGAATTATTCTCTTGCCATATTTACAGCAACCTTATTTCCGACGAGGTGGCACATCATGGTGATAGAGAGAGATAGTGAACCTACTTGGTGCGTTCTCTAGAGATGACTCATTCACATGAAAACCTTGCTAATCATGAGTGTGTGGATCGACCGTTGTAGTCAAGATGTGGACATAGCTTCATAATACAATTCCAAAGCAAATCACTACTCTAAGTCCCCTCTCTTGTGATGCAAGTGTTGCCAATCCTCCCACCAACATACTACCAAGTGCTGACCTCTCATGAACTTGCCCCCCCCCCCCCCCTGATAGTGACCTCTCAGGGCCTTTTTATAGGTGCTAGCTGCTTTAGATTAGGATAATCTGGTGTGATTAGGGTAATCTAATCAAGGGAGACAAAGCAAGGCGGTGGGCCCTGGGTGGTTGACCCTTGCTTTGTCTTGGGAGTTATTATAAGGAAAACCTCTAGGTGGTCCTTTGTGACCATCACGTAGAGAGATGAGAATTTACAAATTTGAGATTTTTTACAAGGTTTGGTTGGAAACTGGGAAAAAATGATAATAACCTATGGTTTTACTGAGAGGGCATCGTGGACGTGATGCCGGTGAATGGTAGCCTTGCTAGTGCGTCGATGTAGCGCGCTCATCACTTTCGGGGTCGGCCAGAGCATGCCTTCGGCACCTTTGCTTGTTTCGGTGTTGGCGACGCGTGCTTTGACCGCCTTCTTTCTTTTTTGTCAATGTCGTCGATATCCTTCGGTTTTTTTGTAATTTTTTTTGTGTGTGCGTATACGCGTGTGTGTATATGTATGTGAGTGCGCTCGTGGGTGCGTGTGTGTATACATGTGTGAGTGCGCGAGCGTGAGTGTGTATATATATGGATGTATGTATGTGCGTATTAGCATGCATGTGAACGAGGGGGGGTATATGGATTATGTATATATATATATATATATAATTTTCGACGAGGTTTACTGATATATATATATATATATATAATTTTTGGCGAGGTTTACTGCTGCAGAGAATCGGCGACGCAGAGCGTGAGTGAGAGAGTGTGTGTGAGGGCGCTATGTGTGTGTGTGTGTGTGTGTGTGTGTGTGTGTGTGTGTGTGTGTGTGTGTGTGTGTGTGTGTGTGTGTGTGTGTAGGGAGGGTGTGTGCGCGTGTGTGTGTGTGAGAGAGAGAGAGAGAGGGTGTGTGCATGTGTGTGTGTGAGAGAGAGAGAGAGAGCGCATAACGTGGCGCCTATGGGCAGGAGTGCGAGAGAGGGAGCATGGCCGCTTGTGCACAGTGCGAGAGAGAGAGAGAGAGAGAGAGAGAGAGAGAGAGAGAGAGAGAGAGAGTGAGAGAGAGAGAGAGAGAGAGAGAGAGAGAGAGAGAGAGAGAGAGAGAGAGAGAGAGAGAGAGAGAGAGAGAGAGAGAGAGAGAGAGAGAGAGAGTGAGGGTGGGGTGAGGTGGTGAGGTGGTGAGGGAGGGAGAGGGTGATGCGAGCGGGTGTGTGTGTGTGGATAAGAGAGAGAGGGAGCTCCTTATCTGTGCGCCTGTAAAGGCTTATCCGGGAGTGGCGGAGAGCGAGAGAGAGAGAGAGAGAGAGAGAGAGAGAGAGAGAGAGAGAGAGAGAGAGAGAGAGAGAGAGAGAGAGAGAGAGAGAGAGAGAGAGAGAGAGAGAGAGAGAGAGAGAGTGAGAACGTGAGTGAGGTGGGCTCGGGCTTGCATGGGCTGTGAGCACCCTGCCAGAGAGAGAGAGAGAGTTGATATTCGGGCCAACCTACCGGCTGACAGAGAGCGTGGGAAGGGGGGGGTGTGTTTTGGCAATGAAGTGGGGTAAGGGGGGTGTGTGGTGAGAGAGAGAGAGAGAGAGAGAGAGAGAGAGAGAGAGAGAGAGAGAGAGAGAGAGAGAGAGAGAGAGAGAGAGAGAGAGAGAGAGAGAGAGAGAGAGAGAATATTATCCCCCCTGTTTTGCATGGTAGCTCAAGGACGAGAGAAGGGGAGAGAGTCAATGGGGTGGGGAGAGAGGGAGAGGGAATAGTGGGCCAAGGAAATGGTAGGGTTGAGTGTGTGTGTGTGTGTGTGTGTGTGTGTGTGTGTGTGTGTGTGTGTGTGTGTGTGTGTGTGTGTGTGCATAGATAAGAGAGAGAGAGAGAGAGAGTTTCGGCTTCTTGTAGGCCGCGAGGGAGATAGAGAGGGAGGATGGCTGGGCCACCTGCGGCTTGTGACCGCCGACGAGAGGGCGGGAGAGTGAGTTGTCAGCGAGAAAAGGAGTGGCTGAGGGAGGGAGAGTGTGTGCCGAGAAGGGAGAGAGGGGAAGAGGGAGGTGCATAGGGAAAATGAGAGAGAGAGTGGGATATTTCCTTCCATGCCCGCGGGGACTTTTCTCAGAGAGAGGGGAAGAGAGTTGGATCAATGGAGGGAGAGATGGATTACGACGGCCTGCCAGGGGAATAAAACAAGAGGGAGAAAGAGGGAAGGGAGAGTGAAACCGAGGGCGGCCTGCTAGGCTAGAGCATGGATGAGTGAGGGCATGAGGTGATCAGGCTGGCCAAGTGAAGGGGGGGGCCATGTGACGAGGCCATGCCAGTAAAAGCTAGGGCCGTGAGGTTGACCAGGCATTGCCGAGCCTTCCGACGGTGTCGTCAAGTCTCTGACAGAGGAAAAATAACCTTTTTTCTTCTTTTTTTCATTGATTTCCAAAAATTGGCTATCAGTACCAAGCAAGGAGGAGTGGAAAGGGAGTAATCAGCAGATCAAACAACAAAGCAACCAATCTTCTCAATCCTATCGACAAGAAAATGCTCCAAGTAGCATGCAAGGAGTCAGGCAAATTTGGGTACCAAAAGCACAGCTTAAGAACAACCCGATTCAAATCTGGGTACCCAAAACATCATCGACAATACCAAAGACAGTTCCAAAGATCAAAACACAAAGAGGAGCATCTTCGAACAAGGAATCTTACATGAAATGGATTTGGAAGAAAAAGGAGCACTTATCTTCTCCACAAACTGCAAAAACGATCAAAGTCTCAAAAAACTCAACCACGCCATTCTGACCAAGACAAACCAAAATATCAATGGTGGCTAAAGCTCGACAGCAGACAATATTGATACCACCAACTCAAGCACTCAGCATGCTAAAGCATCATGATGGTACAATCAAGCAAAGAGCACACAAGCTACAAGAATTACTCTTTGGAAGACAGCATCAGAAAGCCTCGACATCAAAAATCCTTGAGTTAATTACTCAAGTCCCAACTCTTGCACAACATAATGGTTTGAACTGCATTGATCTTCAAAGCATGGTAGAGCCAACCAAGTCTATGCATAGACACGATTGTTCAACCCATGCACATAGTCGTCCTGGAGTATGCCATCTAGGAGAGGTGGAAGGGCACTAAGTAATTAAGGGCAATGTTTGAAGAGAGAGGAAAAAGTTGATGTTAACGTGTGATTTTTTGCAAAATACCTAATAATGCCCTTATAAATCATCAACGGGGGAATTCAACTGATAATATCTCCCGATATGTGTAAATAGTGTATATATTATCAAAAAATAGTCCTTTTTTGTTATTTTTCATCATTTTTCTTGATATTGAGACTTAAGAAATGGAGAAATCCAACAAAAAACAATCAAGATGTGTTTTCCAATGGATTTTCTTAATTATTGGGATTTTACTTTGCTTTTTTAGTGCATTTTGTTATTTTCTTTGATTTTTCCAATAAATAGGTCAAAAATCAATAATAAATAGCAAAGGAGCTCATATGGAAATAATGAAGATACGTTGATGATAAAAAAGAGAAGGCGGACAAGCACAAAAAATTTCAATCAAATTGGCAGATGGAAGCAGGAAGCCTAAATTAGGCGGCCAGCAGACCTACTTTTGCAGAGTTCTTGCAGAATGAGCTAGAGGAATCCGTTTAGGAAAATTTTTGAGTCTAATATAGATTTCATGGTCTAGTGGGACTAATAGAGGAATTTGGAGAAAAATGGTTCGGGAAGTCCGAGTATAGATACTCAAGGTAGGCTAAAATCACATCATTTCCACTTGTTGCCTTTGGAGAGAGAGCTTTTCGACCTTCTTCGTACGCATTTTTTGGAGTCCACAGCTGCCTGTTTTCAGTGTCGTCTCACACGAGACATGAGGGGTAAGTTCTATATCAATGATCCATTCTATACGACCGGTAGCTAGTCTAAACCCCTGGAAAAAACCCTAGAATCCGAGCAGTGCACGAAGACCTACGACCAAGAATCAACCATAGCGGCGTGTCAGCTCAACCAAATCATATGAGACTTGAACTGTAGCATGCCCCAACATAATAGAACACTTCTATATCAATAGTTGACCATTCGGCAAGGGTCGAGGGGGTCCCAAGTAGAAAAGGTAGGTTTTTGACAGATGCCAGAATTGGATTCTGACTCCACAGATAGCTTACATACGAGGTCTATACACAATGTATATGATTGGTTTCGTAGAATCAATCAAGCCAAGCCCTCAAAAAGCAGAAAACGTCTCGAAGGCTACAAAGCGTCAAATTTGACATATGAGGTCAAACTGACTCCAAATGGACCAAAAATGGATAAGTTGCTTCAGGACTATGTAGCAGACAAGCCCATAGCCTCAAAAGTGACTAATAAACTCTATAGGCCATGTAGTCATAAAAATTGGTGAATTCAGAGTCGACAAAGCAGGAAGTGATGCTAGCAAGACCAAATTTTATTAAATTCAATTTAGGACTTGTTTTAGGTGTATAGAATATGTTTAGGTCAAAATTTTCAAGTTTTGCAAGAAAAAGTTGACTTCTGTAAATAATCGTGATTATTTACTTTTGCAATGTTTTGGCTTGAAAATGGTATCATCACCTCACCTATCACTTGTACACACCTATTATATGCCAAATTTCAAGTATGAGCCAAAAGGATCAATTATAACTTGGAAAATTGCCAAAAAAAACACAAAGAAGTCCTTTCAAACCAATTTCTTAGTTATGAGCCACATTTTTTGATTCAAATCACTCATATCACATACACAGGGTCTACACCATGCCTAGAATCAGGTTGCACCAAAAAATGTTCATTTTGATGAAAAAGTTAATAATCGTCGCGATTATTTACTTTTTTGTCAAGATGGGAAAAAATTGCAACTTTGCCATCATGGGACGAAATTAAATAATGTCCTAAGCCCACTAACCAAGTTTGAACAAATTTGGAGCTCAAAATCTCAAAATTCCTTTACATCTATTGTTTCAGAGACCTAAAGCCTAAATTTGGCACCATTTTCACCCTATGCACCCAAATGAGCCCACACTTCACTCAAAGTATCTAATGGATATATACTTCAAGCCTATGGTGCCAAATTTGCAAAAAGTTAACAAAAATTACTCAGCTATAAATAATCATGATTATTTACTTTTGTTGTAATTTTTTGTTTAGACTTCATGATTTTGATCTTTACATGTTTTTATTCATCTATGCATGTTCAAAAATTGATTTGGAATCAAATTGGACTCAATTCAGACTGAAGGACAATTCAGAGAGGAATCTGTCAAATTTTCTAACTTTGACACTCTATTCACTTAGCAGGAGCCATGTAAGTTGCAGAGAAGTCCAAGAAGAGGGTCTATCAAAAGGAGAAGTTGCAAGAGCTACCACCATACCAACTAGACCCCAGTTCAATAAAGACGGCCAAAGCGACCTATCTGTCGAAAGAATAGCTTGAGGAGAATAACACAACGATTTTCAAGGTAGATTCAAAAGTGAAGAAGGACATCAGGTAGAACTACAACTTCTGCCAAAAGAGGTCTATGATATAGCAGCAAAGCCCGAGACAAAAGAGGCTAACAGAAGGCTTGGTCTCAGAGAGTTCTACGACCAAGAGCCATGTGGAGTGGATTTTCTGAAATCTTATGAGATCCTATCCACCATCAAGGAAGATGGAACAGCGGAGATCTCTAATCAGCAAGGGAACAAGGTTGAAGTGGTAATTACAAAAGAGATAGTGGCCAAAGCTCTGAAATTACCGACAGAAGGGATGACCATGAGAGCTAGAGATAGAAAGACGACAGGTACCTTTACCAAGGAAACCATTGTTGCAACATTTGCCGATCTTATTTAGAAGCAAGTGGAAGAACCAGCAAGATTATATCATTAACACTTCCACTTTCTTGCAAAGAGACCGCTAAGATACACAACACCCAATCATGCAGTTGCGACTATATTTACACAAGTGTTAAAGTTGACAACCAGGTAACCCATCGACCATGCACAGTATGTGTTATCCACACTGAAGGGTACAAAAAAAGGGTAAGATAACATATCTGGGAGCACCTGAGGTACTCACAAGAATCACCTACCATGCTATCGGCATGGCAGACAATTTTCCACCTGCCCCAGATCAGAACACATGGATCGTGTCTGCACAACCATCCCCTCGAGCCACAAGGTCCAGCAAAAGAACTTACAAATCTGATAAAGATTCTGCCGAGAGCTCTCCAGAAGGGCATAGCAAGGAAAGCTCAAACAATGAGGAAAGAAGAGCCCGCTTGAAGAAATGAAAAGAAAAGCAGTGGAAGCACATCAAGAGGAGCCTCAACAGAAGCAGGCAAGGTTTGAGAGAGAGAAGCATTCTTATGAACGAAGCCGCCAAGCTCAAGGCAAGCTCAAGGCAAGGACCTTGCAAAGTGGTTACCTATAGAAGTAAAAGGACCAAGAAAAAAGCACCCTGCAGAGAGAGAAGTAGAAGATCCAAAGGATCTATTGGAAAGAATGTATCAGGATGCAGAGGCATTGAAGCTGAAAGAAGCTCAAGAAGCAGAAAGAAAAGCTAAAAGACCATTTTCACCTGCTACAGAACAACACGACCACCCCATGCCAAGACCTCCACCATCACCAATAGATAGAACCACACAGGGTGAGCCCACTAAAGAAAAAGAGCCTAAATAGAAAGAAGCAATAGAATCTGTACAACAGGTAGTAACTACTCTGGAGCAAGCCAAAGCAAAAGAACCAGAACCGCAAAGAGAAGCAAGTCCTAAACCAGAGGAGTCAACGAGGTTTGAGTAAACAAAGGAACAAGAAACAGAGGACGCCTCGTCTACCACCACCCAGTAAGAAACAGTCAAGGCATCCACGAAGCCTCAAGAAGACAAAGCAATCGATACAAAAGCACAGCCTCAAGGGGAAGAACAAACCCAGCTGCTATCACAAACAACCGCCACAACCCCACCAAGAGAATCACAAGAGACTACCAAAACGTTTAGGCAACTCACAAGAAATGAAGACTGGCAAACCAATGATGAGGTAATTCTCCAAGTCAATGAATATGTAAAGCAGATCCAAGATATGACAGAAAAACTCCGATCAGCAATACTTAGCCGTAGCACGAAGGCTAAAGAATTGGAGATGGTGATCGACGCTCTCCAAGGAGAGTTAGAGGACAGATTAAATGTCATCACTAATCTGCAAAAACAAGTCCAAGAATTGAAAGCTGAAGTTGAACAACACCAGCTAGCAAGAGACAAGCAGCAAAAGAAAATGAAAGAGTTAGGCGAACTTCTCATGAAGTTAACAGATGCCTACAAAACCAAAGACGAACAGCTGACAGAGGTTACTAAATAACTCTTAACTACAACTCTGTCAGTTCAAAATATCTAAGTACAGCTAGATGTAGTAAACGCTTCATTGCAATATTCAGAGCAAAGGATCAACGATCAGGCAACCTTTTTGCGATAGATAAGAGAAAATACCACAACTACCTCGATCAAAGGTACAAACAAAGTGTACAAAGCACTAGAGAAAAAGAATAAAGATCTCGAGCTAGAGCTAACGCTGGACCAGTCACAACATAGAGAACTGGCATTAATGCGGTACAACAAGAAGAAGAGCTACTCAAGGAAATAGCCGAGTTGAAAAGAGTCAACCATCTATTGCGAGATGGACAGCAAGAGACGTAGGAAGAAGCAGGTACGTCAGAGCAGCCACATATTGATATTCCCTCAGTCTCTTTCACTGTGATGGAAACACAGCCAGCAGAAGGGCTAGGTGGTGAAGAATATTTCCAAGTACCATTAACAAAAGCTGATGAAGTGCCAATGGTCCAGCTGTCAAAAGATGTGGACGATGCACTTAAAGAAAAGGTTACCTAGGAGACAGATGATCAATGGAAAGCAGTGATGGATAAAGAGTTGAGAGTTCTTTACTCTGTCAATATTACTCAACTCACTCCCAACCAAATCAATGCACAATGGTATCAGCAATCAGTGACATATTCCTTGATAAATGTAGAGCTGTTCAAGATCAAGGAAAGACTTTATAAAGACATGCAAATAGAAGGTGCAGATGAAGTACACCCCAAGTGGAGAAAGAGCTGGTTGAACAAGAATCCTAGATACCTGATTCTGTTCACAAGAGCACCTGTGGCACTTCAAAAAGATCCAACTTTTTGTCCTGTACCAAGAGTAAGGACGTGGCAAGCACATGAGGCAATGACAAAGAAGCAGCCTACATGGCTGAATTATCCAAGATTGCCAACTCCAGAAAAGGGATCGCCGACAGAAGAATACATGGTGAAAACCCTAACGGACGCCATGTCATTCTTCAAAACTCTACCTAATCTTTCACGTGTTATGCTTTATAAATTTTTCCAAATGCTGCTCACCTGGATTGAAGTTTTTCATGAGCCAGAGCAAGCAGGAGCCCCATGGATGTCTTTCCTCAAGGGCAATAAGGGTTTATGCTACGACCTTAGTGGCCAACCTTCCGAAGAAGTCCTCTATGTCTTCTACTCACATCTAACCTTCTCATAATATGTTGGCATTTGAGGAAGCATTCTACACAAGGTTTTTCACTTGGCGAATGAAGATTTTTGGGCCAGTGATCAGCAGCCTGACTTCCAAATTCATCGGCTACTCCACAGTCGAGCTTGAAAACAGAGTCACTATGAATTTTTGCAGGTGCCAGACAAAGAGAGAAAGATGAGATATAAAAAGGCTCTACATGCACTTAAAGACCACCTCGCCAGCCGTCAACCCAAAGATTATTTCAGCCCATAAAGCTGTGTCAAGGGACGACACAGGCGAGGAGAGGGGAAATCTTAGCAACAAGCTAACTCGGGCATCATTTTTTGGAGCTCTCATTGTAAAAACGCTTATTATTTTGATAAATCAAGAATATTGTAGCTCATATTTTTCGGATAAACTTTGTAATTGATGAGCAAGGGCTACAAGCTTCCAGATTCTATCAACCTGTCTTTACCCATCTTTAGTTAGAGTTCCCAAATTATTAGTTTTGACCACCAACAACCTTGGCTAAGGTATAAAAGCCAATTTTTGTAAGTTATTTTCAAGTTTTGGATAATGAAATACACAGCATGAGATAACGGTGCTCACTTTTCTCCTTCTCGCGCTTCCTACTCCCTCTCCGGTGTCACATTGCAATTGTATCTGTTGCGTTGCAACCGCAGGTAAGAGCTCTACGCATTGATGTAAGCATTTCACGATATTTTGTAGCTTTTGGCATCGTCGACCCGCTGCCTAATTTCATCATAAGTAGGAATTTACACTTCAAAATCAAAAACTAAGTATATGCGGGATATTAGGGTATCATTGCTAAGCATTTAGATGCATTCTGGGTCGAAAACGACTATGTCAAAATCCACTGCTATTAATAATCGCGATTTTTGCACTTGACCTAGAGTGGGAATTGAGACCATAAGCATGTGTGCTTAGGTCTTATAAACTTTTCCTAGAAGTTTTGTTACGTTTGGATGTCATTTGATAATGTAACAGATGCGCTTGGTTTACCAATGAACGATTGGCTTTTGGTGATTTCAGTCATTTGAGTGTAGCTTGAGTTAGATGCGAGTTGTTTGTTGTTTTCTGAGACATTGACAACCTCTTGTAGCCTCTATGCACTAGTCGAGTCAGCTTCGTCCCATGGATTGACAATTTAATCGTGATTCTTGCTAAATCTGCAGTAATATAAGAGTGAGGTTAGACACCCGTCCCACATTGGCTAACTGAATAAATGAATTGTGATGGTCAGGTTACACATGTTTTTTCAATGTGGTAGAGGTCAAGTAAACCCTGATAAAAAGTATGTGGAGAACCAATTTTGTATTAAGGTATGTAGTGCTCATTCTTGCATGGGTAGCTTTGGCCAAAATAATATCCAGAGGGTACATTGTAAAGGGGTCCTTGAGGGACAGTGGTTTGTTATTTTCCATACATGACGGGATAAATTTGTTATTAATAGAATTTTCAAATATAATTTAATTCAAACCATGCTAGATATAAGTTATACCATAGTGGGGAGCATGAGTAACCCATAAGAAATTTCTTGGTGTGTCTATAGACATGCATGCCGAGTTTTGAAAGATAGTGGTCCAACACAAATATGCTAATAGACATAAAGTTCAAAAGTCCATCTTATTTCCGATTTCTTTTTTGTAAGAGAACTTTTATTTCTAGATGATTTAAAATGTGTATATCCCAATACAATAATAACCTTAATTATGTGTTGGAGAGACTCCATCAAGTGATGAATTCCATTATGTAGGATAGCTCACAGGTAGGCTTTAATATCGTAGGTATATATAAAATAGATTAATTCAGGGAGATTAACAAAAAAAATCAGATTGGTTGTTAATTAATCAATATGTATTAGTTTGAATGTTGGAAAAAGTCATGAGTTCCTTTTGGAGTTCTTTTGTGTGTTCCCTAAATCCATGGTTTAGCCCAATGAGCATTTTTGTAATTAGAATAATAGTTGGAGTAAATACACACTCATGAGCATTAGTTACCCATCGAAAAGACATTTTGTGAACTTTGTAATTTCACATATTGTATGAGAGTCCCTAATCATCCCCATGGTCAATTCCAAGGACTCTAATATATATTTCTTTTGCATGTAATTGGATAATGTGTTTACAAATGAAAATCGGGGATTGAGCTACCTTAACCAAACCACATATGAAAATATGTTTCACAATAAACCCTATTTTGCCCATGATAAATACCATGGACATTGGTTTGATTGGTAGTATGGAAAAACTTCTTGGAACCCTTTTTTTATTCTTGTTGAAATTAATTGGTAATGAGACGATGACTTGGAGAAGTTGACCATATTACAGAGTTGATCACATCCCTTATGAAATTCTTGTTCCATAGATTTTTCCTATACCAAAACTAAGGGGATATGGTTTAAGCCTTTTGACATAAATCCTCTAAGTATATTGTGCCTAATGAAGAACATGTTTTCCTAACGGTCCAAATTTAGGCAAGAAGGGTTAGAAACGCTTCCATGTCTAAGAAACACGCATCTTTTCAAAGTCAAAATGTTCGACAAAAGTAGAAAATGATTTTGAAACAAACCATCCTAAGTTATTTCCACCCAAAATTGATAAAACAAATAGTTTAGGTCGTGTTTAAAACCAGTATTTCTCAAAATTTGTTCAAAAAATGTATGTGGATGCAAAAATCTATAAATTTATTGCACAAAATTAAATGAATACAATGGCCAAAGCTTTTTTTAGTTATATCGAACAAGTATAACCCATTTTTTCTTACCTCTAGGTGTCTTACCTTCTCATTTGTGATGTATTCTAGCATTTTTGGGATTTCTCCAAAGTCTTTTGATCCACAAAACTAGTAAGGTTTTCTCAAAGATGAAGAAATGCTTCTAGGAGTGTTGATAATTCATTTTAATTTTTGAAAATAGGGTTGCAAGACATCTTGGAGAAGATGAAGAAGCTCAAGGCACACAACAGAGAGTGTATTTCTTAGTGCACAATGGAAAGATACGTTAGCCCTAGAATGATGGATGTATATACAATTCACGGGGAGAAAAACCTCGTAGGGAGGGAAAAAATGCCCCAAAATTCTTAAGTGTGTTCACACACATCACTATCATATATCTATATATATACGGTAACAAATCCCCCGTAGGAGTGATGCGATGAACGAGAGTTAGCACATAGTGTATAGGGGAGTGCCATGTCTTGAGGACATGATCAATCTGGGGAGTAAACCCAAAGCTTTGTGAAAAGCTTCAAACTTCTCACGAGACAATGCCTTTGTGAAAAGATCTGCAAGTTTGTCTTGTGTCGGCCCATAAGCCAAGCTGACCTCTCCTGATGAGAGTCTCTCTCTGACATAGTGGTAATGCACCTCAATGTGCATTGTGCGAGCATGAAAAATTAGGTTCCTTGCAACTGCCAATGCACTCTAACTGTCAATGTAGATGATGTTGGCAATAGTGTCCTGTCCAACACCAAATCAGCCATAAGGCGTCTGAACCATACACACTCAACCGTAGTTGTGAAGAATGCCCTGTACTTATCCTCACAACTAGAAGTGGCCACAGTAGGTTTCTTCTTACTCAATTATAATATGCATGAACTACCGATCATGAAACAAAAACCACTCGTGGACACTCGCGTGTCATAACAACCAGCCTAATCTGAGTCTGAAAAGGTATGTAAATCTGGCAGCAGTGATCCCCCCCTTGGGATAAAACAAGCCAAGATGTAAAGTGTCCCTCAAGTAGCAAAACTTTCTCTTGACAGCATGCCAATGCTTAGATCCTGCGCTATGCATAAAGCCGCTGACATGTGAGATTGCAAATTGAATATTATGCCTTGTATTGCATACATAAATTAGGCATCCAACAACATTTTGATAAAGAGTGACATTGGCAGGATCACCAGTAGCATAAAGACTCAATTTTAAACCTATTTTCATGGGAGTAGTGATAGGTTTATAGTCCTCAAGTCCAAACTTACATAGCAATGTCTCTATGTAGCGTGTTTGACACAAGGCAATAGCGCCATCACACTACTTAAATTGTATGTCCAAGTAATGATGCAACAGTCCCAAGTCTTTCATCTTGTAGTAGCATTCAAATCAGCCTTAAATTCAGCAATATGTGCCTCATTTGGGCCAATAATCAGCAAATCATATACATATAGAACAACGATGAGAAATACACCACACTCACATTTTACATACAAAGTTCTTTCTGTTGATGGACTGTCACAAAAGCCTTGTTTAACCAAATGAGTGTCAAATTTCTCGTACGAAGGATGAGGAGATTGCTTCAATTGGCATAGAAAACTTTCTTATAGTTACACACTTTATTTTATTGTCCTTTCTTTTGATAAATATCTCATTAACTTTTAATCATATTTACTAATTCATTTGATTCATTTACAACTAAAAAGCAAGGTTTTAGACTAGGATAATTAGTAAAATTAGTTAATTAATTAAGTTCTAATTATCATGCTTCATTCACACTTAAATCTATCACTAATATCTATCTTTTGATTTATTAGGATAATATACTAGATTTTCCATCAATTTTAAGGCTAAAAACAGTCAATTTCTACCCTAAATAAAGACTAAAATTAATCAAAAAATTAAGAGATTATTTTCTTAGCTTTCTAACAGTATGAACAAGCTTTGATGATTATCTTGTAGTTATCTAAGCTTAAATGATTTAATTTCTCTTGATTAAGGCCTAAATTAGAAAAAAATTAGCCTTAATAGGGGTTAATAATTAATTAGATTAATAATCCTAATCATAATTTAAATAATTAGAGCATACTAGTATAAAGAGTATATTTAGAGAGGTTTAATCTTCTTAATTAATTAGACTAATTAAGAAAATTAGGTATAGATTAGTATATTTATACTAATTAATAGGGTTTAGCACACTGATTATCTTTGTTTAATCAACTAGAGTATTTCTCTCTAGTGATTTTTGGGTAGAGTCTCTTTATGCTAGAGAGATTTGGTAAGGTCTTCGAGTCTGCATGAGTTTGTGAAGCCTAGGTGTCTATTTATAGTTTTTCTTGGCTCTCAAAGGCACTCATAGACTGAGATTGGCAGTTTCTTGTAGCTCAAGCAGCCCTCATGCTTCCCCTAGTGCCACCTGCTACTAAAATTGATTCCATCAAGTCCAGGGTACCCCTCCTAGCACCTACCCACTTTGAAGTTCAATTTTGCTAATTTTTAAGCTTAATCTTTGCTTAATTGGGTAAATATCTGCAAAATATCCAGGAGGCTATAATAAAAGTCGTATGCTTTAATGATTACTAAAACATTTCAATTATTTTATCAATTTAAAATGGTAGTGAAAACTTGCAGAGGGGATAGTGAGGTCACTTTTTACCCGAATTCAGCTTTGAAAGTTCCTAGCTATAGTATTGTCGTGCTTAAGATTCCAAAAATACCAACCTTTGCTATAATCAAGTAAATTTTCACTAACTTTAACAATCAATTTTTGTTTGATTAAGCTATGTACATTCACTCTTAGATTCAACGGCTAGAAATCTTACAGAAAATATGCTTTCTATAGAAATCCATCTTCGTGCCCAACTAGTGTCGGTTCTAATCCATGTCCTCCTGGTGTCAACTAGGTCAGGTCGTCTTGGCGAATGAGTCTAGCAATCTCTACATGTGTAAGAGACAATGATGGTGCATCAAGGGTGTATTGAAAGGGAGGCAAGTTGTCCATACTAAAGCCATGTATCTGAAACCATGATGACATTTTTGCATACCATGTCGTCATGGTGTCCAACTAGGTCAAGTCGTCTTGGTGAATGAGTCTAGTAATCTCTACATGTGTAAGAGACGATGATGGTGCATCAAGGGAGTATTGAAAGGGAGGCAAGTTGTCCATACTAAATCCATGTATATGTAACCATGATGACATTTGTGCATACCAGCATGATAGAGAGAGAGAGAGAGACAAAGAGAAAGAGAGAGAGAGAGAGAGAGAGAGAGGGAGAGAGACATGAAATGAAATGTTATATCAAACATCTTCAAAAGGCCAAAATGACCTATGAGACCAAACTAATACAATCTTTGTGGATCTAAACTAATGTTTGGGTACAAAAATAAAAAATAAGTGAAGTAAACTGAAAGACTAAAATCATCATAATCATCAGTATTACCTGAGGATGCGGCACTGGGTGTTGTCCGAGACAGTACGGCATTGGTCACTGAGAGCTTTGTCAATGTCCACCTCTGTAAATAGTGATACTAGACGTCTCTTGTGTCATGCTAGAATAGTCTTGATCCTCTGATGGCTCCCCCGTCAATGTCATGGTCGCCCTTGTAGACATGGGCATCTAGCTCTCCCGAGCTCAATGGCTCTGTCAGCTAATATACCTCTGGTATAAGTGCACTTTGAACTTTTTTGTGAATCATGCTCATATGTTTGTTGAGTCCTTGCTCTAAAGAAGTCACTAATCTCCCTCTGTGAAGGTCTCCCATTGTCTAATGTCCTAAAGAGACTCTCCCTGTGTCTACATAGCTCTAACAAAAACAACCCGAGGCATCTCTGATCTTGATATCTCATGACTCTAGCCAATGATCCAAAGCCCTCTCCAAATATACAAAGAAAGCAATGGACAATGAAAAATGTGATGTAACTCTGTCTCTAGCTCTATATGACACAACTGGCATATCATGGCCTCTGCTGGTACTCTCCTAAATTTTTCAGCCTCAATCTCTAGCTGATGTGATGATATGTGCATCTAACCAATAGTACATCCTATCCCGTAGGATAAATGAGTGTCCATCTAGGCTGGTCTAATCACATATTGATCTTGTGTTAGTTGCAGAAGATGCTCTCTATAGAAAGCCATCTTCGTACCATAGTTACAAGGAATGGCAATTTTCAAGTCTCCATTACCCGTTTCTATCCCAATTTCTCATTCCAAATCCCATTTTTGTGTTTCAAACGTGAGTATCCAAAATAGGGAATGGAATTTCATGCATGTTGTCGTTCCGTGTTCCTCGTTCCAAATCCCCGTTCCGGGTAACTATGCTTTGTACCCAACTCCTGTGTCGGTTGTATCCATGTGCTCTTGGTATCTAGTTGGATCAAATCCTGACATATGAGTCTAGTGATCTTTGTCCGTGTGAGAGATAGGAAGGGTGCATCCAAGGAATACTTGAACAGAGGTAGTCTATCCATGCTTCATCTATGTAACTGGAACCATGATGTCATCTACCCATACCAGCATGATGTGTCCCCCTATAGTTCTAGTTGTTGAGATGACTCAAGGGCTAGCTGAGCATATCTATCTGTCACAAACTTTTGACATGTCAAGCCACTAAATAATGGATCCAGCATTCAAATCCTGGTTAAGGGCCTAAACCCTAAGAAGAAGAAGCAGCAAAAGTAGAAGCGGTACAAGAATTTTCACCAATTTACAAAGTCTTGCCAAGTGGCCTATTTTTAAAGAGGATCTCCCACCAACATATGGGACCCCGTCCGATGGGGTCCAAGGGACCTAAAGACAATAAAATAAAGCAGGACTACACACACAAAAGCTTGCATAAAAACATGATGATGTGGCAATTGTATGAACGCCCACAATTTGTGGTGATGACATGGCAGCTTGTACGAACTTCTGTGTTTTGCATTGATGACATGGTATGGTGTACGGATTTTCCATGCTTTGTGCTGGTTTTTTTTTGGACTAGATGCTTTTAGAAATTGAAATTGTCATAATAATTAATATCTAATTCTCCTAAATGATTTTCTCATGTTAGACTGATAATTTAATATGGGGAAGTACCAGGGGAGAAAAAGCTAGAATGTTGCTAAGGTTGGCAGACTGGTCACAGTAGGGATCCAAAGGAGGGAAAATAGGGATCCAAAGAGGGGCCATCTGCAAAAGAGCAATGTGCATGAATGGTGATTCAAAGACCTTAGGGTTTAGCTCATTAAGACTTCCAAAATGCTAAGGTTCCAAAAGTCAAAGGTAAAGTCCAAATGGTCAAGCTTAACAGAATTGGATGCTTTTGTAAGACCATAAAGTCTTCACATATCCCTAGATGAGAGGGGGCGAGCCCTAAAGGTTGGGTAAGAGAGAGAAGAGGTGAGAGAACACACACACACACACACACACACACACTCTCAAGGCTTCCCTTTACACAAAGGGCATAGTGGACACATGTCAGGTTCCTAGCCCAATTGCCCCCAAAGTGCATTCAAATCCTATTGGATGGCCACAGAGGTGGACCAATGAGAATTAGGCTAGAGTAACCTTAGTTTACTTCATTTAAAAACATTTGATAAAAGAACCAATAGACATTAAGCTCTCTAGAAGACTATTGGACAGTCTACCAAGGGGTCCAATGAGCATTCAGCAGCCCAATGGCTTGCCTGATTCCTATCGGCCAGAAGACTAAGAGGTCGAATGAGAGTTTAATTGAATTATTTAAATATCTAATGCTCTCACAAAAGGGGAAAGGGGACACATGTCACAAGGCTAGAAATTATGCTACTAATTTCCTATTGTCTAAGCTTGGCATGAGCCAATGAGGGGCCAGCAAGAGGAAATAGCAAGAGGGGTCAACCAAGAGAGAGAGGGGGCTGATTTTTGCAAGGCATTATTGCACACACACTCACACAAACTCATGTGTGAAGTAAAGAAGACTATCTTCTTCTCAAGATTTAATGGAAATCTCATCATCTACTCCAAGCTTGTGAGAAGGGAGGCCTACACCAACAACTCTTGTCTTTGTGATGCAAATCCAACCAAGAGCCAAGCTCCAATGCATGCTCATCTCCTCTACCATGCTAATTACTAAGCTATGCTAAGCTATTAAGAGTGATTATGAGAAATATTCTTACGAGATAGATGAGAAGTATTCTTACTTCTATCTTGTAAGAATACTTCTCATAATCACTCTTAATAGCTTAGCATGGCTTAGTAATTAGCTTGGTAGAGGAGATGAGCATGCATTGGAGCTTGGCTCTTGGTTGGATTTGCATCACAAAGCCAAGAGTTGTTGGTGTAGGCCTCCCTTCTCACAAGCTTGGAGTAGATGATGAGCTTTCCATTAGAGCTTGATAAGGACATAGTCTTCTTTACTTCACACATGAATTTTTGTGAGTGTGTGTGAAATAATTCCTTGCAAAAAATCAGCCCCCTCTCTCTCTTGCCCCTCTTGCTATTTTCTCTTGCTCGCCCCTCATTGGCTCATGCCAAGCTTAGCCAATAGGAAATTAGTAGCATAATTGCTAGCCTTGTGACATGTGTCCCCCTTTCCCCTTTTGTGAGAGCTTTAGGTATTTAAATAATTCACTTAAACTCTCATTGGACCTCTTAGTCTTCTGGCCAATAGGATTCAGGCAAGCCATAGGGCTGCTGAATGGTCATTGGACCCCTTGGTAGACTGTCCAATAGTCTTCTAGAGAGCTTAATTTCTATTGGTTCTTTTATCAAGTGTTTTTAAATGAATTAAATTAAGTTTAATGTAGCCTAATTCTCATTGGTCGACCTCTATGGCCATCCAATAGGATTTGAATGCACTTTGGGGGCAACTGGGCTAGGAACCTGACATGTGTCCACTATGCCCTTTGTGTAAAAGGAAGCCTTCAAAGAGAGAGAGAGAGAGAGAGAGAGAGAGAGAGAGAGAGAGAGAGAGAGAGAGAGAGAGAGTGTGTGTGTGTGTGTGTGTTCTCTCACCTCTTCTCTCTCTTTCCCTACCTTTAGGGCTCGCCCCCTCCCATCTAGGGATATGTGAAGACTTTATGGTCTTCACAAAAGCATCCAATTCTGTTAAGCTTGACCATTTGGACTTTACCTTTGTATTTTGGAACCTTAGCATTTTGGAAGTCTTAATGGGCTAAACCCTAAGGTCGTTGAAGCACCATTCATTCACATTGCTCTTTTGCAGATGGTCCCCTTTGGATCCCTATTTTCCCTCCTTTGGATCCATACTGTGATCATTCTTCCAGCCTTGCCAATATTCTAGCTTTTTCTCCCCTGGTACTTCCCTATTTTAAATGATCAGTTTAACATGATAAAATCATTTAGGAGGATCAGATATTAGTTATTGTGACATTATGTCTCTCTTGAAATCATAGTTGTCCTCGACTATGAAGTAGAGACGATAAATCCTAGTCATTAGTCCTTTTTCTAGCGAGTAGAGGATCCCTATTTTACCCTACGACACCGTTCCAGAATGGATGACTAATCCCTTTAGTTCTTAAGAGCCTAAGCTTCCGCAAGCATGTATGTGCATCAGTCCTATCAATCTTCCATAGTAGAGTGACAAGCTCTACTTGGTGTTTGGGAGACGTCGTCTCCACAAACATGATCCTAAGCATGCATACTTCTTAACATTTGTGCACAATAAATAAAAAGAGAGTCTTATAAGACAAAAACTTTGTTCATTTAAACATTTTTATGTTTGCTTACTCTAGGGAAGCATTGTAAGCATTGACAAGGTATTGAGAGAGTCTTTTTGACAGGTATGAAATGTGCTTGTTTGCTAAACTTGTCTACTATCGTCCATATTCCTGTATTCCCATGGATAGACTTGGGCAATCCAAAGATAAAATCCATGGATTCTCTCCCACGGTGAATTAGGGATTGGCAAAGGTTGAGCAATCCAGGTTGCTTCCCTGTATCAAACTTTGTCTTTTGGCATACCACACATTTTGAAACATACTCTTGTATGTTTGCTTTCATGGCAAGCCAATAGAAATATGCTTCTATCCCTTTTAGGGTAGACTGAATCCCTCTATGCCCCACATAAGGAGGAGCATGAGATTCATACATTACTTTCTCACGTAGTGAGTTAGTAACACATAGTCTATTTCCATAGAGAAGATAACCATCTTGTAGGGTCTACTATCATACCCCGCTAGCTCTCACCATCTTTGAAGGTGTGTGAGGTCTTGGGTCTGAGACCGTGAGGGAATTGATGTTGTGTTTTTCGAGTGTAAGCTTGGTGTTTGAAGCATCCATCTTCATTTCACCAACAAGTTATTGGAGGAACACAAAGTATTGTATTGTAAAATGTCTCCCTTGATGGGGGAAACCTATAATACAAATCCTTTTGGAGGGGAGACCCCGGCTCCATGTAAATTAGGTCCTCAAGTGTTGTTAATAGCTTAATTTCTCTCTCATTTTGAAGTATTGCTCGTGTCTATCTAACTAGGTGTTATGCTTTTGTTGCTCTCTCCATCCAAGCACTCTTGCTATGCTCATTTAAAATCTATTCTTAATGAAATTCTCACTATGTCTAAGTTATTTTTCGCTATACACAAGTTACTAGACCATTGAATGTTATAGAAGCTTTGCATATAACTGCTTTTAAGAGGACAATGGACTTCAAATATGAGCCAAGGGCTCATTCTCTGGCACGCTCCTGCATGGAGAGTGTTATTAGAGCTTCAGGTGTGTGCTTTTCTAAAAGCATACCGGTCCACTATGATTTCTTCTATGTCCTAGGGCTACCATCACTACCCTAGGAACACTGTCTATTGAGGCTTGTTTCAATTATTTAAGAGCTTATGGACCATGTTGCGGTCGGCTACAAATTTACGGAAGAAATGTAACCTTGATTCTGGTGCAGGTTTCAAGACAGAATCCATGGCGACTTTTGAGCAGGAGTGATGTTGCCAGAATGCTTTTTTATCTTCAATTAGTAGTTTTTTGAATTTTGTGTTTGGTGATTCCGTTTGGAATTTGTTTGAAATGGATAGTATCTATTTTAAACATGTCTTGGTCACAATTTGAATTGTTTGACTCTGGTTTTAATATTGGTTTCAATGCTTAATGAATTACTCCCAGGTGGAGTAGTGAGAAATGGTGTTTTTGTATTATTTGAACCTCAAAACAATGCAGACGAGATGCCTGGGAATTGTTTCATTGTATGATTGAAAACCTTAAAACAACGTAGATAGGATATTTAGGGAGAACTTTGTTGTATGCTAGAAAACCTCTAAACGAAGCAAACGAGATTTTGGGGAACATTTGATTGTATGCTTGAACCTCCAAACAACGCAAGTTGCAATCTAGGGGCTTGTTGTAAAAGGCCTCTATATCTTCCAACTCGGAACTTTTTGGGTCATGCAGGAGGAGTGATGAGGGAGTCATTGACACCTGAATGGTTATTTTCAAGGGGGAGTTTTCATTGGCAACTTTATGTTTCTATGTCTTGTAACATGCATATGTGAGAATTTGTATTGCATTCTGATGTGCCAATCATTGAATACTCCTTATTAGATGAGATTTTTCTAGGAAGCCAATGACCCAAGATCTCAAAAGCTCTAATCTAGAATGAGACTCCTTATTGAATGAGATTTCTTGTGGAAAGCCAACGAACCAAGATATCAAGAGCTCCACTCTGGAATGAGAAAACTAATTGTCCCTCAGAATGACCCTCAAAAATGTTTAAGCTAACTTGAGTTGTTTTGTAGATATGTAATAATCGCAGACGATTACTTTCTTTTAAGAAGTGGGGATGTCACAAACTGCTGACATGTCAAGCCACTAAAGAACGAAGCCAACATGCAGATCCCGGCCCCATAGAGCATAGTTGAAGCCACTAGAGCGTCAAAAAGCCACAACTTTATTCGAGGTTACTGAAAATGAACTTACAAACACATCTTCTCCAATCCTCCGAAGGCTGCATAAGCTCTCATCAATCTAGTTCCTGCTGCTCTCCTCAATGAAAACACCGGTCCACTGAAGACTACCCCAAGATAGGTGTATGCATCTTTATACTCCACCATCTCTTGGCCATATGTAAAAGTGGGTACTGACCTCCTCACCCACTATGGTGTGGTGTTAAACACCATAACCTTGGTTTTCCCTTGGTTAACAGACATCCCACTATTGTGAGCAAATGTGTACAAAGCATCAACACATTATCATAAACATATAACAATAGTGGGATCAACACAATATCATCATCATATAACAATAATGGGATCCATGTCCCTGCCAACTATGCTCCTCTATCACCGAACCTCTTAATGTAGTTAGAAACCTCATCCACATACATGCCAAATAGTGTAGGAGATAGGGGGTAGGCCTACTTCCTAGCTTCCAACGTAGGGAAATGTAGGTTTGATCACATATCCATCCTCTATTAGTTGGAGAAGATGCTCTCTATACAAATCCATCTTCATGCCCAACTCCTATGTCGGATGTATCCATGTGCTCTCAATCTTTAGGTAGATCAAATCCTGATGTATGATTCTAGTGATATCTATCCGTGCGAGTGGTAGGGAGGGTTCATCCAAGGACATTGTTCATCAGAACATCAAGAGATGTGGGTACACGCAGCCAACCCCAATCCAGAAGCATGCAATCCCTATTTTCTTGTCCGGGCAAGACCTCATGGTGGCAAGCCCGCAAACCCAGATCTACCCCTTGCTAACCATCAGCAATCCCACATCGAGATGGATCTAATTGTGCATCAAAACAGCCCACAGGTGGCTCTTTGTAAGGAGTTACGGTGGCGACATTCCATTTGCACAATCAAAAGAAAATCCATATCGGCAAAGGTGTGGGGGGTCCTTGAGAGGGTTCGTTGCGACCCCATCAAGTGTCATTCTCCTCTTCTCTCTCTCTTTCTCCCTCTATGCATCTTTACCGCTCTCTTTCATTCCCTCTCTTCACGAAAAGTAAAAGGGACCATCATTCATGCTAAAAGTAATCATTGAAGCAAAGAAATAAGTGAAGATTTTTGGAAGTGTCAAGCCTCTCTCTTTTTCTATCATGAGAGACAAAACGTCTATAGAATAGCTATATGGATTGTCTACCTTTGACTAAACCCTAAAATTTCCAAACATATCATTTGGATGGCTCCCACCTCAGGACAAGTGGGGCTACTCCTGGAGTTGAAGAGCATGTTACCAGCTGCTGAAATTCCAAGGGAGTAGATAGCAGAGGACATCATAGAGTACGAGAAGCTCCCTGACCAAGAGTTGGAGGATCCTATACGCCAGCTACAAGAGGTCTTGAGACTTGTATGCCTAGGCGAGGTATCTTCTCAAGGTCGTTTAGCAAGAGCAGTGCACAGGTTGAATCTCTTTTTATATAAAGTATGCATGTACACACACACACACACACACACACACACACACACACATATATATATATATGTATAGTGGCTATATGTATATCATTTTGTCTTGCCAAAACATGATATACACATGATAATAGCAGGACCTCTTCCAGAGTCAACTACCACTGCTCAGCTACTAGTACAGACTACTGAGTGGCCACCAGATGGCGAGGTCACATAGCAAGACTAGGACACACGGTATTAGTTTGGTATTTAATTATAGAAGTATGATATTCCCATAAACATTGATCTAATTATCTTTTTGTTAATTTATTCACGTAGTGTCCCTTCTTGACGATTTTAACGGCGTACCTCTATGGCCTTGGGACCTTCTCCGACCCCAACACCACACCAACACCCTCTCGGTCGGGGTCACACGTGTCTACCACGCCCTTGCCAAGACCCGGTTTTGACCATTAGGGACCGTTTTGGATGTGTGTCTTATGGTGTCACCTGCAACATTGACACGAACAGGCGGGTTGTGCCCATCAGAAGTGGCATTCGTTTTTGCTAGTGCATAGGGCAGCTACTAGAGTTGTACATGCCTCAACTCCACATACTTTAGCCATATGTATCTGTGTGTTGTTTTAAATATTTTATAAATATTCACTTGTTCTAATCTATCTTCTTGTAATGTAGCGATCAGCTAGATATCGACAAAAAGTTTGTGATTGCTCAACTACAATGCGAGTTTGGAGAGGGATGGGATCAAAAAAAAATTGGGCAGCAAATGGCCAAGCTATTACGACACAGACAGGACAATGCACGATTAGTAATTACTCAGAGAGAGAGAGAGAGAGAGAGAGAGAGAGAGAGAGAGAGAGAGAGAGAGAGGGAAAATGAAATGTTGTATTAAGTCTTCAAAAGGCCAAAATGACCTATGAGACCAAATTGATACAATCTTGGTGGAATACAATGTCTAGGTACAAAAATAAAAATACAATGTTTGGGTACAAAGAATAAAAATGAAGTAAAGTGAAAAACTAAAATCGACATCATCATCCTCATCAATGCCCAAGGATGCTTGGCATCGGGTGTTGTCCAAGAAAGTATTGCATCGGTCATTGAAGAGCTTCGTCAACGTCTGCCTCTATAAATAGTCGTACTAGGTGTCTTCCATGTTGTGTAGAATAGTCCTAGTTCTTTGATGAAGCCTCCGTCAATGTCATGGTCACTAAAATGATAATCCAATCTAGGCCCCTATCTATGCACTTCATAAAGCATGGTGGAAGTGACCAATGTGTCAAATAGACACAACTTAGTGTGTGGCCCTTGAAACTACACCTAACAACTATGCTCCTCTATCCCCAGTAGTCTCAATATAGTCACCAATCTCATCAATATACAATCCAAACAAAGTCAAAGAAAGTGGGCATTCTTGCTTCACCCAAATAGTAGAGTGAAGAGGGTCTAAAAGACCCTCTACGGTCCATACACTCCCTATAACAGTCTCGCAAGAAGCCATGAGAGAAACAAAATGAAATGAAATGATATTTTAACATCTTCAAAAGGCCAAAATGACCTATGAGACCAATTTTTTACAAATTGGTGAATATGACACCATGTCTGAGTACAAAAAAAAGAGATACTAAATTGAATCTAGAAGTGTTACTAGTTGTAACTATGCTGGGTATGTGTGATCACTGATACAATGAGTGCCCAATACAAGAGAGAGATAAAATGGGGATGAATCTATCCTCATATGTACTCTAGATGTCGGGATAGTATGGCTCAAATCTTCCATTGTAGTCTCTGTCGACGTTGTGATAATTCCATTATCTACAAGCTCCTTGTGCGGTCTTCCTCGATACATTTGCTCACCAATAAATGCATGAAAAGCATCAAAATCCCAACTATGCTCTCAATTGGTTGCCAGTCTATCATGTTCAATGGATAAATATCTGCACCATATCAAACATAATATCAACCATAAGCCTTCAAGAATAAGATGCACTAAATGAGATATATGCTCAAAATACCCAACTGAAATACCCTACAGTTGGGTCGATGCCGTAGAAAACTAGGAGGAGATGTTTGCAACCTTAAGTCTGCATGTTGGAAAGCATCTTGTATGAGGACCTCTTTTACCCTCTTGCTTTGTGCACACACATTAAACTCTTTAACTTGTCCCTTGAAAGCCTCCACAAAATCAATGTGTTGCCTCCTCTTCCTCCCCCTTGTCTGCAATAATACCCAACTCCCGATAGTTATTCTAGATGGTATCCATGACTGATCATCTGTAGTATAATTATTAAAAATGGTAACAGAGTCAATTGTAGTGCTAGGCCTTCAAGAGGTAGTCATGGTGTGTAGGTAGTCATGGTGTGCACTAGAACACAAAGTAGAGTTAGCAAAAATATGAAAAAGGGAAGACAGTTTTGAGAGGGAAGTAGAGTATTTCAAAGTAACACTTGGGTAGGAACATAAATACTAGATGGAGCCTTCAATGCAAGTTCTAAAACCTTTGAGTACAAAGTTAGTACGTTTTATGGCATTTATGCTTTGAAAGTGTGACATTGTATAATTTAAATAACAAAATATTTATTTATTTTGTATTTTCTCAACGAGCCCGAAAGTGAGTCCAACTTTCTCCTAATGGCTAGATAGATGTCATTTTTTTCATGGGTGATCTCATTAGTGGTTGTGAGTTAGCAACAAACACGTCGTCTTGGCAGAGAGTCTAGAGCGTTTGCTTGATCAACCTATTTAGTGAGGGAGACTCTTGTAAGCAAAACAGTGGACTAGTAGGCATAGTAAGCAAACAAACTAGTATCGACTAGGAAGAAAAACTTTACAAGAAAACATTTGGGTCTTCTTACATGAGAAAAGCATATAGAATTATTTCAGAGACAAGGGATTCCTTTTCCATCAAAATCTTCACATCTCCCATGTCAAGGGCATCTATCTCTGACCACTCTCAAAATCAATGAACACGTATAGGCTTGCTTTGATGGTAGACAAATACGCAAAGTTTTCTCTATCCAAAGCCCTTGTCACTTCAACGAAAATTTGATGTTGTCTTTGATCAGCTTCTCTTTAAACATTTGATTTTTTCCTCTCCTCATATGTTGTCAGGATAAGGATCCTAAGGAGTAAGGCTCAACCTAGGGGATCAGGGACCTAAGCCAGGGGCTCGGACTGGACCAGTGTGGACTCGGGATCCAAATTATGGCTAGGGCTAGGAGCCGAGGCCTATATATAGGGTGGTGGGGCGGTGGATCCGACATCTTAGTCTCCTACGTCTCACATTGGTATTAGAGCTTAGGGGAGGAGAGCTATGAGGGAGGGGGGAAGATGGCCATGCATGGTGTAGGCCTTGCCTGTACACTGTGACATTTGTCACTGCCAAACATCCCTTGAAACAAGCTCCCCTTCCACCATAAGGCATGGTCTCGAAGCTTGCTTTTACTAATGCAAAAAAAAGTTTTTGCAAAATAAATGCAAAATCAAGTTAGCGTTAAATAAATCTACGTAGGATGTGTCTTGCCGACAATGAATTGAGATTCTCCATTTTGGACCTCCGACTTCTTAGAATTGAATTAATGATGGGCCTTGCCGATTACCTTGGCCTTATAAGGCGCATGCCATGCCTGAGTTGTCTTATAATCCGTCATGGCCTTTGCCATGGTTGTGAAAGATTGCAACCTTGAATTTTATTTTAACTTGATAACTGCCATAAAAAACTGCACAAAGAAGCCTTGCTTGCCTTGGTAACGGTTAGGGTTGCTTGTAGCCCAAAAACCAAAGATCGTAGGGTAATATGAAAAGATGACCACCGATCCGCCTAATTTTTAAAGTGGTGAAGCTTTGAGGATTGACGCGTTGAGGGCGTTGTTTGTAAACCGTGGGGAAACACACCTCAATACTGTCAGTATCCAAGGGGATAGGCATATTAGGCAGATTACAAAGTGTAATCTTGTGCCAAAGGATAAGTTACTTTCATGGAAAGTGAAAAGAGGTACTCTTTTGGGTACATTTTAGTTGTGATAACTCGTTTAGTATACTTAAAAGAGTTTCTTTGCCCCGATCGGTTCAAAATTTAGGGCTAGATCCAAGAATACAAATGTAATCTTGAAAAAAAAAAGGTATAAATTAACCATAGAGGGTGATGAAGACTAGCCTTATAGGCTTAAAGCATTTTCACATAGCCTACTTATATTAAAGGTGATGTACCTAAATTGAAAAAGTTGTTGTACTTCAAGGAGGCACTTGTGAAACATGGGTATTTCACAAAGAGGCTAGCCTTGTCAATAGGCTTAAAGCATTGTCACATAGCCTACTTAGATCAATGATGTACCTAAATTGACAAAGTTGTTGTACTTCAAGGAGGCTCTTGTGAAACATGCCTCCACCGTCCTAAACCACAACCCCTTCTCTCTCTCTCTCTCCCCCCCCCCCCCCCCCCCCCAAAAAAAAAAAAAAAAAAAAAAAGAATATGATCACCTAGTCACAATACATGAGGAAAAAGAGCCAAAATTTTACTTCCTAGTGTTGGATGGTGTGTAAGAGAATTTTCAAATTTTAAAACATGTGAAAGACAAAAAAAAATTGTTTGAGATGGGAACATTGGTTGTGTGCATTGTATAATGGGGTATTAGACAAAATTTGCCAAAGGAATTGCCATCTAAGGTAGAATGCACATTGTTGCGCTTTAAAGAACACAAGATTCTAAAAATTTATGGTAGTGTTAGGCTTCATCGGCAACAAACAATTAAGAAATCATATTTTTTTGTGTGTGCACTAGTGAAAAGCCTTGCATATGGATTTCTTGTCCCAAAGCATCCGTATGATGATGCATCGTTGCACTCAAAGACGGATGGTGTTCATCTAAAAGGATGGATATCGGGCAAAGCCCACATGGATGCTACGCTCGTGGTTGATGATTGGACTATTCAAAGGGCAAGTATCCAAAGGATATGACGATTAACTTTCTGAAGCAAAGTTAGGGCTTGTGACGAGTCTAGGGGGGCATCATCTTTGCTTGACAATTTTAGCATGCGAGGTGTTTGGAGCAGGTAGGCTCTCGGGGATGGCCTACGATAGGGAGATGGTCAATGCCTCACTGCTTGGAGGTCACAAGGAATTGGCATTGGCAAAGGGGAGGTGGGTTAGCTTTGGACGCGGAAACCTAATTGGACCCTCCCTCACACACTTCTTTCTTGACTTTGTTTGCCCTTATTTTTGCAAGCGGGGGAGGGGGGCTATCCGTCCCACCTCCCTTTGGGAGGAAATGGTGGCTATTGTCCTTTGGCATCGATTAGCATGAGTCCTACCATAGCCCGAGCAAGATTTTGCGAGCAAAGCAAAACTCGAGCGAAGATCTATAGTTGTGGTATTGGCAGTGCTCAAAAAAATAATAAAAATGGCCATAACCATTATATCTCCTCTCACGAAAAACAAAGCAAAACAAACATAGTACTTTTTTAAAAAATTGGACATAGTTTCCTTTGTATATGAGGCACTATTTCAAAAATAACCATAAACCTTCATGGCACCTCACATGAGGATTTTAAATCTTAACCAAATCCATCAAAATAGTACATACTACTTATCCACAATCCAAAATATTAGAACATCTATAGTTGTGGTATCATCACCGCTCGAAAAAATAATAAAAATGGTCATAACCATTATATCTCCTCTCACGAAAAACAAAGCAAAACAAACATAGTACTTTTAAAAAAAATTGGACATAGTTTCCCTTGTACATGAAGCAAGATTTCAAAAATAATCATAAGCCTTCATGGCACCTCACATGAGGATTTTAAATCTTAACCAAATCCATCAAAACAGTACATACTACTTATCCACAATCCAAAATATTAGAACATCTATAGTTGTGGTATCATCACCGCTCGAAAAAATAATAAAAATGGTCATAACCATTATATCTCCTCTCACGAAAAACAAAGCAAAACAAACATAGTACTTTTAAAAAAAATTGGACATAGTTTCCCTTGTACATGAAGCAAGATTTCAAAAATAATCATAAGCCTTCACGGCACCTCACATGAGGATTTTAAACCTTAACCAAATCCATCAAAACAGTACATACTATTTATCCACAATCCAAAATATTGATACATCAACTGTTAAAAGTTTCCATCGTGATATAACGACATTCTTATGAACACAACAAGACATGAATTTGAATTTTAACATCCACCAATGTTATAAATCCATTGTTCTTATGATGACTCTCACTCATCATCGATGAATACGTTATGTCTCTGATACCTCTCAGGGATGCAAGAATTGTACCGCGTATCTGCTGCCATGGTTCTAGCCATCTGCTCTGCGTAGACCGGCAATGCACTTCCATTTTTTTTTAAAAAAAGATCATGAAGTTAAACACCAAACAAGTAATATAGGCAGTATCGATGATCAATAAATACCAACGCTAATACAAAAATAGTGACAAAAAAGATGAGAGCAATGTCAATGTCAAAAGTAAGAGGGGCCCTCACTAGTCGTCAAAGGGATTGACACGTGATGGCATGTCACTCTCATCATCAATATATAAAGAGGTGGATGCCTCCTCTCTGCCCCGCTTTCTAGGGCGAAGCAAAGGTAACACATATCCTGAAATCAGTGGCTCATCAATGTCGACTGCAACACATGCTCCTCCTGAAGCCAAGCAAGCTGCTAGTACAGGGTCTGTGCCACATCCAAGCTCCAAACAAATACCTCCTCGTCGGCAAAGCAGCTACACAAAACATGCAATGAAAGAATGGCTCCGTTGCAGTCCTCCTCGCAATGGCTCGCCTGATAATGATCTAGCCTGAGAGAGCTCTGGAAGGTGATGCACCATAAAAGAATCCAAAGAGTGCATACCAAGATGGGAGAACAAGGCAGCGCTTTCTGATACAAAGCAAGGTGGACACATACCCACTCTGTGAATCATAAATAGCATAGAGCAATTACACTGCAAAACAAGACACACGATTAGAGCAAACAACAAGACAAAGTGCTGAAATATTGATGTAAAAACAAATGTATCACCTCCACACGACCACCAAAACTCTCCACATAACCATATGCTCCATGATGGAGCACTACAATGCGTCGATGAACCACCATCTCCGAAGCACGAGAAAATCTCTCCACCCAGCCAACGGCCTCTCCTGTTATTTTAACTAAATATCAATGATAAATACCACAAATATTACAATTTTTTTGCATGACTATAAACAAGATAGACCTGCCAAAGAAACCATGATCAACAGCCATCCAGAATCCGCCAATGTCGAGAATGCCAAATGAACACCAGCACGTACATGATCCTCAGTGCAAATGTCCCAATGAGGTGAAGTAGAGGAGCCTAAGAGGGACCCACCAAATGGAAGATCTAAGAAAATCAAATCTGCAGCCCATGAAACTGATTTCGTGCCGCGGGTATACAAGATAGAGTCAGAGCGAGCCCGCAAAAGATGCTCGTGTACAGGGACCCATGCAAGATTACGGATCCCCGCCCTATAGTCTTGCAGCAATGGCAATGTAGTCCCCAACAATAGCCATGCATCGAGTATCCATAGAACTAGAGAGACAATGAGATGGAGACTCCATAATATAAACAAAAGAGATACTCCTTCGAGCCACGATCGTGCCAGGAGCAACTGAGACATTACAGTGAGGTTTAATAAGCCATGCATCAACCACGTGGAAGGAAAGCATTAACAAATGTTTTTGTAGTTTACCTGGAGGTGGCTCCACCTCCTCGTCAATGATCTGATCCACAACCCTCTTCTTTTCCTTTTGTGAGTTGCGCATTGCTAAAATAGATAACTTCAAATCAGAGCACTGTAACTTTTAAATAGGTAAATATGAGCATGATCAAACATACCTGCATGACTCTCTTCTACTATGTCTACTGGAGGAACCTTCATCGTAGCATCCTTCGATATCATCTCTTGTAACTCTCTTTCACGTCCAAGAACATGGACCTTCTCCATATCTATCCACCATGGACAATTATCTATCTCCCAAGGAGTCAATGTGTGCATAGTAGAGGGATACATGCTTGTGTCTTGGATCGCTAGCTGAGTCCACTGTCTAGCAAGAAAGGGCATGGCAAGCAAGACACTCTTGGTAACCAAGAACATGAAGAATCTACAAAGGTCAATTAGGTGACACAAATATAAGAAACAATAAAAAAGAATATTATATATCTAAGTCAGTTAGTGATTCACCTAAAAGCCAAACGTTGTGCTTCCATTCTCAATGTATCCACCTTCTTTAATGCCTGCTTATCGATATCCTTAGTCTTCACTCCAAGAGACACCTCTATTGGAAATAGATAGGGCCTCGCCTCAAATTTAATTTCTTCAAAGTAGAATGCAAGAGTGCAGTCATGCTGCAAAGGCACCCCGCCTGGCACATCCAAAAGATCTGACACAATCTGAAATGCCCTCTGAAAAACCCGAGCCAAAAAACCCTCTCTACGAAGCCAGCTACATTTCCAAATAAAAAGAGGAGACAAAGTTAGACTTATATATAAAGGCATGATATATTTAGTACTTTTAATCTTAGCTATACTTATATGCGAAAGACGTGATCTCCCTTTTTCAAACCATATGCACTCCTTGTAATCTTGTCTGCTTCCAATAATGAAACCCAATGAATCTTGTTTTGCACAGGGGCGTCTTGAAGTGCTATTAAGTTCATCTTCTCCAACATAGCCCAACTATCAAGACCCCATTTCAAAGACAAAACTCTTGCTAGCCAATCCGTCCCAAGATTGGGATCAACAATGTTAAGCAACTAAAAAATTTAATATTGCATATGACAAGTACTTAAGTAACTTTTTGCACATTTTTCTCAAGAGAATGCCGTGAATTCATATTATCTACATACCTTTCCAATTCGATCCTGATATTTGTGAGTAATCTCCTCACAAATTCTCTCTTCTTCTTTCTGATTCTCTTCTGCACATAAGCTTTGTTTGATAAGAGCAACTCGCTTTTCTTTTTCTTTTGTCATTTGAATCTAAAATTAAATACACGTTAACAAGCTTTGAAATCATGCATTTAAATGAGAGTAAAAATCATTTAGTCTGACACATACGTCATAGACCAATCTGCCAAGGTATCGTCGCGTAAGTGGATACCAAGGCTCTGTACCTTTGGCATTCTTCTTCCGTGCAGCGGCAATAAGTTTTTGATCTCTATCTGGCAAACCCTTTAGATACATTTCATGGTCCGCTGTACAAATATGTGTCGTATTGACAATCTCATCACAAAGATGAGTGACAACAAGAGCATGAGTGTTCATGCTGCATTGAAAGACCAAAAAACCATTTGATACTCACATTCAAGTGTTAGCAAAGATAGAAGAAACATCAACACTTACAAGTTCATTCGTTGTAAACTTCTTAGCAAGGCAATCTCTGGCACCTTAGTGGGATCTATGATGGTGCATAGGACTCGACAGTGTTTCTCCTTTGAAGTGGAGAACTTCTCTTTTATCTCTTCCCTCCAAGCCATGGTGCGATGATTCCCTTCCCAAACATAGAACATGTGATTTGTGAGATCTTGAAACTTTCTTTGTTTTTTTAACTCGGCTTCAAATTCTTCATTGATTTCATTCCAAAGAGGATCCCATGTAGCCTTTATCTCATCTAGAACATTCACAAAGTCAAACTTCAAACAACATTCACAGCACGTGGACATCAATACAAAAATGAAAAGTGTGAACACATACCATTCACAAAACTCTCCTCTCTTTTGCATGTTACCAAAGAGACAATGAATGCTCCTTTCTCTGGCATATAACCTTCTTTTGCAAAGGCCACCTTCAATCCACTGAGATCATCTCTCAAACCTCTCACTCTCGCATATGGAATCAATCTACATAAAGGAATGGAGGGACAATCGAAGCAACTAAAAACACGTGTGATTTCAAGAATGTCTGCACCTCTATGCATAAAGATATTTTGCTCATCTTCCATCTCAGACGCTGCGATAACCTCATCCATTATCTCCCATGGAACAATCTGTAAACCATTCTCCTCGGGGGCTAAAGTATCATCAACTTCGTGTAGAGAGCTCTGTCCCATTTCCATGGAAAGAACCTCCTCACCTTGTGTCTCAATTTCCTCTATCATGTCGGTAGCTGAGACTGAAGATACTTGATCACTAGCATCTACTTGGCCATAAAGAGAAGCATTGTTACTCCTTCCCCTTCGTGATCTTCCACGCGGTTTCGGGCTGTTTCAACATCAACAAAAAACATGGAGACAATAATTTTACAAAAGAGTCAAATTATATATGGCACCATATTAAAATAAAACACAATAGAAATCTTTAAAAAATTTGGACAGAGCTACCTTTGTACATAGAGCATTATTTCAAAAAATACCATAGCCCATAATGGCTTCTCACTTGAAAAAATTTGGTCTTTAAAATTCTTTCATAAACATAATTTATGAAGCAACAAATTTAGTACAAATATCTAATTTATGAAGCAACAATTTTAGTGCTAACAAACTACCTAATTAGCCCTGGATGGCTAGTAAGAGAAACCATAGGTAAAGGAAATATTATCAGAGTTTAAATCCATGGCTCTCAAAAGAATCTTTCTTGCAATAGTGTACTGCTGATACTAAATCTATGATGGAGAATGAGGATTCTATTTGCAACTTCTTTGGCAATCCTTGAACATTTGTGTCTTGCTTGTGGGCTATGTGTTCAAACACAAAAAGGCTTGAACACACAAAAAGGCAAAGATGGGAATGGTCAGTACTCTTGGAGAAATTCAGAGGTAAGATTATGGTATGGAAAACCATGCAGTCCTCCCTCTCCTCGAGAGTGTTTGTGTTCAATCGCTCTTTTTTTCCATCACTCGTCTTCTTCCTCTCCTAAAGGAAGCCTTAAAAAATTAGGCGATTAAGCTAGCTATAACTTTTTGTGGGGGTGGTAGTTATAATAGGCACCAAAGGGTGCATAAGCTTGCATATTACGTGTTACAAAGCCAAAACGACTTGGAGGTTTCAAATGCATGCAAAGGTTATACTGCATGCTGTAGAACCAACTGATATTAAATTGAGCAATATCTTCATTCAAAGCCAAGCTAATATATAAGGGAAATGTTAAGCTAAGTTCAGGATGCATTAAGCTCGGAGTTTACTCATCACTTTTGAAAGCAAAGAATCACACAATTTTCAACACCAAAGTTTGCATTGAGCATCATTGAGTACCTTGTAGGTGGACGACCCCTTCGAGTCAAGGCAGAGTTTCGACCAGCCATTGTAATCCGTGTTCTCAATCACACCTCTCAAAGCCCTTTCTAAAGCCGGAAACTGGACCTGCTGAAATCGAAATCCACGGACCTGTTGAGCTTGTCGCTCCCTGAACCACCGCGCACTGGCGTGCGCTCCTACGGCTACCTGAACTCGCCTACGCCTGACTAAACGCTGACCTCTCTGAACCAATCTGCGCCTAAACCAACCTGACTGAACCGGCTGAAATCAGACCTTGCCTGCTTGAACCGGCTGAATCGGACCTGGCTGAACCGGTTGATTCTGACTTGCTTGAACTGGCTGAACCGGCTGAAATCGGCAACAAGAGACAAGCTCGTTCGCTGTGTACCTGCCTGAACTACCGCGCACCGGCGCGCGCTCCTATGGGTAGATAGGAAAGGCTCCTCGCACGCACGAGCAAAGGAGCAAACGCAAGCACGAACGAAGAAGGGGAAAACCTCCACGCTGGCGCGCAACAAAGGAAACTCAGAGAGAGTCACGTTTCACAGAAGCTCAAGTATTAAAATTTTAAACGATTTTGGCCTAAGTCAAGTTACTTAGAGGGGGAAACTAAGATTTAAGTTGGTTATGTAGGCTTTGGAGAGGAATTCCTTCATTATTTTTAGGCATAATTGCCTTTTTTGGGAGGTAATTTGAAAAAAATTACATGCTAAACACTTAAAAACCGATCTCAATTGTCATAAATTCTCAAAATGCGCTTCAAAATGCTAAAACTAAGATTTGAGTTGGTTATGTAGGCTTTGGAGATGAATTCCTTCATTATTTTAGGCATAATTGCCTTTTTTGGGAGGTAATTTGCAAAAAATTACATGCTAAGCACTTAAAAACTGATCTCAATTGTCAAACAAGAATAAAGATTAGAAAATCTTGAAGATCCAACGAAAATAGATACAGGGCTATTTTGGGAATTTTTGAAATTTGAGGGGTACATTGGGAATTTCCACAAATTAGAGGGGTATTTTGGTAATTTTTCCTAGATTTTACAGATTTTTACTCATTGACAAGATTTTATTGAATTTTTAAGATCATGTTTTATGAATGCAAGCCGGTTGCACCGCTTTTTGGAGAATGACACCCGAAATAACGACTACCATCTGTAGTTGATGTTATTTTTCAGCCTAGACTCTGCACTCACTTTCATTTGAAACTTAATTAGTAACCTTAACTTCTCTAAGACGATTGCTTCCAATGTCTAGGCACATTACAATATTCGGGCCACAAGTTGGTCAAAAGCTTGTCCTTATTTTTGAAGGCAGCACATATGCGCTTTCTGTCTCTTCTCTGAAACAGCATTTTGAGCTAACTAATGCGTTTACTTTACATCCACTTACACTAAGTGCACGACGGGTCAAAATGGAAGTTACTGAGTCTATTAGTGGTGAAGAGATCTTCCTTCTGAATCATGATGTCTGTCAGTTCTTCAAGGTTCGCTTGACAATTCTTGAACATGACATTGGAATCAAGGATCCTCCAGTAATTGTCGATTTAGAATCAGATGCCGAGTCACGTGGCTGCTCTAGCGTACTTGATATTATACGCTCAATGCCTTTGCAGAGCAACTTGTACTTGGCCCTGAAATAAGCTAAAGATATCATTCAAGTTCAAGAGCTTCCTGTGTTTTATGATGGATATGTTGCATTTGAGTTGCCCTCTCTAGGTCACGCTAATGGAATGATTGGGATGGAACAGAGACATGATAGCCACATGTGGACTGAATATGTCACATGTAGCAATGATACCTTTCCAGGGGTCGTTAGGTTCAGACGGTGCTCGGGTCACTTATGTTGTGTCAACATTGATTGTCCATATTACTCGAGGACAGGACTCTACAATAATGTGCATTGGCGAGGCCGGCTTTCAAAGTCATCTCCAAAAGGCATGCTGACACCTGAATATGGCACCTTGACATGCAATCATTGTTCTGAAATGCCAGAGTGTGTGGCAACCTGTCCTGCAGTTATTTATTATTGTATGCCAAGGGAGAAACAAAAGTGGACCCGTTGTGTGCTGCATCTAGGTGAGCATCAACATCCTTGTGCGGAAGGGAGGTCAAGAGTAAATGAGAAAAAAGTAGCATCAGTGCTTCAAGCTCGTGCTGCTCAAGAACCATTCACTACAGCCAAACAACTCGAGCGCATGACTGCTCAGGATATGATCATGGGAAATCTTGTAATGGAAAATGCAGACAACACCGAATATATTGAAGATTGTGAGTTTGTTGAATTTCTGGACACAATCACATCTTTTTCAAGTAGACGAAGGATTGAACGAAGCTTGGAATGCGCCAAAAGATCAAAAAATATAAGTGCAAAAGGCTTAGAAGCAGTGCTAGACTTGAAGAGTAAGAGTAGGTATCGATATATACATGATGTTCTCTTCCCTGGTCAACTTGGAAATGCCCAGCAACCACATGTGTTCAAGATGTCAATAATTGGGCCAGGAAGTGGAGTTGATCTAGTTAATCGAATGCGTCCGGGTGGAAATCTTGAGCAGATGTGGATACACTTTGATCATGTGCATCGTGTGCAAGGATGGCCCACAATGTCTGCACATGTTTATGATCCATGTGTTCGTGAACTTATGACAATAGCAACATGTGAGTTTACTGTGGAGAATAAGTTTGCACAGATAGAGTTTTGGAAGTGCTCAATAAGGTGGTTCAAGATCAAGGATTTGATAAGCCTGAGTTCAGAGGTTTCATGTTTGATGAGGCTAATGCAAATTGGATAGCAATCAGAACAGTTTATGTTGGGGGTCCCAACAAGGTTGTACCATCTAAGGAAAGGTCTTGCGTGCTTCATTGGGAGCAATCCATGATCCGACATACTACTAAGTGTATCAAACCTTCCTCACAAGAGGAACACAAAATTAAATGCCGAAAATGGCAAAATGCACCATCAGAGAATCAAGCAGATATTTGCAAAGGAGAGCTTTGTCGCTTTTGGAGAGCAAGGCATGCTGTTGATGGTGAAGTTTCATGTTTGGAGACATGGTTGGCTTGGTGGGATATCAGAGTTTCACATTGGGGAGGAAGATTCGTTGTGCAAGATGAGTCTGGCATTTTTGTGCCAAACACTAACTTGTCTGAGAGTAAACATGCTAGCATGCGGGCATGCTTTGGTTTCAAAGAGAAAGTTAGTTTATATGAAGCCGCAGGGGCAGATATGGCAATGGCTGTACTACAAAGTGTTAAGTACAATGCATACCTTAAAGGTGCAAAGACATGTAGTGGTCCCGGAATACAAGACCTTGCGCAAAGATTTTTACATCATTCATCCACTGCCTCGGTTGCAACAAAGTTGGTCAATCTTACACACTGCTCAATGGACGAAATGGGTTTGCAAAGTCCAGAGATGAATAGGTCAAATATAAAGGAGAAGAGTGTAAAGAAAAAGAGACCAATCTTTGTGGATGCTGGTGTTGTGCTAGAAGATGATAGCCAAAGGCCCGAGTATGTCACAATAATTGAACCCATTGGTAGAACAAAGTATGCACGTGCACATGGGGAAACAAAGTATTGGCCTAAGGTGACTGTTGCAAAAACGGTATGGGCAATTAGGAGAACTGAACCTGGACGTAAAATGACATGTTTTGGAATTTGCAAGATCAAACAGATAGATGTGGACGATTCATTAATCAAGGCTCGCCTAATATTAATTCTGGGGTAGCTGCACCGTGCTTTTGGGGTCGAAGAAAATATCCCTCATCAGGATCAAAGCCTGGGGGGATTGCTGAGGGTTATGTATGGTTCTGCAATGCTAGTAACATGCACACATGGAAGATTCATGACATGGTGGTGGGGCCACCCGGACCTGCACCAGGGGTTTGGAGGGTCGCAGAGGGTACAAATCTACTACCACATGAGGCAGAACAACTCCAAGCAAATGGATTTGTACTTCAACAACAACATGGGGTAGAATGTGCAGCTGTGAATGGGGGCATTCGAGCAGCAAATAGAGTTACAAGTGCCTTTCGGCCCAAATACAGGGATGGCAAGGTTATTAAATGGCGCTCAAAGCTGACAAAAGAATTTCAAACCAGAATTGATATTGGAAAATGCATGGCAGCAACATTAGTTAAAGAGGTTATTGTTGTGTGCAATGAAACAGATGTTTTCTACATTAGCACAGAGGGGTCAAGGGCAAAGGGAGTTTCATACTCTGTGACATTGTCTGATTTTCCAAGATGTACATGTGAGGACTTCCAAAAGAGAGAGTCCAAGAGGTTGACATATGTGCCATGCAAGCATATTTACTATGTGTTTCTCCAAATTTTGGGTTTGGACTCTCATGCCCATGAGTTCATGCACCAAGCAACCCTAACGAAGGTGGAGCTGTTTCAAGCTTTGGGAGGATTGCGGCCAAATGTGCAGCAATAGTTAAAGTGCCTCTAGATGTAAAGGCTTTTTGTGGTATGTAGTTTGAAATGCAGCGGTGTTTTGTCTACTTATGATAAGCCCTAGTTTGTGAGAGATCAGCCGTATGATAAACCCTAGCGGTATTTTGTCTACTTATGATAAGCCCTAGTTTGTGAGAGATCGGCACAAGTTTTGAGAGTGCATTCTATTAATAGTTTCTTGTAAATTTCATATGTGTTTGTAAAAAAATGAACACTATTTTGTTTTAAACAATGTAAGATGCAACGGGTTTGCTACATAATCTTATTGAAGATTAGGGTTATGTTCTTCATTCAATTTCTTTTGTCAGTTTTTTGGTGGCTAGGTTAGTTCAAGTGCCTCTCTTAAATTTTCCATTTACGTTTGCGAACAAATTAACATTATGGATCTTTTGTTATAAACAAAGTAAGATACAAGAAATTCGCTTATCTAACCTATATCGCTCGGTTTTTTGTTTGCTCGGAAGTACTTGCTCGGGGATGGGGATTTCCCAATTAGCATGGGGTTTGAACATGGTAAGACTCCTCCCAAATGGTGGCAATGACCGGCTCTCCTTCAATTGCAGACCATCTGCATCCGTTTTGAGGTGGCTCCTCATGATAGTGCTTGGATCTCCAAAAAAGCCTACGACTTAGTACTCTTTTGGCTACCCGGATCTCACCTCACCTCGATGTGGGGGTTGACAACATGTAGCAGGTGATGGAGACTAAAGACTCCCCCCTTTCACATTGATGATTGGTATGCTTCAAAAGGTCATGTAAGCTTCTTACACTAACTATTTGGTGACTCCTTGTTAGCCAATGAAGCAAACAATTTTTCAAATGGTCAACCATTTAGAGGTGCCATCCTATGTTGTGTAGTTCTTTTTTAGTTTCTGGCAATATAATTCACCTCAATATAGTTTCTGTCAATATAAGGCAAAAAGAAAAACGTTCCTCAAGACAAAAGTAACTGCAAACCTTATAAATGTGAGATACTCAAATACATTTGAGATAAATATAACAAGAGAAGGAGTGCAAGTTAAATGCGATGATGCTTCTCTCTCGGAGCATGGAGAACTGAGCTCTGTATGGGCTACGATTTCGAGGCATGCAAAATTATTACCCTAGCTCGCCCCCTTTTCTTTCTACGATTCCGCGTTCTCGCGTAGTCATTAAAGGTTGGTTATCTAACATACAACAAGATATTGAAAATCTGTATCTTCAAGAATTAAAGCTGAGAGGGGATACTCTTTTGTTTCATCTTAAGAAAATTAATTTATACTTCAGTTGGTTCTACACAAACTATATAGATGGTAAAGGGGGTGCTGCCATAGCCATTCCCTTAAGCCTCGCCTCTTATGTCTTAGATGTATAGAGGAACCCTCTCCACCGATGGATTTCTCGCACCCTTTTTGGCCCTTGCAGTTGCAGTGGTGTCTTTATATGCCTCCAACCCTGGTTCTTCTAGGGCTTTGTGCTAGCACTCACTAAATATGTTACCTCAACCTTTTGTTGATTGTAGGTGACCAACATTGCACCTAGACTTGGAAGATAGATGGAAGAAACTTGGTAGAGTCATCTCTAGGAAAGAAAAGGACTAATGTGAGACTATATTGGAAGGAAAAATTTTGCTGGGCACTCAGAGGAGATTGGATTTACTTAGACTAGCAAAGAACTAGAGGAATGCTATAGAGTAGCCAAGATTTATACAGTACATTCGTCTTTAGACTTACTTCATAGTTTCCAAGGAGTCAAATACTAGATAGATAAGTCCATCTTGCTTTCTAACCACTATCGTGTCTCTATTGAGTTATTCAGTGGAAATGTATGCAATAGGTTTGGCTGGCCTCACATTGACCATACTCTATTGAAGCTCAATTTTGTCAAAAGGAAAGTTTAGAGCATTTTGAAGGAAGATTTTGCTGATAACCAATCCCCCTTTGAGTCCATGTCTGTTGCAGTTAAAGGTACTCATGATGCCTTAAAGTTCTACAAGAATATGGCTAAGGAATTAGATCTTCTAGATGAATGATGAGTACATAGAAAATTGCTCAACTAGAGAAAACCTCCTCTTGTTTAGATCCTCCCTCTCCTAAGATATACGAGCTTAAAGAAAACTTAGGCAAGACAAACTCGTGCAAGTATGAGGTGTCCTTGCTTGGACTAACGAATTCTTGGTTGGAAATATGGATAGACCTAACAAACACATGTTTGACTTGCTCAAGAAGTACAAAATCAAGGTTACATGCTTTGATGGAAAAGAAAGATGGCTGTCATATTTCAAGTGCCAAGGAAACTATAGACTTTATTAATGATCCTTTCTCTAGGATCTTCTCTCATCCTCCAATAGGAGGAAAAGCTATCACAGCAGCTATGGCTCATATAGTCCAAGTCAGAAAGAAAAATATGGTTCAAAATTTAGCCCAATTTCTAGATTTTCCTCCCTTGATGGGAAGATTAGATAGTGTCAAAACAAGGTTCGTGAGAAAGTAGGGCTATGTGGCTATGGACCCTAGGGCAAGGCCCTACCAAATGGATGGCATGCATACTAACGGGGCACTTATTAAGTGCACTGCTGGGAGGTAAGTGGGAGGCAAGTTCCCACTTTGCCTTACATTGGTACAAGGGTTATGGATGGTCTCTCTCTCTCTCTCTCTCTCTCTCTCTCTCTCTCTCTCTCTCTCTCTCTCTCTCTCTCTCTCTCTCATTATTTTTTGATGAGGAAAGGAGTGAAGGTGAGAAGTAGGCGGAGGACTTATTAAGTGCATGGTTGGTGGGAGGCAAGTTTCTACTCTGTTTCACATTGGTACCAGAGTTACATACAGTTCTCTCTCCCTCCCTCACTCCCTCTATGTCTCTCTCTCTCTCTCTCTCTCTCTCTCTCTCTCTCTCTCTCTCTCTCTCTCTCTCTCTCTCTCTCTCATTATTTTCCCATGAAAAAAGGAGTGAAGGTGAGTATTAGGCACATGAATGAAGGGAGCTACATGAAGTGGGTGTTGCATGAAGTGGGCGTTGCATGCAACCCTTGCATGAGGGGGACAACAAGGGGTCTTTCTCTAAGGCAAGCTATAGTGAGCTACAAGAGGAAATGCTTATGATTTTGCAGACATCTTCCAATCAACCTTTGTAGAATGGGAACCTTTGGAACCTCTCATGAGAACTTTTGAAGCGTAACATGCCAGCTTTGGAAAGCTCATTTACACGAGTTGCAGTGCATCAAAGCTTGCGCGCGCGCGCGCACACACACACACACACACACACACACACACACACACACACACAGATCTTTTTCTATGCTGCAGTATATATTGTTTCGTCGTCCAACAATGGATGGGGCAGGTTGTATTCAATGCTTTCACCAACCCTTACTAGCCCTAGAATGGCAAATAATAGACAAAGCATCAGTGAAATTCACGAGTCAGAGGCTTGAAAATGACATCTAAGATGCAATGAAGGGCAATCATTACAATTCTAGTGGGATTTTGGATGCATATGGTTTATGCTTGAATAGCACTTGAGAGTGCTTGTGCTTTGTTGAGAGCATTTTACTCCCCAAAGAGAGCTGGTTCTGTGCTTTTTCTTGCATACTCATTGGCGCCTATTTGAGTGTGTGTCCTGCGATTTTGCAGTGACAGTTTCATATTTTGGATTATGTTGTGTTGCAGATACTACCATTGTACGTCATTATGGAGACGTCATTATGTACGTCATTATGGAGACAATTTTGGCTTCTTTTGGTAGCCCCAACCATTTCTGAGACTCGGTCCGGAAGAGCCCTTTCTGAGATTGTGGCTAGTCATGTCTGCATAGCTTTTTGTGAGGTTTTTTGAACCCGAGCACTGGGGACCGAGTTACCTAATGTGAGATGGATTAGGTTGCTAAAGATCCCCATTCGCGGCCTCGCTATATGATATGTATAGATGGATATAGGTGCTTTGCTGCCAAGTTGATGGTATTTCAATAATTTCTCCAAGAAATATATGCCAATTTATGCCCAATTGTCTCTCTTTGTTGGTTTAGGTGTTGTTCTTTGGCTCAATTTTGCTTGAGATTTTGATCTTCGTACAGAGGAGAATCTGTCGAATTTCCACGAGTCCTCTAGTTTGCTTACCACACTCTTTTGCATTGATATTGTAGTGATTTTGACGAGTTCTGGTTGAGATTTTGATCTTTGAACAAAGGAGACTCTGCCATAAATTTTTAGCCTCACTCTCTTGCATTTTCTCTTGTCAGTCAAAGCTAAAAATTTTGAGAGAGAAGAGTATTATATCAAGAAGTTTACTGAACTTCACGATATGGAAGCAACTTATGCTTGATGTCATGGTCAATAAGGGCTATGCTTGACGTCTTGGTCAATAAGAGACTTGCAATGCCATTGAAAGAGAAAAAAGAGGAGGTTTACACTGATGATGACTGGGAGGATCTTGATGCTCATGCTATGGTGACCATTCGTCTACACCTTGGTGAGTCCATTTTCTTTATGATTATGGACAAGACTACTGCAAAGGAATTATGGGAGTCATTATGCTCAACTTGGGATGGTAAGAGTGCATTGAACAGAGTGTTTTTAATATAGAATCTTATGCACTTGAATATGAAAGAGGAAAGTAGTGTCGGTTCACATTTGAATGAGTTCAATAGTGTTTTCACACAATTGACTTCTGAAGGACTGAATTTCCATGATGTAATGAAAGTCATTTTCTTGCTATGCTTTTTGCCTACATCATGGGATATGTTTCACACTTCCATTAGTAACTCTACTCCTCAGAGAAAGCTTCCTTTCACTGATGTTACCAGTGCTTTGCTCACAAAAGAGATTCAACATCAATATCTTGATACTAGTGGGCATGTCGATGCATATATGGCTAGTGAAAGTATCTAGAAAAAACATAAACGTGCAAAGAGGTCATAGTCGCAGCCGCGGTCATTCTTAGGATCACAAGAATGTGCATAGCAATCATCGTGGACATGACATGACGAACATTGAATTATACCATTGTTTTACAAGAAAGGACACATGAAAAAAGATTATCATATATTGCAAAGAGAAAAGGGTAAATTCATTGTCATAAGTTTTGCACCTCCTAAAAGCATTGTGAAGATAGAGGAGCTCAATGTCGTTGGTCTCCACATGTTGATGTAGTTCTTGACGTGCCGCCATTGTCAGATGTACTAGTGTTCACCTTTGATTTGAGTCGCAAGGTATTATTAGCTCTTGATGGATGCTATGTCCAAAATTGGATCATTGACTCAGGTGCCTATTTTCCTATTACTCCTCACACAGAGTGGTTCTCTGGGTGATTCTCATCAACTTGAGATATTTGGAATTGGAGATGTGAATTTTTGTATGCATAATGGTGCTTAGTTCATGCTTGGAGGTGTTAGACATGTGCCAAAGCTAAATAAGAGCCTGGTTTCAGCAAGACAACTTGATGATCTTGGATACACTACAATGTTTGGAAATGGTTCCTGGATGATTAAAAAAAAGGTAACTTAGTCATGCTCAAAGGCCAAAAGTTTGGCTCATTGTACTCTTTGTATGTCTCTAGTGTAAAAGAGAATTCTATCTATGTAATCGAGCTGCCTTCTACCGAGTTGTGGTATAGCTGGCTTGATCACATGAGTCAGAAGAGAATGAAGCAATCATAGCGTTTTGGCTATATCCTTGTGTTAAACTATTCTAATTGTAGTTTGTGTGAGCATTGCATATATGGAAAACAAACTAGGCTTACCACATCGCCGTTGGATATAAAGTTAGGAAATCCTCTAGATTTGGTTCATAGTGATCTATGTGGGCCTATGCCGCCTAAGCCTCTGGTGGGGGGAGGGGGGAGGGACATTATATTTTGTGACTTTCATAGATAACTCTAATCGAAAGGCGTGGGTCTACCTCTTGAAGAGTAAAGACAAAGTTTTTGCTATGTTCCAAAACTTCCTAGCTATAGTCGAGAATTTGTCAGGCAAGAAGTTGAAGACTTTGCGCACACAATGGGGGAGAGTACATCTCTAGTGAGTTTAAGGACTTCTTAGCAAACCACACCATACACATCTAGTTCGAATGGAGTTTTTGAGCAGATGACTAAGACTATTTAGGAGAGGGTCACTTCCATGCTATCTATGGCAAATTTAACCCAAGAGTTCTGGGGAGAAGCTGTTATGACATCGGTTCATATAATCAATAGGTCACCTAGTACACCATTGTACTATAGGAGCTATGTCCGACGATCTTGAGAATAACATCAAGTTTGCTTGGGATGCCATGGAGGCCATCCCCAATGGAGGGGCAACATATGGAGCAATATGGTTTAGGGAGGCTCACAACACAACATTAGAGGTGTATCGTCTTTATCGATGTCGCACGGAACTCAACATGCACTCGTTGTTGAACTTGAATGAGAAGGGGAAATTTGCATTCTCTTTATGGAAAAGAGTTGGAATCATCACCAAGGAGGATGAGGGGAGATAAAAGGAGCAACTAGGGCACGTGGTGAATCATCTCTTGCCTATAGAGGGTAGCACTCCTACAAAGCCCGGGGCCTCCAAAAAATGAATGTGGATGCACCATATAATGTGCTGCTTTATGTACTCCAAGAAACATAAATGTAATGTAATCTATTAGTAATGGATGTTCGTCTTCTCTCTCTCCCTCTGTATTTGTGTGTGTGTGTGTGTGTGTGTGTGTGTGTGTGTGTGTGTGTGTGTGTGTGTGTGTGTGTTGTGTGTGTGTGTGTGTGTGTGTGTGTGTGTGTGTGTGTGTGTGTGTGTGTGAGAGAGAGAGAGAGAGAGAGAAAGAGAGAGAGGACGAGGCCAGCGGAGGATTGAGAGAGAAAAAAAGGAGCGAAAGCGATGGTGACAACGATGTTTGATTGAGGTGTGTTTTCTAAGGGAAAAAATATGAGAGAGAGAGAGAGAGAGAGAGAGAGAGAGAGAGAGAGAGAGAGAGAGAAAGGCCAATGGAGGATCAAGAGAGAGAATAAAGTTGAGGAGAAAGGAAACGAATCTTTTTTGGAACTTCCTCGTCGGATTCCAAAAAAGAGCTTGTTGAAAAATGCTCGCCAAAAAATATTCCTCGGAACAACCGACAAGCTTGGCCTATCACTGAAAAATACTCAAAAGTAATGATTAACCACCATCCATGGGTCAACATGCTTCCCTTCTTGATGTAAATTCTATTCTCAAAATTTCTGAATGTGCTAACTAGGAAGCAAGAACTTGATCAATCCATTTTGTATGGACCTTGTAGCATTTTAACATCTTGATGAGAGTAGTGGCCCATGGATGTGCTCACAATCAAGAGATTTAACAACATAATACTATGCACTTGTCCTCTGTAATTTCACAACCCACCAATTGCATTTGGGCATTGTAAAATCAATTAAGCATTGTGAGAGTATGCCGGTTCAACATAAGGCAAGTCAATGAAAATATGGAAATGTAAGAATCAAGCAAACAATGGCAAGCATGAGATGCATGAAATTATGAAAGTTGCATTGCCAAGTAGAGAGTATAAATCAATATCAATTAGGGACCCATATAAATTCATGAGCTAGAGTGTTGGCATTATTAGCTTGCCTCGTAATTAACAGCTACACTAAAAATAAAATTTGGTATAGATCTGTGCATTGAGTTTACAAAATCATGTATTAAGATTAGTTACCCTATTGGTACTTGGTTTATAAAGACTAGCAATCTATGTATTTACAAAAGTGGTATGATGAGTGTAATGCAATGAATATTCAAGAAAATGATTTTGAAAATCGTCATGTTCTCTCTCTTTGTTTTTTCAATAGAGAATTCATGGACTTGATGCCATGGGCAGGTGCTCATTTCACTTGAGTGCTTGATTTTCTTTTGATTAGAGAGGATCCATCGCATTGACATTTTTTATTCACACGCATGAAGTGAAATGATGACCCTTGAAATCGTGCCACGAATTTCTTTAGCATATTAAGGCGCATTTTTATTTCTAGACTACTAGTCAAATTTCTATCTCCAAACACCGGTAAGGTCTCTACCATTAATAATAGATTTCATGCACAAGACAAGCTTGTCAAAGATCAAGAGTTAAAGTCATGCCATTTTCTTAAAGGCAAAACAATAAAGTTAAACTCTAGATTATTTAAGTTATGTGAGTTTTTAATGATCCTCAATTTATAATCTTACACTTAGCAAAGCATGCAAACATAATGACATGATCTCACGCTTATCATGCTAGCAACATAGACACATGAATGATGCCAATAAAATCAAACAAGGAAGCAAGGCGTGGAAGAATTACACATGTTCCTATACTCGCCATGTCCTTAGATGAATGGAAATGTCCTCTTAGAAGCACCATGACAATGGATGGACAAGCTAGTTTGCATGCTCTTGTACACTGCACAAAAGAGAACACTATTCCTGAAGGAGGCACATCAGTGTGAAAAGAATGCATTTATTATTTGCAAGAAAAAATAAAAAAAATTTGGAGAACACTAACCTACCTATCACACTAATAGTGATCAAGGTAAGAGAATGTTGTATAGATTGGTTGGTAGTCCTAAGGCTAAACCTTTTTCCTTATCGTCAAGATAAATAAAGTCATCCTCTATGAGACCACGAGTTTCATTCATTCAATATAATAAATCTTCCTCATCATCCCATAGACACAGGTTCATTAGGAATTTCACAAGGCGTCGATACTCATCTTGCTCAAAAGGATAATCTTGTGTAATTATGGAGGCATTTGTATGGATCACTCGTGTTCAAGAGATGTATCATCCATTCTAACACCTCAAAAATTTTCTCACATGCTAGTTTAGCAGCTAAATCCCATTCATAGATAAGTACATGGTAGATCGTGTGAAACACTTGAGAAAAATAAAGAGGATACCTCACACCAAAAGTAAAAGTGGATGAATCTAGCAAGCTAACCATTTCTATAAATACATATAGATTTTGGTCAGGTTGTATATAACTTAAATATTATTTCATTGTGCGTGATGTGGCATTGTTAGTTTTGGGCTATGGGTACGATCTTGTATGCTTCACTCTCGTTGCTAGATGGTCCTTGCTCCTTTTCTTTTAACTGTTATTTTGGTTTGAGTATAAGGCTATAAATAAATACATTCCCCAAGATTGGGAAGTTAAGAGGTTAAGGAAGGAAAGTTATAAGGATTGTTCTAGCTTGTACTAGCTTGAGGACTTTGGCCAATAGTTTTCTGCCACCCTAAGTGCTTCATTGAGCTACAAGGGTAGTGAGGTACTCTTCTTATGAACTAACTCAAAGTGTTTCTTCAAATGATAAATTAACAATGGAAGGTGTAGATTCATTTGTGTTTTTGTGGAGATTGACAGAGGTAGGTGGAGGTTGCGTTTTCTTATTATTGATACCCTTGACTTGGATGGTACTCTCGGATAAAGGTGGTTTTTCTTACTGAGATCATACTCCTTAGGATAGAAAATTATGTTGAGCTCCTGTGTCCAACAATGCATTGTGTAGTACTTTTCCATAGGAGCTATTTAACTCAATTGGGTATATTAGAGACGGGTTAGAGTCTATAGAATTGTCTATTTCAACTTGGAATGTTTGTGTAACTCCAAGATTAGCCTGACGTTGGTGCCTTACTCGTGCCTAATATGTTTCTATCATTCTCGAACCTCAATTTAGGCTTGTATCTTTTTCAGCTTTGCTTGTGCCTTGGCTGACTTCTTTTCATAGATGGCACATAATTCCTCTTGGCTTAGGGGATAGTAATATTATTTGAATTTCTCTCATTGAGGATTCCAATGGTTTTAACTTTGTCTAGAGTCTCCACACAAATGGTACTTTGTGGGGTAATTTCACATACACTGTATGGTCCTTTTCCAGCATAATTTAAATTTTTCTTTTTATTACATACTCCATACATAAGGATTTTATCATGAACCTTGATGTCCTTGTTCTTTAAATGGTGGTCAGACCACTTCTTTATCCTATTCTTCTCCACAAGGGCATTTTGCACATCCAATTTCTTCTCTTCTTCTAGCATCTCAAGGATATATAAATGCTTGACTAATAGGTTATGATCCCTACCTTCTTGAGAAGCTACTCGAAGACTGGGAATGGCAAATGCCCATTGCATAACTGCTTCTTGACCATATACCATCATGAACGATGTGAAACCAATACCCACTTTATAAGCAGTACAATAGGTTCATAGAGCTGATATAGGCTTTAAACCTCATTCTATACAATGAGGCTCTACCGTCTTAGTCAAAATAGAAGTTAGAGACTTGTTGGTACTCTCGGCTTGGCCTTTTTCCTGTGGATGATAAGGTGTAGTCTTGTGGTGGGATATCATGAAACTTGATGTGAGTTTTCTTATCACCTTATTTATAAAATGGGTACCATTTTCACTCACAATTGAAAAAGGACAAGAAAACCTTATCATAATACTCTCAAAGAGAAACTTAGTTGTTGTCCTTGCGTCAACATGTGTGTATAAGAATTGAGTGTTGGGGGCTGTAGGGAAAATGGGACCTCCAAAGTCTAAGCCTCACTTTTCAAATGATTGGGTGACCTTAATAGGATGTAAGGGTATTTTATCCTTCTTGTGTGTTGTTTTGTAATGTTGGCATTCATCACATGCTTTTGAAAAAGTGATGCATTCTTAAATAAGGTGACCACCAATAGCCTGCTTGTAACACTTTTCTAGCAGTCAAATCTCTTGAAAAATGATCTCCAGCTATGCGCATTAATATGCACATGGAAAGCTACATTCCAATCATGCACTCATAAGACTGGAGCACTTGCGAGGGCCTTATTTCATAAATCATGAGCATGGCTAAATTCCTAAGTCCAATTAAATTCAATAAGAAGCTTATACAATAGACAGGCTATCTCAGAGAAGTGTAAAATAAATCATCGATAATAACCAACATGGCTTATGAATCTTTTAACCCCTTATAGTTTGTAGATGGTGGCAATTCTAGAATGGCTTTAATTTTTTCCTCATGTATAGAAATCCCATTCTTGGACACTATATGCCTTAAATTGACTACATCTTTAACCCAAAATTCACATATGAAAGGGTTCAATGAGGTGTGATTTAATCTACACTTTTCAAGCACTTTTCGTAAACATGACATATGCTCTTTCCAAGAGGAACAAAAGAAAAGGTCATCTAAGAAAGCTTCACAAAATTCCCTTAAATACTCCTTGAAAGCAGTGTTTCTTAATCATTGGAGAATAGAAAGGCATTTGTTAATCCAAAAGTGATAACATGAAATGTAAAATTTCTATTATGAAATCATTTTTAGTTTGGTCCTCTAGTGCAATTGTGATTTGATTGTAACTAAAATACCCATCTAAAAAGATATAAGCCTCCTTGTCTACAACTCTCTCAAGCATATGTTTTGAATATGGCAAAAAATACTAATCTCTCCTACTGGTTGCATTAACCTTTTTGAGGTCCACACACACTTGGAGTTCCCCATTCTTCTTTGACACAATGACTATCAGCGAAACCCATTTCAAGTGCTCAATAGGGTATGAATCCACACTTGATAAGCTTTTTCAAGTTCTTCTCGAACAATCTTTGCATACTTAAGATTCATTGGGTAGGATCATTGATGAATTGGTTTAGTAGTGCTAATCATGGAAATTTATGTTGCACTACAAAAGGTGGAACGTCCTTCATATCATGATATGTCGAAGCAAATATATTTTTGAATGCTTTGACGGGTTATTTAATAGTACAGCCTCTTCAATCTTAGTAAGATCTTGAGCGATAAAAATTGGTTCAAACTCCTCACTGGGTTCTGCCAATCCTATCTCCTTAATTATCGTCGGACCATCATAGCCTCAACTACTTCCATCGCTAGGTGTTCATTGGACACAACTTTTTGCTCTCTTGTGGTATAAGCTTTGAAATGTTCTGGTGCAAGGTGTAAGTCTATGGGCTCTTTCTGGGTGAGGGTCTTTGCTTTAATTTTTATTTCCTTTTGTTATTGAGCTACCTTTTTTTTTTGGTGTCTCCTTGCAATACGACTCAGTTTTGGCTTGTCTGCAATCTCTAATTGTGTGATGTCAAGGAGTCGCGGATTGTACCACATGACACTGAAGGTATTCACCCCAATTGTCTACCAAATTCTAATGGGCATCACTTGCTCCCACTTAACTAAGCCATTATGTGATGGATCTCTTCTCTGTTATCCTAGCATGTACATTTGCTTGATATCATTGCCTTTTATATCTCTTACTTCTCTTGTCTAGTTTCTAGTTTTGGGTTGCTTCTAATGCAGACTCACTAGATTTGTCCTCATTCCTGTCCTCTTTACTCTAGGATCAATTGTCATAGGATGTTGTACTAGGCCCCAAAAGTTTTGTTTCCAAACTTGAGCTAGTATGTGATTCCGATTCCCATGAGTTGAAATTAACTATGGGTCAAAAATACGATAGATCCTCTTTCTTTTTTAGTTTGTGACAAGAGAGAATAGAAGGCTTTGAACACATATATTGCTTTGCACATGCCCGAGCGAAGGCTCGCCAAACCCTGATGCACTTTCTTCTTGAGATGGCTCAAGTGATGGCACACTGGGTCAATCGTTGGTGGATTGTTTGGGGGTTTTCAGGATGTCGCATGTTGGGCTTTGCTCGGGTTGTACGCACGAGGGCTCACAGGTGGGGGCGACTTGTGTCTGCTGGCAGGAGTTGCTATGGGGCTAGGACACCTAGCTAATGGCTCCACACCCGATGGTGTTTGGGGATGATCTGAAGGCCTATTTTTTTAAATTGGGCTTGGCGACATCCCCCCTTCTCTTGGAAGGGATTTGCTCGCCTTGGATTCTCCAAGATCTCTGAGAGGCATAGATTTCTCGGGGTTGATGGGGGGGGTTGGTGTTGTGGGAGGGCCGCATGGTGGTGGCAGCATCTTGTTGGCTCCTTATGGCTTCCCTTAGCACATCAATCCCCCTTATTGAAGGTGCATGCCTCACCTTGAAAGCCTAGATCTGATCTGTGGAGTGGTGCAATGTGGTTGTCGCTCGCTACGGGATGCTGTGGCTTGATTGAGAAGCAAGGATTCTCATGTAATTTTTGGGTTTACTTAATATAATCTAGCTCACTATTGGTTCTTATATATATATATATATATATATATATATATATATATATATATATATATATAGAGAGAGAGAGAGAGAGAGAGAGAGAGTAGAAGGCTCGCATGGGGTTGTTAAAACCATGCTTCTTTTAGGGCATTGAGATTATTTTCTCAATTCATAAGTCTTTCAGGGAGACAAAATGTGTAGCATAAACTCTCAAACAATGTTGTGACTTAGTGCCATCAATCGCAATTATAAAGCAATATGCAATTTTAATTTAAACAACTTGCACAAATGAAGAATGGATTGGATTTCCCTCCAAAATTAGGTCTACGATGATAGCATTTTCAATCTTCAATCATTCTTTTTTTGTACAAGCTCCAAGATAATCAGTCATGGCTTATTTTATCAACAATCTCGTTTGGTAGAGCTTTCAATTTGAAGAGATTTCACCTACATGGTTTAAATTTGAAGAGCTTTCACCTACATGCGTGTTGATCTCTAGGAACACCACTTGATGCTAGCAAAAACCTAATCTAAATGATGCTTCTTCTCTTATCGAGGAGGGCCAAAAATCTTGTTGGATGTTGGTACAACTAAGGGGGCTCCCCCATAGGCCATCTAACGATGATTTATAGAGCCCTTTAAATATAGAAGGATTGTGCTTTCCTTCTCCAAAGCGCCTCTAAGATAGAGGTTTTTTCAAACATATTGTATATCCACAAAGACCTTCTTTTGCAAGGAATGACTTAGTATTGTAGGTCATATTACCATTAGGGCCTCAATGCAGTCTTCTCGTACCCTTTAATTTGTCCAAACCTAATCTAGTTGTATAAAGTATTTTCGATACATTTACACCAAGGGTTGCAATACACATAGTTTAAACTTGTTGGTGCTAAAAGATTGGTATACTAGTGAAGAAACTACATGGTTTTCCAAAATAATTGACATAATGCGGCAAGTTGTGAATTTTATCTTGAAACGAAAAAGAGTGCTCGAGTTATACAGGATTCCTATGTCAATTATGTTGAAATTTCATACTGATACTAAATTTTACACGCACTATTACACATTGAAATCACTCCTACGCAATAAGTGTGTTGTGATTGATATGTTCAGCTACACGAGATTTGATGAATGGCAGGTGGATGAATTTGAACGGGTGAAAGAGAAAATTACGAGTCTATGTGGTATTTGTGGCTTGTTAGGTATGCAAGATGGATCTTGGTTGCATGAAGGGTGGGAAGAAACAGATCTTTCATATCTATTTGATACAAGTGTCCTACTTGAAGTCTTAGAAGAAAATGACATAGATAACATTTCTCTTGAGGTCACCAAGGAAAGCTTTGAAATGACTGGATGTGTTAAAGATGGTTTGTGCGGCCGAGTCTGAATTACTTCATGTTATGGACTCTATAATCGATGAAGAGGAAAATGTTCCAAGTGATATATCCCCTTTTGTGGAAATTTATGGAAAGAAAATCTGCAAGAGTACTCTTGTCATTCAATTGAACGGAAACCCTACATTGTCCAAGGATAGACTAACTAGGGTGAAAAGTGAGATTTTCTTCTCAATTGATAAGAAACAAAAGTTTCAAACATGCAGATGCCTTGTAGTAGGCTCACATTGTGTTGTTTTGTTTGAAAGCACCTCATTAAAGGAGAATTCTAAGTGTCGAAGGAAAGGAAAACTTGCGAGTACGAGTCACGGTGTGACAAAAGGTACCTGATACTTAGGCAGGATTATGGCAATGAGAAGAATGATGGGTTGTGTTATGAAAGAGGTAAGATGTCCAATTGATCTTCTTGATCGTCCTCCTAATGTGGAGATACATTTAGCATGGTATCAAAAAGCAAAGGGAACAAGGACCTACACTTATGACCTTATCGACAATCAATGTGTCCCTTTGGAATTAGTGATTTCCATTACTAATTTATCATATAATCTGGAGACAAGGAAATATCAACTTGATGCTGATCATTGTAAGATCTTCAATGACTACGTGAAAGGTAGCAAATTCTACATCAGTAATTTAGTCTAACATGTTTTAAAATGTATACTAATAAAAATAAAAGAGATAAATGAGCTAAGGGTGATCTAATTTTTTTTACTTCATTTCTTTTTTAGAAAAACATTACTAGAGAGAAGCTTAGTTTGAATCCATGATTTCTTGTTAGAGGTTAAAGCAAGATTTGGAGGGCTTTGAATCTCCATGACACTCTTCTCAAGATTTGGTGACGCTTTTATTGGAAACCATGCCATTATTGTAATCAATCTCTAAAGAATTGATCCATATGGAGGGTTTAGTTTTTTGTTCATTTTTGAAGCCTTACAACCCTTGTAAAAATCCTATTGAATAGGAGATGAAATTCTAAAATTAGTGGCAATGTATAAACGACACTCTAGCAAAATTTTTACAAATGATAATATCTACAATCCGTATATATATTATAGAGGAGGTTAAGTTGAATATACAAACACCGTAGAAAGGGGGGTATGTGACTTTTATTGATTGTCGTATAAGCGTAGAAAAGGGGGTCATATTCCCTAATATGAGTTGTATATAGGGGTTTTATCAAAGTTGTCAGCTCAAAAGTGGCATCCCATTTTGTATATAGAGTGAATCCCCCGGGGACCTCCCCCAGTGTCTCGAGCGCTTCTGGAGCTTTGTGCCTGAGACTGTGGATAAACTCGCATGAGAAAACTTGTTCTTAAGGAATTGAAGCACACTCACTACATTGAAGAGTGTCATACGACACACCAAGGACATTCACTCTTTTGCACTTCTTGTGACGAAATGTACCAAGAATGGCGATCATTGTTGTACCACTAAAACATGATGCTTTTGTGGACGGTTCACAATACCAATTGGTGCCCCCTCTACGATCATCTAAGAATGGGTTTAAATCAACTTTTTTTCCGCTTGCTGTATATGATTTTTGCCAAAATCCCCAACAAAGAGAGAGTAATATAGTGCTTTTTGTGCAAACAAGCCACAAAACAAATGAAAAATTACGTGAAATACTCACTTATTGATATCCAGACCACGTAATGTTTCCTTTTTTTTTTTTTTTAAGTATGGTGCTACCTTGGTTATCCATGGTGGAGGGAGCACATGCCTCTTTATCAAATTTGCATGCTCATATTTTCTCATGTTAGAGATGTAGTAACAATTGCATATTGGCATTAAAAAATGCTTAACTAGCTACCTAACAATGGTTTGAAAATCCCAATAATGTTTTTTTGCTTTTCATCTAGAACATTACTCTTTCTTGGACAACCAATCTTCTTAGGCACCACTTGCACATTGGGATAACCTGCTTGAACATGGTTCTTTGACTTCACATGCTCAAGCATGCAATTTTGGAGAGACCCTGTCTTCGGAAACGAAGGAAGCGATTTTCCATCTATGTTGCATTCTATGAAGGCTTTAGTTAGAGTTTTGTAGTCACCAAGAGTTTCAGGACCAATTTGAACACCATTTATTTTTAGCCCCAAAAGATTGAACCTCTAGCATGTTGCACCTTGTCCTTGTTACAAGCAATGATCTCTTCCTCTAAGATTTTGCTAGCTTGCCTTTTTTTAATCAAATAACCCCATAGCTCACATATGGCTTGTTGTCTTTATGTGGGAGTTCAAAAAGTTATATATAGTATCTGGCTCCCCTTGTCCATAGGAACTCTCACACTCTTCACACCAAATTTGAAACAATGGCTTCCCTTCCTTGTTTGTTGACATCAGCTCAAACATGTCATGTCAACCTTTTAATTCCAACCTCTCTCTAGCATTTTGGATATCTCTCTTCCATTTTCTCACTTCAGATGAAGTAGCATTTGAGGTCTTCAAAATAACCTTTGTGGCTTGCTTAGATCTCTCCAAGTCATTGTTGCACACAGTAACATTAGGAGTTTTAACCTCCTAGTCTAACCCCAAGGTAATCATTGTGGTCACCTTTGCTGGCACCACTTGACTCTAACCGTGGACGCTTTGAGGGCGTCACACTCTATATTACATAATCGATTGTGGCTTCATCGCCATTGACCAACCACATCTCCTCTTGCTTCGTTGATATCAGAATCATTTTAGAACCACCTAAGAAAAAAAACTCGTCAATGGCAACTCCCCCATCTTGAATCTCGTGCCTTAAGTCTGTATGTTCCACCCTCTTTCAAAAGGACAAATCCCAAAACTAAATTTTATCCTTCTACATTGTGCAACATAACTACAACCTCCTTGCTTGCCATGCTACATACCCACTCTACTAAAAGATGACAACCACACAAGAAAAAATGTAAGAAAGTGGCCTCTCTCTCTCTCTCTCTCTCTCTCTCTCTCTCTCTCTCTCTCTCTCTCTCTCTCTCTCTCGCTCGCACACACACACACACACACAGTAGAGTTTGCACTATGGTGGTATTACAACTTATTAACAAAAGACGAAAAAAACAATTTTACTGGCCAAATAATCATTCCCTCCATATTAAGGCCTACATTTTCAATTAGTTGGTCGACTACTATCTCCCCCTGCCATTACCTACACATGAATACCTACAAAATCCTCATAAGAGTGTGGGAAGATATTTCCTACAACAAGTGTGATTGTAAATGACATATCAATTAGTTTAGCACAACATATGACATATCTATACATAAGATCAACATTGTAAGAGGAAAGAATTTGCACACGAAGTATATCAAGTAATAACACTAAGTTGGCACCCTAATAGGACATAAAAGACTCTCTCTCTCTCTCTCTCTCTCTCTCTCTCTCTCTCTCTCTCTCTCTCTCTCTCTCTCTCTCTCTCTAGTCCACACACACGCGCACGCGTGCGGAGAGAGAGAGAAAGATTGGTTGTTCACTCCAAGAGGTCGGAGATGTGTGAGGGGTCTGAGTGATATTTTGGGGTTGCAGAGATGTTTTCTTGCTTCCCTTTCATTGACAAAAGCTAAATACAATCTCCAACAGTAGCCAAAACAATTTGTCTCTCCCATCTCTAATAAAATGTAGTAGCCCAGTGACGTTACCAAAGGGTGTTGATGCTTTGGTCATTGGATTGCCAAGGTAAATATGGCCATCAACCCATAAGTTGATTGCCTTGCACGGTCCGTAGCTGATCTCCAACATTAGGATTAGATGTGCCAAGTCGCACAATAGCGTACTCCTACTCTAAATAAGCATTAATCAATATCGTTTTGTCTTGTTAGTAATATCTTGAGTTGGTAGGAGATTGAATGACATTTGTGTTATCTAATCAAGCAAATTAGAGACAGAATGTGTAATGGTGACTGCTACAAGCAAGTGAAGCTGGCTATTTAGGAAAGAAGTGGAGAGTACTCAGAGATATGAGAAACAGATTATGTTGTGGAGGGAAGAAAAAGAGGGAGTGCAGCTCAATATCCTTTGAATTCAAATTGTTGATCATGAGTGTAGAGAGAGAAATGTTGATGCACACAGAGGTAATGGAGTTTTCCATTGCTCTCAGCTGGAGCAAGAGTGGGAGAAGCATGAGAGAGAGAGAGAGAGGGAGACAAAAAGAAAATAAAGGAAGAGAGAGTGGGAGAGAGTGCATATCTGCGACCTTGAAGGATCTGCACTTCGTTGTCAGAAGTAGGCAGCAAAGAATGTTCCCTTAATGATTGGGAGGGGAAAGTGACAAGAGAGAAAAGGGGGGGGGGGGGGGGGGGGGGGGGGGGGGGGGGAGAGAGAGAGAGAGAGAGAGAGAGAGAGAGAGAGTGCAATGAGAGAATGTGAAAAATCTAGTTTTCTAGCAGGGGGCTAAAAAGTGCCTCCTTTAATGAGATCGAAGTGAGAGAGAGTGTTTTATATGTTAGAGAGAAAAGAGGGGTGGGAAAATGACATTTTAAAATTCATTTACCCACCTCTTTCTTGGGTTACTAAATAGACTATTTTCAAATACAAAATATGAAAATGGATTTTTTTAAAATCTCAGCATAGGCCTTTTTGCCCTCTCTTTTAAGCTTGGTCAAACTTGGTTAAGCTTTAAGCATTCCCTTAAACTGCCAAATAAAGAGGCCTTCCTATACCCCATTCACTTCCTAATGAAAAGTTTTAAGTGTGGCCTTATTTTCTTTAGTTACTAAAAATATTTTTGGCAATCCCAATGTTGGGCTCTTTTAATGTGGTCAATCATTAAAGAGCGCTTTTGAGTAACGCAAGGAATTCTCTGCACCTTCAATAGCCGGGCGATTTTCCAAGCAAGCCACAAAATGACATCTAAGTGCACAGCTTTTTACATAATGAAGGTGATCCAGCAAACCCCAAGCAGAGAGCTAGATCGCCTATCCACATGACCTAGCCTTATAAAATGTACCTATAACAAATGCATATAAAATGACTCGAGGATGCCACAAACTCCCCTCACTTGAGCTAAGACTCGACATTGAATTCTTGGGTTGAGATGTGAGTTTTTAATCCAAGTTAATAATGTGCATCGGTTGGATAAAATAGAGCAATTTCTTAGAACCAGAAGCATATTGTACATGTGTGCACTTGCAACCACGTCATTTGATGGTTCATAGCTTCTCAAAGTGCCCCCGTCATTGATCCCTCCAATGTTGTTTGGTCCCTAGTCATTGCATATATCCTGTTTCTCCCTTCGACCCTACGTATTGTAGGGTTTGTCCCCAATAGGAATTCATGCAAATATTTCTAGGCCATCAATTTCGTCATATGCAAGTTCGTTTCTCAATTTCTTTTATTAGATGCAAAATGGAGTCTATCTTCTAATGCATCTTAAAAGCATGAGATATTGTGATGCTCTTGTTTTTTATCATATGCGAGGTGATGATAGAGAGGGGCAATGGCTTTGTCTACATGTATAAAATGTGGTTCCAAATGACATAGCCTATGTGTAAAAATGATTACAGCTGCTACAATGTCATTTTGGGACCTTCAGAGCATTAAAAACTTAAAGCATAATGCAACTTTGTTTATTGAGCAGGCACATATATGCACTTCAATGTCAAAAAGGTAGCTATATCTGCACAACATTCGTGTGGGTAGAGTACTATGAACATAAGCATTGTGACTCCTTAATCTCTATAAAGTCCTTCACTCTTTAAAAAAAAGTGCAAAGCTAGAGGTCCAAGGATTTGTTGTTGTACGCACCATTGAGAGGCTTTTTCCTTGGATTTTATTTGTGCTCTCATAACAATACATTTTTTGAAGTAAATATTTCCATTAAGACTAGCAAGACACAATTTGGATGACTTAGGATCAATCCTCTCACCCATTTTGTATGTGAAACGACTTTTGTACGTGTTTGAATGTGGGTGGGGGGGGGGGGGGGGGGGGGGGGGGAGATGTAGAAGCTCTACAAAGTGTGCATGGCAATATGTGCTTATGCATCCTCTAATTATATGTAGGTTGCCAGCTTTTTGGCAATAGGTTGTTTATGCACTATCCTTTATTGAGAGCACCCACATGGGACCTTTTCTAATTCCCATTGTCCTTTTTGCGCTTTGTCCACAATGTCCAAACTATGTCAATGGTTTTTCTTGACACGAAGAGAGGCTAGGTGGAGCTGAATAGCTCATCCTTTTGTGTAGTGCACTTTTGATGCTATTATACTTTTGTTTTCTTGTCAACTTTTTTAATATCTTTGAGCTGATGACATTTCATACATGCTACCATTAAATTTCACAAGCACAAGACGATGATAAGTGTTATACAATTAAAATACTATGCTTACATTATCAAATACTTCTTTGCTGCTAGTCTAGACTTGCTAGTGATGCATTAGACTTTTCATTTTCAAATTATTATGCAGGCCACCATGAGCTTTCACATTGCTACATTGTTTTTCTTAAAATCTAGATCAAAATTTTCCTTTTCCTTTGCCTCTCAACTGTCATATTTTATTTTCAAAGCAGCATGAGTGTAAGCTGAGACACACTTATGTTGAACATTGGACATTAGCACACTAATTAGCTCAAATTTTGGCCCTATTGGTTGACACATTGGACTATAGTAAAGGGGCTCGTGACTCCAGCCACATGGACGGTGCTCGTTTAGGGAGGGCAAGGAAGAAGAGTCGTCCAAAAATTATGGACAAATCCTTTGCATGGCTTCCACATTATTCATGTATGTCAAGGCCAAATATGGAAAATTTTTAAAATTGGTTGAAATTTGATAATTTTGAGAGGTTTTTGATAAAATTTTGCAGATTTCTTGCTCCTCTTCCATCTACTCCCTCCCCCTCCCCCCACCTATAATAGACATCAAGAAATAAGTGGGGGTTACCTCTATTGTATACACTTATGGCTTTCTATTTAAAACCCCTCTTCCTTACACTCACGTGATACCATACAGAACTACATAGTGAATCCCTTGGGGTTCAATGTTGGTGAATCTCAGTGCACGAAGCCGAAATCAAAGAGAATCTCATGATAGATATAGACGACTCAATAGAGGAAGACAAACAATGCTCGTACTAAAAACAAAATGATGTCTACATAGATTCAACATAAGATGAGCTACGATTGCAACTACAAAATGTAATTGGAGCTTATATTCTTCAATATATTTTGATTGTATGCAATGTCTGCTTTGAGGTGAAATTACAATGTCTATTGTTGTCAAGTGCGGTGTTTTGAGTGTGCTTCTTCATGCTGAATATATTCTAATTGCACTAGGGATCTTGTCGAGCTTGCTTAAATTTATACTCATTTGCTATTCCAAACATAAAATATACACTACTTGTGAAATTTTTGCAAATAGATTTCACATTGGCTGTTGTTTTGCATTAATTGAATTAAGCAAATTAGGTGATAGTAGTGGCCACAATATGTAGTATTCACTCCATCCATCAAAAGTCTTGTAGCATATTGGGCATTGATTTGATGAAGATGCATCTGAGTGTGATATGGAGACTAACTTTGGATGTAAGACCACGTGACTGATGTGTGTCCCCTAAACAGGCGGAGGATTCACTCATTGTGTCAAGTCTTGATCGTCTTGGGGCTTAAACAATCAAGACTTTTTTCCATTCTTGCCTATGACGCTTGAGCCATGTGGGCTACTTCAAGGAGGCGTGTTATTTTTGCATCCTTCTCTGCCAGCTGTGTTGTCAAAATTTCTTTTTCCTTTTTCAAATTTAGATCGGCACCTTCAACTATTAGTGTCAACTCTTTCTGTGTGAATGTCACGCATCTCTCCCTTATATCATATGTGGACACAGTTGTCTCCTTCGAGGAGAAGTCTACTAGACATTGCTAGACAAATTGTGTGAATAACGTTTTTGCAAAGTACAACGCACAATCTGCATTGTGTAATGGATGTCCATAAACTTCTAAGTAGATCCTCTCCATATTTTCCCTGCTTTCTTGGTGCTGGCACTTTAACACTTTCCATCAACCTTTCTTGATCTCTGTGTCTTCACACAACCACATTGATTTAATCATTTCCTTTGTCACTTCTTTATTGATGTCTTTCCATTACATGCGGTTCAGATTTGCCCATTTTGACAGTCGACGAGCTGTGTGTGTCACTTGTTGCGCAAATATTCCATGTGCTAGAAACTTCATGCGTTGAAAAGCACTGACAACCAATTGGTGTTGATTTGATGGCACCGTTTGTGCTTCACATGCGTGCTCTTCCTCAGCCATGGTGTCTCAAAACTGCAATTTCCAAATAGATAAATATTAAACATCTTGGGTAAATATTTTTTCTCTCGATTCACTACTTTGTAACTCTTCATTTGAAAGTGTTTATAAACCATGACAAGGTCACATCACACCATAGATATCAAAATGCTTCACAGTATACAACTCGATTCACTATATATACTTCAAATCAAACACTTTAGCCAACATTGGAGACAATCGATTGACTATAGACAATTGATTCAAATATACTTCAACTCACGTGAACAACTGATTCAAATATACTTCAACTCACGTGAACAACAATATCATGATCAATTATATACGGATAGCTCAAATAAAAAACCCAAATGAAAAATTACTTTTAATAATTGATAGCACCCTTCAAAATGTTTTAAATGGGATAAAAAGACAGTGTAAATTCAATTAACAATTGTTGAACCGGATTAGGCTCTGTTTTTAAATTCTCTTTAAAGAACAGTAAAACGTATGAAGCATTTTGTTTGGCTTAACGCTCTCTCAACTTCATCCAAGTTTCCACCTTTTGCTAAATAGCCCTGGGAGTATCTTGGTCGGGGTGACAAAACTCTTCATCTGGGAAGTATACTTTTCTAGTTGCACTCCAAAAGTCTATCAACATCTCGTAGAAAAAATCTAATGCATAAATATCACTAACCTTTGTGTATGCATCTGCACAATGTGGATCATATACCTCTGGAGAATATACCTTTGTGTATCCATGGCCTCTTTTGCAGCTCATGTTCTCCTGTTTCATTTGCCTCCAAATTTGCAAACGAAGACTAAGCCGCATTATGTACAAAATTATTGGCAACCCGCTTGGCTGGGGTTCTCAGCATCATACCCTAATCAATAATATCAATGCAAGGTTTATTCGTGCGGGTAAAACCTAACATTACATCATAGGGATGCAAATTGCAATGCACTATGCCAGTAGAGTGAGTGGCCACAATGCCATTAAATAGAGCGTGCTCAACACTACTTTAAGGCGTACAATCTCTATCTTTGTTAGTTTTTGACTTACTGGTGGCAAATTCTTTCAGCCATACTGAAGCCAATGCATGCAACACCTAAATGCGCCTTGTGAGAATGGCACACGGCACATCAGATCTCCTAATGACCTGCCATTATAGTATGGGAAGAGTGTGATCCAAGAGGCCTCTGTAGTAAAGCTGATGTATCTAACAATAGAGGGGTGCAATGTTTGCATGCCCTACTCTATTAGGAAGCTATCAAACTTCGCTTTTGTCCCTCCCTTGTAGCTTTTACCTACATAAGTGATATACTCTGGAAAGAAGGAAATGCTTTTAATAGTATATAGTTTGCAGAAGATAAAGGAGCCTGCTCCAATCCTGGCACCTTCTACCAAGATGCCTATTAAATGTGCACCCTTCTCATTCAATGATGTGTGCATGAATGTGCCGGTGCCACTGGCATCTGATCGACCATCGATGGCCCCTCGCGCATCTTGCGCCTATTAATTCACTTCGGCAAAGTTGATTGATCTTGGACCTTTATCCACTTCATCTTCATCTTTTGCTTTTCCCATTGTTTGTCCCACCGCTCTAATTTGGTCATATTGTAAGTGGGAGGGAGGTCTTCTTTCAAGTCTCTGTAGCACACCTTCATACTGCCAAGCACCGTTCTGATTCTATGGTGCGGATCAAATTCTTTGATCCTTGTCGGCACTAGTATCTAGTATTGGCCTTCTCCACGTAGTTTGCGTTTTGTGTTCTTCCAAATAGTGCTAATGAAATCTTTAATAAAGATGTCACTCTCATTTATTTGTTGGATTTGTGCATCTGTATACGGAAATTGTTCGTATGCACTCCCCTTGAATAGCTCGTATCACTCTTTCCAAATAGCCCGCATGATAATTTTTCTTTCTTCAAATGTCATTTTTGCACTAGAAAATTAAAAAACAATTTAAATACAATTGCATAGCACACCGACGGTCTCACACATGTTAAACTATCAAAATAGTAGACTAAAAACATATCAAAAAAACTATCTCAATTCACAAGAGATCAATTCATAATACTTCGCACAAACATGACGATAACACAAATCAAATAAACTTCAAAAAATATATCACACATTTACACTTCAAAAAACAAGGTTACAATAGATGACATTTGCATCACAATCACGGATGAGGTGAAGAAATCTGCCAACTTGATATTTTGCCAAAATTGATACTAAATTAGTATTATGACGATAAGTTTTAAGATAAAAAAATAAAAAAAAATGGTGCAGTTTTAACTATAATTTTATAAATTGAATTTAGTATCTCATACAAAGAAGTTTTGGATAGATATCAAGAAAAAACTTAAGGTTTGTGGTGCATCTGCAACCAACGCCTTTTGACTAAGAAAATTTTCAAGGTTTCAAACTCACAAGCATCTTGTAATTCAAGCTCATTTGAAAAAATTTAAATGGACTAAAACTAATGTTTTATATGGACGTCGATTCAAGAAATGACTAAAAAATATACTACAATGAATTATTGCATGCGCCTTCCTCATTTTATTCTTACATCCAAGTACGAATTGTAGTGAAACATCGACTATTGTTTTACAAAGGTGCTTTTCATAAGTGTAGTTACTAATGAGGTTGTACAAAAGTAACATGTTATAATTTTTATGGGTACTTTGGATAAAATTTTATAAGTTGAGAGAAAAATTTCTTAACATGTTTTGTAGATTGCATGTACCATTTTATTTAAATTTGTGAAAAAACAGCACTAAAATGCTGTACCAAACTAATGTTAATATACCAAAGATGGTTGACAAAGAATTCACCAAATAGTTGTTAGATAATTAAAATTTTCTTTTATTTTTCTATAAATGCGTAATGATTTGATATGATATACTTTGATAAGAACACTCAACATAAACATGTATGGCCATTATCAAGAAGAGTATTAAAATACGCTTCACGGCCGCATTACCGACCAAGTACTTTGTATACTTAATAGTCAAAACACATACTATATATACATGTACATACAATTTATATGGCATTCATAAAGCCAGGTCAACGACCTAAAGGCCACATTCATACAAGAACACATGCTTCTAACAAATGACATACATTAGTCATGTTACCAAGTGCCGCTCCAATCTAAAGTGTAAAAATAGTTTAAATGCGAACATCATATGGCCGCGTTGCCGCTGATGCCCATATTTTCTTTTGCACGTGGACGGGAAGTTGACTCGCCATAATGATACTGATATTGTTGTGTTACCGATGTAGTACCCATACAATGAGCCAATACTTACCACAAGGACATCATATTTCCCACCACGTAACCAAGGTAATATCCCCGTGGTAAGCATCGTCATGTATAACTGCTAACGCACACACCCACATGTGGTAAGTTACCTTGTTATTTTTGTACAATATGACACAAGGCACGCTACCACACAACACAAAAACGTGCATCGTGTGGTTGGGTACTCTACTAATGTTGCGCACTGCAATGCAAAGCACGCTCCCACACAGAGGAAGGCACAAGGCTCCTCTTTTAAAGAAGGTCAAAAGACATTAAGGCTTGGAGTTTTGATGGATCCTTTTATTTGGACGTTTAGTAAAATGCTTAACTCTTGATTAAGTTTGATCAAGTTTAAAGATATAGGCTTGAAAATACGTATTTTTATTTTTACAAATTAAAACCTATCCAAAAAGCGAGGTAATGAACGCATTCAGATTCATGGGAAGAAATGTAGCTTTAACTACCTAAGAGGTACTTTTAACTTGTTAAAGATCTGTCACATTCTCCCAAATTATATCTTTCTCTTTATTCCTTTTCTACACTTCAAATTTTCGTCTATTTTTTCTTCCCACTTTTTAAGAGGTTGTAGATCTACATTATCTCTCTACCCTCTCTTCAAAAAATATGATGCACTAGTTCCATATGATAAAGTGATTCATTTTCTCTCTACAAGCCATAGCTAGCAGATCTGTACCATTTCATTTCCATTTCCATTCCCACCTTCCAATCTCTATCCATCACTATTCTATCCACCACCATATCTTCTCTCTACAAGCCATAGTTATGAAATTTGCACCATTTTCTTCTCCAAGAACTCAAAGAATTGGTGACCTCATGGAAGCAGTGGCTGTGTAAAAACATGCACACCCTTATATCATCGTGAAGCACTTTAGTGGACATGCTACCGCTCCCATTGCTGATCAAGTGCAACAACACAACCCTCCCATCATAAATCAAGAGCAACAACTCCTCCTCTCATTGTGTATCAAGAGCAACAAGATGGAGGGGAGCCGACAATCCCCCCATCACCACTGAGAGCAACATGGCAGAGATAGAGAGGACACTCTTCCCATTGTGGTTGAGGAGCAGAGAGAGAGAGAGAGAGAGAGAGAGAGAGAGAGAGAGAGAGAGATCAATTTTTCCATTGTCAATGATGGCAAAAGATTGCAAGATTAAGAAGTGCGAATGTCAAAGGAAGAGAGGAGCAACAAAACAACTCAAAACACACGGTCGGAGAGGGAGCAAAAAAACAAATCAAAGAAAAATACTTTGCATCAATGGAAACACAGAGAAATGTGGAATTGTTTGCTCAAAGATATAGCCAAGAGCAAATAGATACAATCGTTATGAACACACTTACAGTCACATCTAAGAGGAAGAGGAGAGATGAACGTATCCAGCAGATGGGAGAATTTTTAACAAGAAGACATCCATGAAATATTCTCTAAAGCAACTAGTATTGCGGGTGCATGGGTGAAAGAACCCAAGCAAGAAGCTCAATGTAGGGCCAATCTGAAGAGCAGGAGGGAAGAGCAGATAAAGGATGAGCACTTAAAGAGAGGAGGAGAAACAATAGAAAGCTCTTTGCTGCCATGGGAAGATCAAAGCCAAAGCTTTCTCCATGCAAGAGAGAATGCACCAAGCGGAAGAAGCCTCTTTCTGCCTCTACATTTGTGGGCTTCTTCCGCTTGGTCCAATCTCTCTTGCATGGAGAGCCCACAAACGTAGAGGCAGCCAAAGGACATGGTGTCAACTCTTAAACTTAAAGATAACAATGTCTTACACTCCATTTAGTTATTTTCAAACCCTTGTAACACTCAAGTCAGCACACATTGTAACTATTTATGGTTAGTGTCAAAAAAAATCATCTTGAGTGTTTTATGTTTTTGTGTATTTTCATGGACTATTTGTCACGTGGTTTTGAATTTGTGAATAATGTATTTTGAGGACTTGTAGGAAATCATAGGGTGATTCTTCGAATAGTACGAAAAATCTGATCCGATTGACATCAGCTTGCTTGAGGAGCCCGAAACCAACCTGAAATCCATCTATCGTAAGCCTGTCCGTGGGAGGGGAGGTTCGGAGTGATGTCAGGTCCATCGCGTAGCAAACAAGTCGTCACCGAGCGATTAGGAGCCGTTCACAAAAGTGGGTGGTCAAACAGCTCCTTGTCGCTTTGTGACGCACAAGCCACTTTTTGGCGGGCCCCGCCCCGGCAACCTTACAGAGCCTATGTATGGGTTTCAAGGAGGTTCTTCAACCCTGAAGCAGATCGACGTCGATCGAAACGAATTTTTTCTACCATTTCTCACGGTGAACAACCACACTAATAAAAATATGAAACACGAAGTGTATACTTTCACCAACACAATTCATGTCATAAGACACTAATTCAACTATACGGACACAATGTATTTTTAAAAAAATGGATTACAAAAACCATGTTAAAGAACTTTGTTGCTATTCATTCAATGAAAACATTACATAGTATGGTATTGTAAGTGTTAGAGTTATGGCATCTCTATGGATTCGTTCAGTCGGTTCCAGTTTCTCCCAAGGATATGTGCTAGGGAGTGAGTGCTATTTTGTGGTTGTGTCCAGGTAGTGTGAAGTTGTTTTCTCGTGTTGAGATGTGTCTAGCCATGTTTAGCTCAGGGTTTTGCCTTGGTTACACGACCATCACGCTCCTGCACCATGGGGGTATTTTTCCTAGCCTTGTCAGTATTTTTTCCACTACCCTTGAGGGCTTCTAGTGCTTTCTTTCCACTTGCCTCCCTATTTATGAGGTCGTGGGAAAACAAGATGGCTGGCCGACCTAGACTTATGGGGGTCTATAGGAGACCCCGAGGGTAACAGAGGGGTAGTGTGTGCACATGCTTAGGGGTTGCACGGTACCCCTATTGGGTAGCACTAGGGTGTCTAGTGGACAAAGGGGGAGGGACAACTCCTAGCGTTTTTGGAGCAGTCCTCTTGGCGTTTTTGGGGAGCCCACTTACCTTCGGCCACTGATAAAGGAGCAGCACCACTATGGGATGGATGGACTACATGGAGGTTTTCCTTGAATTTTCCTTCTTAGAGCACCCAGACAGAGACGATGATCATTTTGATGCAAAGCACCACATATGGGGTGCAAGCAGTAGAGTAAGATGTCCCATGCTCACTAGATGGCACCAATGCCATGGCACATGTCCTTCTCCCCCTCCAGATCGGTTCTCTTGCTAGGAGGAGATCCCGCTAGAGCCTTACTTTCTCAATAGGCTAGGATAGCCCATGTGGAGTCTATGCCAGTGGTCTTGTGTTCATGGGTAGATGATAGTATCAATGGCAATCGTGTGTACCTCAGGTCTATCCATTGTGGCATGTCAGATCTATGCCATCGGACCACCTTTGGTCACTTGTATGAGCAATTTGTTATCAACATGGAGAGCCATTCCAAGATCTCCACTCTCTCTCTCTCTCTCTCTCTCTCTCTCTCTCTCTCTCTCTCTCTCTCACACACACACACACACACACATTCTCAGATGTCATGTCTCTTCCTACCTCAATAATCTATCTTCTCCATAGGTGCCTTGTTTATGTATGTGGCATTGCAAGTGTTCTAGATTGGAGTTGAGGTGTCCACCAGATCGCGAGCCAGTTCTTATCTTCATTGCATCTTTCACTGCCTATTCTAACATGGTATTGGAGCAAAGGTGACTCAACCGCCTTGGTTGCTTGGTATTGGCTAATCCGGTGCCGTTTTGGACTTGATTGAGATAGAAGATGCTTGTTGTTTGTTCCTAGTTTTTCTTTAATTTGGGATTGATTTGGGTATTCAGAGGCTATGGACACTCATCGACTTCCTTATCCTTTACCCTTGATTACTTTGGATGGCTTTGGTTTTTCGAGATGGAGTCCTATTGTTGTGTCCTCCCGCAAGCAGGCATGCGACTGTTGGATGCAGAGGGGAAGCTATTTATTTCCAGCCTCCTTCAGAGAGAAGTGTTTGGATAGCAACAAGATCATCTTCATCACTTCTGGAGTAGGTTTCTATACGTGTTTTCTTCGAGAAGATCAACAAATGATAGTTAACCTGATCACAATGAAGCCGATTAAGGGCGACCTAGTAACCCACAAAAAACCCACCGGGAAACATTACAATACCGGCGGGCCTGCTGAGAAATACAAAAAGACTGGCGGGCTGACACTTGATATATAGACGGGCCTACGGGGTTGCATTTTTTGAGCCTTGGAGAGAGAGACAAAGCTTCAGAAAGAGAAAGAGAGAGAGAGAGAGAGAGAGAGAGAGAGAGAGAGACCTCCGCAAGTATGTTGAGAGGAGAGGGGGTAAAATTCGACAACCAAATACCCCACACACACACATCCACACCCACAAACAAACACACTTCTCCCTTATTCGCAATTTTCATGATTGATGAAAATCATAGTCTCTCTCTCTCTCTCTCTCTCTCTCTCTCTCTCTCTCTCTCTCTCTCTCTCTCTACCATAAAATCCATGTAACAACGACAAATCCTGTGAAGCTTGTTTTTCCCAGATGCAATTGGAAGGCCTATCACTTCTTAATGGCCTGTTACTAATTTAGGTGAGGAATGCACAGGGACTACTTGCGAAATATGACGCACTTGGCAATGCTTTGATTGATATGTCTACACAGAGGTAGAGGGGACACAGAGAACGAATGTAGGACACAAAGGGCAGATGCGAGGCACAATGGGAGAATCTTTATACTAATGTGTTTTATTTCTAGTATACATATGTATCTATAAAAGCTCTTTAAAGCATAATAGCGAATCCATAGGCAAACATGATGGGTGGAAATGATGGTGGCCAACAATTAGAAGGCACGGGCCTCTTGACACATCTTTAGAAGGCTCTCTTAGCTAGAAACAACGACAAGTCTAGTGTGTAGGTGACCTCCCTTTTGACCTATTATACAAGGTAGTAATGAAAATAGGGTTGTAGGGAAAAACACGCAGCTTGAAGAAGACGAAGAATCTCAAGCCATGCAACAAAGAGTATATATTGCTTAGTGCACAATGAAAGATAAGTTAACCCTAGAGTAATGAGTGAGGAAAAAAATGCTCCGCTGGTCCTAAGTGTGTTCACACACATCACTACCATATGTTTATGATAACAAATCGCTCTCACACTTTACATACAAAGTGACTTCTCATAGACTGTTACAAAAGCCTTGCTTGACCAAATAAGTGCCAGCCTTCTTATACCAAGCACGAGGAGATTGCTTCAACCCATACAAAGCTTTCTTACATTTGAACACTTTTATTTTCTTGTCCTTCCTTGACAAAATTGCGAAGGTACGTTACATAACCATTCAAGAAAGCAATAACAATGTGTGATTGATGTACATCCCAACCAAAATGAGTTGCCAATATATATAGAAAACACATAGTAGTCATACGACAAACGGGAGCAAAAGTCTCTTCATAATCTATACCTTTCTATTGTGGATAACCTTTTGCAACAAGTCGAGCCTTATAGCAATTAATCTCACCATCCGGCTTGCGTATCAACTTGTAAACTCACTTTGTACCAATGGTCTTTTTGTCAGGTGGCAAATCACGTGTCATTTTCTAGTGCATCATACATGATGGCCAACCAATATTCTGAATTATGGGCTTCATCAAAAGGCAGAGGTTCCTCTACATCACATAAGCTAGAAACAACCAAAATCTAAGATGCATGGCGAGAACCTGAACGAGTACGAGTCACAAAAACTCGCTGAATATTTGAGAAAGTTAGAATGCGTGTGCTAGCGACTGGATGCAACCTGGTTTGATACCAATTGTTAGAAATAGGATTGCACGGAAACACAGCTTGGAGAAGACGAAGAAGCTCGAGGCACGCAAGAGAGAGTATGTATTGCTTAGTGCACAATGAAAAATGAGTTGGCCTTAGAGTGATGGGCATATATACCTAGGAAAAAATTTGACCCCGTGGTCTTAAGTGTGTTCAAATACATCACTACCACGTGTATGGTAACAAGTAGTCTCTTCTCTTTTGTGAATTTCATATCCTAACATCTTTAAAGGTAAAATTATGGGGCTGCACGAGTGGCCTTGACCCTCCAGCTTTTGCCATTATCCCATTAGCATGCTCCTCGCTAGACTTCCCATCTTGGTCGGCCACCCTACCCAACCATGCCCTATGCAACACCAAATCATGAAATTTTGTCATCATACATAAGCTTATATTTCTACATTCCTAATGAATTAACAGCTCACCACCAAGAGACCAACACACAGACACAATTCCACGCCCTTCCGACCCCCCTTTTGTCAACTTTCCTTTCCCAACTACACACTCACCTACACGCACAAAACTGCCAAAAAGCACAGCCCCATTCCATAAAGAGAAGATTTCCCTGTCAATTACATAATTGTCTTTTGACTTTTGTGAGCAATATAGCACATCTATACAAGCGAGCAGCCAAATCAAAGCATACATAGTCAAATAAACAAGAAATGTAAATGGAAATGGCTAAGTTCTGTAAACTGAACCAATTTTAAGCCTGATAAACGTCTCTCGAGATTTAATTGAATAGGAGACCAACAAACAACTATGAAAATGCATGAAATAGGAAATGGCTTCCAGAGGCCTGAAGTGCCTTTCATGAAAGCTAGATTGCCTTGATTGCCTTCCATCATCTCATGAATTTTGGTTCAATCCAAATACCCATCAAGAATAAAATCCAACTACTGATATAATCTATTGACATTAGAGTCGCAGACGACAATACAGAACGAACGCTACAAAGCGGAATACTCATCACAGTGCTTGCAAAAATTTTAAATAGCCCCTGCCATAAACTACATAACTATGTATGCTATTCATAACTTTTTAGAGTAGTCAAGATGAGATCTTCCTGCTTCCTGCGTATACTTATTGAGCATAAACCTCCCTTTCTATCAAGAAAATTACAGCCCATTTGTCAAACAATCTGTGGGCCAAAGACCTGGGCTGCAAGAAGTTTCTCTGCATGGCTCCTTACATCATGCACCAGTATGATGACAACGGCAATTGACAACACAAAGAAAATGAAAAACAGCTTTGCAAAAAAGGAAACAGAAAAATCTCTATGCCAGCCATACAAATCGAGCACTAGAAAACTCTATTTAAGGTGCTGCAGCTTCTGCCGGACACTTGATGGCATCAGCAGCGACTTCCAATGGGAGTAAACTGGGAGGTGTGTCTTGACCTGTTATGAGCTGCTTTCACCTTATGGTCACAATCGCCATGTCATTCTCTCTTGAACACCTCAGCAGCAACAATTCAGTGATAAGACCCAAAACGCTACACAAGTAATAACAACTTTTTAGAAGCTATTACCGCTACAAGATATGTATTGATTGTTTTTCTATCCAAGCAGCATGTGCAAGTGGGCGCAGCCAGACAGAGAGAGAGAGAGACACACAAACACACACAGGGAGAGGGGAGAGAGAGGGAGAGGCTGATTGACCTTGGCTCTTTAGCGATTGATTGGTGTGTGCATACGGTTCTCAATAAGGCGAATGGCATCGAGCGACATGATCAACGCATCATGCTGAAGAATACTATAGACATTCAGTCCCTGCAGTTATCAGTTGAAAGTCTCTTTAGTATTCACTTAATGCATATGTACATTTCAGACGAGAGTGCTTTGATGCAGTTTATCATCGCTGAAAATGTACAACAAGGTACGAAGCAAAAGCAAATAAATGTTGATGTAGAGAAACAAAGTGGATTTGAGAGGCATCTCATTACCCTCAAGAATGTAGCAATCAGCAATTTAATTGATAAAAGCACATGAAATTATTATTCTTTCTTTTTCTTTTTTTCTTTTCTTCTTTTTTTGGTGGTGGTGGTGGCACCGGGGGGGGGGGGGGGGGGGATGGTGTTGTTGTAAGTAACAATACGCCCTACTCCATCATCATGAAACAGGGAATTAGTGGGGCTGGAGCTCCTAAGGACTGTATATGTCAGCATTGAAGCCTTGCGGAGAATTGTGAGATCGTATTTTTCTTGCAAAAACGCACATACCTTGGCTGGCAACACATCAGCAGCATATAAATTGCTTGTTGCTCGACATAAAAGTGTATTGACTTTGTCAGTTCCATCAACAATCAAAACCCTCTTGCACTGTTCTATCCCTTCGATGTATTTTGCCATTTCTTTCGTCTTATGACTTGAAGGACTAACATCATCAAATATCAATAACTGCAACATGGTCAAATAAAAATCTTCAATACACATCAGGATAAAACCACATAGAAAAGCGACACGCAAAACAATAACCTTGCCCTCAGCCACACGAGCTGACAGTGCTATCTTAAGTCCAAGCCTTCGCACTTTTTTCGGAAGAGTATAAGAATAATCCCGAGGCTTGGGCCCATGCATTCTAGCACCATGCCTAAACTGTCCACAGTAAGAAATTTAACAATGAAAGGCAAAAGAAGACCTGATGAAATTTCTATTTTGAAGAGTCACAGTTAAACCCAGACAATAACACATACTTCAGCTCCCTGCATGTAAACATAACTCTACCTGTGGGCCTCGCAAAGTTCCGTGTCTAGCCTGACCAGTTCCTTTCTGCTTGTATGGTTTCCTTCCAGTCCCACTTACTTCACTGATTGTCTTGGTTGAATGGGTGCCCTGGAATATGTAACATTGATCTCAGTTTGTGCAAGCTTCATTTAATTTTCCTCAACTCTATCCTGGACCACAGGACTAGCAGAAAAAACTGAACAGCAAAAACTGCAATTTTGATCACCTGTCGGCGTTTTGCCAGCTGCCAAACCACCACACGATGAACAATATCTCGACGAATTGGAACATCAAAAACATCTCCAGCAAGTAAGGCTGTACCCTTATCTTCATTGTTGAAATTTGTCACCTTCATCTCAATATCATTATAACAACCTGAAAGGTTAAAAAATCACAAATTGGAAATAGTAAAACCATTTTCAAGAAAAAAACTTAAATGGATTGGAAGGCAATCTTGTAATGCACTTTCAAGAACCATCACCAGTACCCACTTTCATAAAAGTTACCAATGAGGAAGATAAATCCTTAAAGTACACAATGTACAGCTCATATTTCTTCCGCTAAAGTATACACACTATCTTTTGGGCTGAGGCTGGGCAGCTTGGACTACCGATTCCTTGAGTCGAGCGGTTTCACTTGTTTCCCCCATCATCATGGAGCTAGTACAATGGACCGTGTCATGACTACTGTCACAAAGCGATGACGTGGCTACCAAGAGAAACTGCCAGAAACCCTAATTCCTGCAAACCCTAATTTCCGCCAGAAAACCCTAATCTTCAGAAACCCTAATTACTGCAAACCCTAATTCCTGCAAACCCTAATTTCTGTCAGAAACCCTAATTCCTGCAAACCCTAACCCTAACTGCTGGCTGAAACCCTAATTTCAGGCAGGCAAATGCCACGTGGCAAGTAGTACGAATTTCCGGAAAATGCGGCGGATTTTACAAGCTGAAAATCCAGCTTTTGAGCGACGCAAAGTGCTGCTTTTCTCTACGCATGGGCCGAGAGAGAGAGAGAGAGAGAGAGAGAAAAAAAAATTGATTGCTTTATTTTTACTCTCTTGAGAGAGAGAGAACTTTTGCTTTTGTTCTGGAAGCTTTTGGGGCTCTGCTTTTGGTATCCCTTGTAATCTTTAAATAAGCGGTGAGGGGCTCACTCTGCAGAGCATCTAGACGCAGAGTCTGACAGTGAAACCCTAACCGCTCTCTTGTACTTTGACATTGATTAATACATAAAGAAATACCGAAAGGGGCGCCAGTCTTTGGGGCCAATATCTCTAGGCACGGAACTCCGCCGGGCCAGTGCAAATCTATTGTGATCTGTGAATTGTTTTGAAGTGGTTATTTGGTGCTGTCGTGATTGATTCTTGACTTGGAGTGTCCAAGTCTGTTACAGTGGTATCAGAGCACGGCCGATTTCTCTTCTACGGGAAATCCGATCCCCTATTTTTTTTCCGTGGCACCTATGGCTTCACGCAAGGATCAATCGACTCCCTCTGCATCTGGAGATGCGGGCAAGGATCACAACGAAGATTCCGGCAGAGAGTATGGCCCACCTCGGCCTACTCAGGCGGAGCAACGAGAGATGGAGCGTCGTCAATTGATCAGCGATGCAACAAAGATGATGCTCAATTTTGCGAAGGACCCAAAATTTGCAAAATATATGAGCGAGACTTCGTTTCAGGAAGTGCACAAGCAGTGGTAGAAAACTACAACACCACCCCCGAAACCTTCTGCTCACAAGAAATATACAAAGAAGGAATTAGAAGAGGTGGTTGATGCACAGATTGCTCAGCTTTTTGACGCACAAAAGAAAGCTCAAAAGCACGGCAAAAAGCAGAAGAAAGGCACTGACTTCCCGGGTTATTTGGGTCGTCAGTCGGCATTTGACAAAGCAAAGAAACAGAAGAAGCGTGTTCACTTTGAAGAAGTACCCAGTTCTTCTTCTTTTTCTTCTTCTTCTGACAGTTCTTCTAGCTCTTCAAATTCGAGCGAAGAAGACAGAAAAGGCAAAAAGTGAAGCAAGAAACAACGCTTCGGAAAGGGCAAGAAAAAAGCAAAGAAGTCTAAATCTCACCCTGTGATTGATAGTGTTCTACTGAGGACTCGTCTACAGTCAGTTCAGACTCCGATGACGGAACTTTTATGCGAACAAGAAGAATTTTTATAAAGCCAACCAGTATGACTTTCTGGAAGATAAAAGCAAGAAAGTCCGAGAGTTTAAGGAAGGTGGACACTCCATCAAATTTGATTTTTTCAAGATACTCAGATGCTTCGAAGGCTTTGTCTTTTACAGCAGTTTGACATCGCTTTCGCTGGAGGACGCTACTCAGAGCACTCCAAGATTCGGAGAGCTGCCTCTTACTTTAAGGGGAATGCTCGCACTTGGTGGTCCACACTTCTTTTAAACAAGACTGCGCCAGTTAAGCTTCATCAAGAAGAGGAAGTGCTTTGGATGCGGGGAACATGGACATATCTCCGCGAAGTGCCCTAAAAAGGCACAGAAAGAACAGAATGATACGGACGACGAGAAGCCTGAGAGTTCGAGGGCAGCTGAGGAACGTGGACGAAAAGGCAAGATGAAAACAGGACTGGTTCCAGATTGTGTGGGTACCGATCTTAACACCATGGACGAGAGTACAGAACTTTGTCGAGCTTGGGACAAACTGAAAGATCAAGAGGCCCTGATCTTCTTTGATGGAGGAGCCAAGGCCAACTTCATTTCACCGGAATTGGCGCGTGGCTCAAGATCACTCCCGATCGGATGGGACCACTTGCGGAGGCAGTTCTAGCAGCACCCGGCAGGGACGTAGCCATTACACCTGTCATTGGCAAACTTCGGTTGCATTGTCAGGGGTATTTGGGGCATGAGGACTTCTTCATAATGCCTTTGGAGGGTTGTAATGTTCTCTTAGCGATTCCCTGGTACCACAAGAACAACGCCGTGGTCGATTATCATGTGAGGAAAGCGACTTTGACTACAGAGAAGGACAGAACCATTGTACTTGATATTAAACTGAAGGGCGAGTCTGTCCCTATTGTATCGGCTTTGGTCATTTCAAAATTAATGAAATCCAATCTGTTTGTTTACTCGATATACCTTCATAAGTTCAGAATAGTCTGAACTCACGAATTATAAGAGGGAATAAAGCACTCATAAAACAATAAAAGCAAGGGACACAAGAAAAGCAAAAACAAACAAACAAACTAACTAAATCACTTAGTTTGCTACGAAACAAAACATTATTAACTTAAAAACGTTCTTAGAAAAAACATGTGTAAAATAAGATGACGCAACTTACTTGGCTTAAAACAAGTACTCAACTTTAAGCAAAAGAAGGATAAGACATCTTAAAAACTTAATCCTAGAAATCAAACTTCACACAACAACTTCTAACGGAACACATTCTTAAGTCCTCAGGTAAGCTAAATACGAAATCGAAAAATGAATACTCTCATGTTTACTCGATCTTTATGAAAGAATTGAGCGATAAGGATAGGCCAAATATGTCTAAACTTGATAAAGAACGCCAAGATTTTCTCCACTCTCACACCAATTGCTTCTCAGAGGGCCTACCAGACGAGTTACCACCTGCTCATCCTGAAGATCATACAATTGATTTGATACCTGGAAGCACACCACCGAACCAGCCACCTTACCATGTAATCCGAGCACAAAATGAAGAGATTATGAACCAAGTGAAAGACCTCTTGGAAAAGGGTCTTGTCCAGCCTAGTACTCACCATCAAGAACAGATTTCCGATTCCTAGGATCGATGATATACTCGACAGGTTAGAGGGATCCTCGTGCTTTAGCAGGATTGACCTAAAGAGTGGATATCATCAGATCCGAATTGCGTCGGGATACGTCTACAAGACAACCTTTCGGACTACTTTTGGGTTATTTGAGTTTTTGGTGATGCCTTTTGGCTTAACCAATGCTCCTGCGACATTTAACCGGATGATGGACAGGATTTTCCGAGAGTACAGGCTATTTGTTGGCACTTTCTGACATCATTGTTTTCTCCAAGCATGAGGCAGAACATAGAGATCATCTGCTTCAGGTCTTTCAGGCATTACGAGATCCCAAGTTAGTGATTAATGCAAAGAAAAGTGAATTTTTCTTACCAGAGATACACTTTTTGGGGCACATTGTCTCAGCAGCAGGAGTGCAATTGGATCCGGCCAAGATAGAAACTATACGTGATTGGCCCGATTTAAAGAATGTCCATGAAGTTAGAAGCTTCTTTGGACTGTGTTTGTGCTACAGGCGGTTCATTCAAAAGTTTGCAGAGGTTGCTTCCCCTTTGCATATCTTGACACAGAAAGGAGTCCCTTTCTCGTGGGGACCCACAGAGGTGACTGCCTTTCAGACATTGAAAGAGAAATTCATTACAGGACCAGTTTTGACTTTGCCGGACTTGCAGAATTCATTTGAAGTATATTGTGATGCTTGTGGTCGTAGTCTGGGTGCGGTCTTAATGCAAGGCCATGTCATTGCTTACGAGAGCCGATTGTTCTCTAGGCCAGAGATGACAGCACAAATTTATGAGAAAGAGCTTTTGGCGGTTATCCATGCTCTTACTCAGTGGCGGCATTACCTACTCGGAGCGCATTTAACTGTCTTTACAGACCATCAGAGTTTGCGCTACTTCTTGTCACAGAAGCAGCTTTCGGAAAAGCAGATGCGGTGGGCGAACATCTTGTCACAGTTTCACTTCCAGATTGTCCATGTTCAAGGACAGAAGAATGTGGTGGCAGATGCTTTGTCTCGCAAGGCGTTGGTTCTGGCTATTTCTGCGATACATCATAGGAGCTTCGAGGATATGGTCAACCAGTATGCCACAGATATAGATTTTACAGATATTTTCACACGGATACGGGATGGGGAGACAGTAGCAGGATACTCCATTCGGGAAGGCTACTTGATGAGAAAAACCATGTTGTGCGTTACACAGCCGTTGAGGGAAAAGGTTATGACTGAATGCCATTGTCCACCTTTTATGGGTCACCACGGCATTGCTACCACCATGAAAGGGGTAGAGAGATACTTCTTTTGGCCGAGACTCAAAAAGGATGTGGAAGAGTTTGTGCGCAGTTGCTTAGTATGCCAGAAGGTCAAGTTTGACAGGCATAAGGCACAGGGATTGTTACAGCCTTTACCCATACCCACCCGCCCCTGGGAAAGTATTGCAATGGATTTCATTTTTGATCTCCCGAGAACACAGAGTGGTCATGATGGTATCTGGACTGTTATTGACAGATCTAGCAAACAGGCTCATTTCATTCCAGTGAAGAAAACAGTCTAGCCGGATCACTTAGCAAGATTGTTTGTGGCCCAGATCTTCATATTACATGGCATGCCTGAGACGATTGTTTCCGACAAAGACCCCAGATTTAGGAGTTTGTTTTGGAAGGCAATTTGGGAGAACATTGGCACGCGGTTGCAGTTCTCGTCATCGTTCCACCCGCAGACTGATGGGCAATCTGAGATTGCAAATTCAGTGGTTCTAGATTTATTGAAGTCTTATATCTCAGATCAGAAGACTCAATGGGAAAAGTACTTACCTTTGGTGGAATTTGCCTACAATAACACGATACACTCTTCGACGGGAAGGCGCCATTTGAGATTGTTGAAGGTGCTGCGAAGGTTCCACCCTTCCTAAGCACGAAAGATAAGATCTTTGAAGCGGATTAATATATGCGAGACTTGGATACGGCTTTTGCCAAGGTTCGCGAGACTTTGCAGAAGTCTCAAGAACGACAAAAAAAGGCAGCGCATCGCCATCGTCGCGACTTGAAATTGGAGGATGATTGGGTGCTCCTGCGTTTTGAGAAGGCACGCCTAAGAAAGAAAAAGCGAAAGGAGAGGCTTTTTCCAAAGCTTAGTATGCGATATTACGGACCTTTCCAGATCACTGAAAAGATAAATGATGTCTCCTTCCGATTGAAATTGCCAGATACTTGGAGGATTCACAATGCATTTCATGCGTCTCTTGAAACCTTTTAAGGGTGATGTGCCTGATGATGAGCAGCCTGATGAGCAACCCGAAGTGGAAGAAAACGAGGAGATCCTTGTTCCTGAACAGATTTTGGCACATAAGGATACGAAGATTAAAGGTAAAGTCCGAAGGCGGTTCTTGGTTAAGTTCAAGAACTATCCTGCATTGGATGCGAAGTGGATGGAGGAGGAGGACCTAGCAGATACCCCTCAGATTGTGAAACTTTACCTTGATGCTTTTGGTTTAGCATAGTCCACTTCAAATGGAACCCAGAATTCAGCTTGGCCGAAGATCTGGTGCAGTGGATACACAAGATGGGAGTTACTCCGCTCCTTTGTCAACAGATGCTTTGACTTTAGATACTAGAGTCGCTGATGTCTCTTTGAGCTTCACGGATACTGAAAGTTGACAGTATTCTGTTGTATGACTTTCTGAAATGGAATTCCTGATTATGATACTGATTTGTTCTTGACTTCTTTTAAGTGCAGGAACTGATCGACGAAATGGCTGCAGCATTTTGGTATGATTGATCTTGAATAGACATGGTTGCAATAGGGGTTAGTCAATCGGACATCGATGAGGTCCCGATTGGATCTAGATGCAATTGCTAGCTACATTGCCGATAAATCATGGTCTAAGATCCGAATGAATGTTGAATGTCATGTGATGTCCTGTGATGTCGTGTGATGTGACTGTCGATTGGTACATGTGCTAGATGTGTGTTCCTAGTACGTAGGTTCTGACAATCAGTGTCTGCTAAGACGGTTTATGGCTTCTGTTGGTTTTGCAAGCGTAATCGAGGACGATTACAATGCTTTCAAGAGGGGGGTATGTCACAAAGTGATGACGTGGCTACCGAGAGCAGAAACTGCCAGAAACCCTAATTTCTGCCAGAAACCCTAAGCTGCAGAAACCCTAATTCCTGCCAGAAACCCTAATCTGCAGAAACCCTAATTTCTGGAAACCCTAACCCTAACTGCTGGCTGAAACCCTAATTTCAGGCAGCGGCCAAATGCCACGTGGCAAGCAGTACGGATTTCCAAAAAATGCGACGGATTTTACGGGCTGAAAATCCAGCTTTTGAGCGACGCAAAGTGCTGCTTTTCTCTACACATGGGCCAAGAGAGAGAGAAAAAAATTGATGGCTTTATTTTTACTCTCTTGAGAGAGAGAGAGAGAGAATTTTTGCTTTTGTTCTGGAAGCTTTTGGGGCTCTGCTTTTGGGCATCCCTTGTAATCTTTAAATAAGCGGTGAGGGGCTCACTCTGCACAGCATCTCGACGCAGAGTCTGAGAGTGAAACCCTAACCACTCTCTTGTACTTTGACATTGATTAATACATAAAGAAATACCGAAAGGGGCGCCAGTCTTTGGGGCCAATATCTCTAGGCACGGAACTCCGTCGGGCCAGTGCAAACCTATTGTGATCTGTGAATTGTTTTGAAGTGGTTATTTGGTGTTGTTGTGATTGATTCTTGACTTGGAGTGTCCAAGTCTGTTACAACTACACCCAGTTTCATTCCATGTATTGATGATTTTGTTATGGGCCCTAAGCCAGTTGGGGTGGTAGTGGATCATGTTGTCCTGACTTTTACTCTTATGTAAGAGCTAGTGGTATTCTATGGCATTTGTAAGCTTCAACCATCGCACGTAGTTCTCATAATTGCTTTCAAGGCTCAACTTTGTTTTCATTTCAGCTTCGTTGTAGTTCAGACCATAAACAGTATGTTCTGTCTAATGTATGTTGAAATACGTACTAATACCGTCAAACAAGGCTGAACTTGCATATCTGCTCCATGGAATCTTTGTTTCCATTTCAGCTTTGCTAAAGCTTAAAGTTCAATGTAAGCTGATCTTTAGTGTGATTTTATATGACGAACAGTTAAATGCAATATCAGCTATACAGCTTGACAATTGACATAAATGATGGTACAACATCGTCAAAACTTCCATTGTAGTGTGTGTAATGTGACACATATACGTCACATCGAACATGGTTTAAGTCCAGCAGAAGCTAAAGTGTGCCAGACAGTTCAAAGTCACAAGAAACGTGACCTAAACCCTTGTAGTTTTTAAAAGTGTATGTAGGCTTACTTTGAAAAAGCTAGCTAGGCAGTGGGCACTTAAAATGTCACGAAAGGTTGTAAGATTCAAGCACACCACAAGTCGAGAGTCACAACTCACAACTCAGAGTTGTAGTAAACCCTCTACTATTGCAAGGAACAAATACACCATAAGACCTTTTCTCGAAGCCACCATGAGCAAACTGGCAAAACTATAACAGATTGAAAAAGACAGAACTGTCACAAAGTGATGACGTGTCTGCCCGGGAGCCGAGCTGCTGAAAACCCTAATTCTGCAAACCCTAACCCTAAAACCTGCAAACCCTAAAATCTGCCAGAAACCCTAAACCTAACCCTAACCCTAAAACCTGTCCTAAACCCTAACCCTAACCCTAGCAACAGGACAGAATTTCGTGAAATGCGCTGGCATGATGACGTGGCATCGTACGGAATTCTCCAGAAATTGCGGCGCTGAAATTGCAGCTTTTGCTTTATTTTGGCTACGCAATTTGTGTGTGTGTGTGTGTGTGTGTGTGTGTGTGTGTGTGTGTGTGTGTGAGAGAGAGAGAGAGAGAGAGAGAGAGAGAGAGAGAGAGAGAGAGAGAGAGAGAGAGAATTCCCTTGCTTTATTTTTAAAAACTCAAGTGAGTTTGTGAGAGAAACTGATTTTGCTTTTCGTTGGAAACTTTTGGGGCTCTGCTTTTGGTATCCCTTGTAAACAATAAATAAGTGGTTTGGGCTCACTCTGCAGGGCATCTGGACACAGAGTCTGAGAGTGAAACCCTAACCGCTCTCTTGTACTTTGAACATTGATTAATACATAAAGAACTACCGAAAGGAGCGCCAGTCTTTGGGGCCAATATCTCTAGGCACGGAACTCCGCCGGGCCAGTGCAAATCTAGTGTGATCTGTGAATTGTTTTGAAGTGGTTATTTGGTGTTGTCGTGATTGATTCCTGACTTGGAGTGTCCAAATCTGTTACAATGGTATCAGAGCACGGCCGATTTCTCTTCTATGGGAAATCCGATCCCAAATTCTTTTTCCGCGGCACCTATGGCTTCACACAAGGATCAGTCGACTCCCTCTGCATCTGGAGATGCGGGCAGGGATCACAACAAAGATTCCGACAGAGAGTATGGCCCGCCTCGGCCTACTCAGGCAGAGCAACGAGAGATGAAGCATCGTCAATTGATCGGCAATGCAACAAAGATGATGCTCAGTTTTGCAAAGGACCCGAAATTGGCAAAATATATGAGCGAGACCTCTTTTCAGGAAGTGTATGCGCAGTGGCAGAAAACCACACCACCACCCCCGAAACCCGCTCTCAAGAAACCTTCTGATCACAAGCACTATTCAGAGAAGGAATTAGAAGAGGTGGTTGATGCACGGATTGCTCAGCTTTTTGACGTGCAGAAGAAAGCCAAAAAGCACAGCAAAAAGCAAAAGAAAGGCATTGACTTCCCGGGTTATTTGGGTCGTCAATCGACATTTGACAAAGCAAAGAAACAGAAGAAGCGTGTTCGCTTTGAATGAGTACCCAGTTCTTCTTCTTCTTCTTCTTCTTCTTCTGACAAGTCTTCTAGCTCTTCAGATTCGAACGAAGAAGACAGAAAAGGCAAAAAGCGAAGCAACAAACAACGCTTCGGAAAGGGCACGAAAAAGGCAAAGAAGTCTAAATTTGGCCCAGTGACTGACAGTTCTACAGAGGACTCGTCTACAGACAGTTCAGACTCCGATGACAGAAAATTTTATGCGAACAAGAAGAATTTTTATAAAGCCAACCAGTATGCCTTTCTGGAAGATAAAAGCAAGAAAGTCCGAGAGTTTAAAAAGAAGGTGGACAGTTGATCAAATTTGACAATTTTTCAAGATATACAGATGCTTCGAAGGCTTTGTCTTTTATACAGCAATTTGACATCGCTTTCGCGGGAGGATGCTACTCAGAGCACTCCAAGATTCGGAGAGCTGCCTCTTATTTTAAGAGGAATGCTCGAAATTGGTGGTCCACGCTTCTTTTAAACAAGACTGCGCCAATTAAATGGCTGAAATTTAAGAAGCTTTTTATTTCTTCTTGGTTGACGCAAGAGTATGAACGCGATATACGAGCTGCTTGGAACCATCTTCAGATGACCAAGAGAGATACAGTGGATGCTTATTGCGAGAGATTCTGGAGCTCTTTTCTACCCGCCTCTTCATTCAAGAAGATCTCGTTCAGAGAACAGATTGAGCCGTTCACCTTGGGTCTACCTAAAGAGATCCGAGATCACTGCTTGGAATAGAAGTCAGCTTCTATTCAGGAGTTGATGAGTCATGCGAAGGGGGGCTTTGCCATTCACTCTAGCAGTCTGACCTACCCCACAGATGAAGCCATGACACAACGAGCCGAACAGACTTCTTGGAATGAAAGTAGAAAGAGAAAGAGCAACCCAGAGAAGAAGGATGAACGACCCAAGCTTACTCCTCAGGAGCGAGCTCGCTTCATCAGGGAGGGGAAGTGCTTTGGATGCGGGGAACATGGACATATCTCCGCGAAGTGCCCTAAAAAGGCACAAAAAGAACAAAATGATAAGGACGACAACAGGCCAGAGCGTTCGAGAGCAGCTGAGGAACGTGGACAAAAAGGCAAGATGAAAACAGGACTGGTTCCAGATTGTGTGGGTACCGATCCCAACACCATGGACGAGAGTACAGAACTTGCCGAGCTTGGGGCAAAGTGAAAGATCAAGAGGCCTTGATCTTCTTTGATGGAGGAGCCAAGGCCAACTTCATTTCAACGGAATTAGCAGCGCGGCTCGAGATCACTCCCAATCGGATGGGACCACTTGCGGAGGCAGTTCTAGCATTACCCGGCACGGACGTAGCCATTACACCTATCATTGGCAAACTTCGGTTGCATTGTCAGGGGTATTTGGGGCATGAGGACTTTTTCATAATGCCTTTAAAGGGTTGTGATGTTCTCTTAGGGATTCCCTGGTACCACAAGAACAACGCCGTGGTCGATTATCGAGCGAGGAAAGCGACATTGACTACAGAGAAGGGAAGAACCATTGTACTTGATATTAAACTAAAGGGCGAGTCTGTCCCTATTGTATCGGCATCGGCCATTTCTACATTAATGAAATCCAGTCTGTTTGTTTACTCGATCTTTATGAGAGAATTGAGCGATAAGGATAGGCCAAATATGTCTAAACTTGATAAAGAACGCCAAGATTTTCTCCACTCTCACGCCAATTGCTTCTCAGAGGGCCTACCAAGCAAGTTACCACCTGCTCGTCTTGAAGATCATACCATTGATCTGATACTTGGAAGCACACCACCGAACCCGCCACCTTACCGTGTGAGCCGAGCACAGAATGAAGAGATTATGAACCAAGTGAAAGACCTCTTGGAAAAGGGTCTTGTCCAGCCTAGTACTTCACCGTATTGCTCTCCAATGTTGTTGGTTTTGAAGAAAGACGGATCTTGGAGAATGTGCATCGATTATAGAGCTCTCAACAAAATCACCTTCAAGAACAGATTTCCGATTCCTAGGATCGATGACATACTCGACAGATTACAGGGATCCTCGTGCTTTAGCAGGATTGATCTGAAGAGTGGATATCATCATATCAGAATGTGCCGGGAGACGTCTACAAGACAGCTTTTTAAACGACTTTTGGGTAATTTGAGTTTTTCGTGATGCCATTTGGCTTAACCAACGCTCCTGCAACATTTAACCGGATGATGGACACGATTTTTCGAGAGTACAAGCTAATTGTTGGCACTTTCTTTGACGACATCATTGTTTTCTCCAAGAATGAGGCAGAACACAAAGATCATCTGCTTCAAGTCTTTCAAGCATTACGAGATCACACGTTAGTGATTAATGCAAAGAAAAGTGAATTTTTCCTACCAAAGATACACTTTTTGGGACACATTGTCTCAGCAACAGGAGTGCAAATGGATCCGGCCAAGATAGAGACTATCCGTGATTGGCTCGATTTGAAGAATGTCCATGAGGTTAGAAGCTTCTTGGGACTGTGTTCGTACTACAGGCGGTTCATTCGAAAGTTTGCAGAGGTTGCTTCCCCTTTGCATATCTTGACACAGAAAGGAGTCCCTTTCGCGTGGGGATCCACATAGGTGACTACCTTTCAGACATTGAAAGAGAAATTGACTATATGACCAGTTTTGACTTTGCCGGACTTGCAGAAGTCATTTGAAGTATATTGTGATGCTTGTGGTCGTAGTCTGAAGGCCATGTCACTCCTTACGAGAGCCAATTGTTCTCAACGCCGGAGATGACAGCACAGATTTATGAGAAAGAGCTTTTGGCAGTTATCAATGCTCTCACTCAGTGGCGGCATTACCTACTCGGAGCGGATTTTACCGTCTTTACAGACCATTAGAGTTTGCGCTACTTCTGGTCACAAAAGCATCTTTCGGAAAAGCAGATGCGGTGGGCGAACGTCTTGTCACAGTTTCACTTCCAGACTGTCCATGTGTAGGGACAGAAGAATGTGGTGGCAGATGCTTTGTCTCGGAAGTCGTTGGTTCTGGCTATTTCCACGATACATCATAGGAGCTTCGAGAATATGGTCGACCAGTATGCCACACATACAAATTTTGCAGACGTTTTCACACGGATACTGGATGGGGAGACAGTAGCTGGATATTCCATTCGAGAGGCTACTTGATGAGAAAAAACATGTTGTGCGTTACACAGCCGTTGAGGGAAAAGCTTATGACTAAATGCCACTGTCCACCTTTTATGGGTCACCGCGGCATTCCTACCACCATAAAAGGGGTAGAGAGATACTTCTTTTGGCCGAGACTCAAAAAGGATGTGGAAGAGTTTGTCCGCAGTTGCTTAGTATGCCAGAAGGTCAAGTTTGACAGGCATTAAGCACAGGGATTGTTACAGCCTTTACCCATACCCACCCGCCCCTGGGAAAGTATTGCAATGGATTTCATTTTTTATCTCCCGAGAAGACAAAGTGGTCGCGATGGTATCTGGACTGTTATTGACAGATTTAGCAAACAGGCTCATTTCATTCCAGTGAAGAAAACAGTCAAGCCGGATCACTTAGCGAGACTGTTTGTGGCCCAGATCTTCAGATTACATGGCATGCCTGAGACAATTGTCTCCGACAGAGACCCCAGATGTACAAGTTTGTTTTGGAAGGAAATTTGGGAGAATATTGGCACGCGGTTGCAGTTCTAGTCATCGTTTCACCCGCAGACTGATGGGCAATCTGGGATTGCAAATTCAGTGGTTCTAGATTTACTGAAGTCTATATCTCAGATCGGACGACTCAATGCGAAAAGTACTTACCTTTGGTGGAATTTGCCTACAATAACACGATACACTCTTCGACGGGAAGGTGCCATTTGAGATTGTTGAAGGTGCTGCAAAGGTTCCACCCTTCCTAAGCACGAAAGATAAGATCTTTGAAGCGGATGAATATACGCGAGACTTGGATACGGCTTTTGCCAAGGTTCGCGAGACTTTGCAGAAGTCTCAAGAACGACAGAAAAAGACAACAGATCGCCATCGTCGCGACTTGAAATTGAAGGAGGATGATTGGGTGCTCTTACGCTTTGAGAAGGCACGCCTAAGAAAGAAAAAGCGAAAGGAGAGGCTTTTTCCAAAGCTTAGTATGCGATATTACGGACCTTTCCAGATCACTGAAAAGATAAATGATGTCTCCTTCCGATTGAAACTGCCAGATACTTGGAGGATTCACAATGCATTTCATGTGAGTCTCTTGAAACCTTTTAAAGGTGATGTGCCTGATGATAGGGAGCTTGATGAGTAACCCGAAGTGGAAGAAAACGAGGAGATCCTTGTTCCTGAACAGATTTTGGCACATAAGGATACGAAGAATAAAGGTAAAGTCCGAAGGCGGTTCTTGGTTAAGTTCAAGAATATCCTGCATTGGATGCGAAGTGGATGGAGGAGGAGGACCTAGCAGATACTCCTTAGATTGTGAAACTTTACCTCGATACTTTTGGTTTAACATAGTCTACTTCAAATGGAACCCAGAATTCAACTTGGCCGGAGATCTAGTGCAATGGGACGCACAAGAGGGGAGTAACTCCGCTCCTTTGTCAACAGATGCCTTGATTTAGATACTAGAGTCCCTGATGTCTCTTTGAGCTTCAAGGATACTGAAAGCTGACAGTATTCTGCTGTATGACTTTATGAAATGGAATTCTTGATTATGATACTGATTTGTTCTTGACTTCATTTAAGTGCAGGAATTGATAGACGAAATGACTGCAGCATGTTGGTCTGATTGATCTCGAATAGACATGGTTGCAATAGGGGTTAGTCAATCGGACATCGATGAGGTCCCGATTGGATCTAGATGCGATTGCTAGCTACATTGCCAATAAATCATGGTCTAAAATCCGAATGAATGTTGAATGTCATGTGATGTCCTGTGATGTCGTGTGATGTGACTGTCGATTGGTACATGTGCTAGATGTGTGTTCCTAGTACGTAGGTACTAACAGTCAGTGTCTGCTAAGACGGTTTATGGCCTCTGTCTGTTTTGCAGGCGTAATCGAGGGCGATCACAATGCTTTAAAGAGGGGGGTATGTCACAAGTGATGACGTGTCTCCTCGGGAGCCGAGCTGCTGAAAACCCTAATTCTGCAAACCCTAACCCTAAAACCTGCAAACCCTAAAATCTGTCAAAAACCCTAACCCTAACCCTAAAACCTGTCCTAAACCCTAACCCTAACCCTAGCAACAGGACAAAATTTCCGTGAAATGCGCTGGCCTAATGATGTGGCATCGTACGGAATTCTCCGAAAATTGCGGCGCTGAAATTGCAGCTTTTGCTTTATTTTGGCTACGCAATTTGTGTGAGAGGGAGAGAGAGAATTCCCTTGCTTGATTTTTTAAAACTCAAGTGAGTTTGTGAGAGAAATTGAGTTTGCTTTTGATTGGAAGCTTTTGGGGCTCTGCTTTTGGCATCCCTTGTAAACAATAAATAAGCGGTTTGGGCTCACTCTGCAGGGCATCTGGACGCAGAGTCTGAGAGTGAAACCCTAATTGCTCTCTTGTACTTTGAACATTGATTAATACATAAAGAAATACCGAAAGGGGCGCCAATCTTTGGGGCCAATATCTCTAGGCACGGAACTCCGCCGGGCCAGTGCAAATCTTTTGTGATCTGTGAATTGTTTTGAAGTGGTTATTTGGTGCTGTTGTGATTGATTCTTGACTTGGAGTGTCCAAGTCTGTTACACAAAACAATCCAAACTCGTACAAAATAAGGATAAGGATAAAAAACCTTGGTTTGTGATGGGATTTTTTTTTGGGGGGGGGGGGGGGGAGATATAGCTCTAGTACTAGGGGTATGTGCATGTCTATATGTCACTTAGTACAACCATGCAAATGCATCAAGCTAGCTAGCTCCGTCCTATGCTAATAGGAGGCTCGGATGAACCCAGCTGGGTGAGCCATCATCTAGGCTCGTCTCTCCTCAGTATCTCCTCAATATGTCTGCGGTGGAGTCGTGGGCCCGGCATCCAGTAATACGTGGGCGTCGTCTGGCCTAGCTCTTCTCAGCCTGCTGGAGAGTCACTCCCCTCGATGGATCTAGGAGTGAAGGGGGTGTGGTCTTTTGGAAAAAATCTATAAGCTATGACTATCTCCCCCTCGTCGTCTGGCCTAGCTGTTCTCAGCCTAGCCTACTGGAGAGTCACTCCCCTCGATGGATCTAGGAGTGGAGGGGGTGTGGTCTTTTGGAAAAAATCTATAAGCTATGACTATCTCCCCCTTGTTGCGTCTCTGTATGTAGCTGCAGAAGTGTATCTCTCTGCCTCTGTATCTCCAGACAGCAAGTAGCGCCCCAATTGTCTCTGATCTCGAGAGTGCATGATCTCGCGGAGGGTAGGCTGCCCTTTGAAAAGTGACTCGTATCTGCCTCTAATATCATCTTAAGCTCTGCATTTGCAAACAAAGTGCTCGTCACTCTCCACCTCCTCTCTGCATACTCGGCAAACTCTCTCCTTCCTGGGAATTTCATGAGTGCGCCCCACCTCTATCTCTAGCCTGTGTGATGATACTTTGACCCGACCAATCGCCACTCGTGAGTTGTGAGGTATGTAAATGTCCATAAAGCATGGTCGTTGTATGAACCAGTCCTCTAGTATGGTAAGGAAATGATCTCTGTAGTGTGACATCTTTCGTTGAAGGGGAGATGTGATCCAAGTCTGTCTGATATATAGCTACCAAAGATCCTGTTGGAGTACTATGTTTCTCTCACTACATGAGAGATGAACCTGGGGTGAGTCGGGGTCATACTGGAAAGGTGGCAGGCTCTCAAGATCAAGGCCATGTGCTCCAAACCATGCTCTAACCTGTGTGTATCAAGCTCTGTCATATCCACATTCTAGTGAGTCGGGGTCATACTGGAAAGGTGGCAAGCTCTCAAGATCAAGGCCATGTGCTCCGAAGCATGCTCTAACCTGTGTATCAAGCTCTGTTATATCCACATTCTACTTATTGTATGGCTGACTCAAATGCTCGCCACGTGAGTCTGTCTTGATGATGTCATGTGGCACTGTGTGCATACTTTGAAACAAGCGGGAGATCATATATACATGTGGTCTCTCGATCCGTGCCCACTGGCTATCTGTCAATCCAGGTGCCCACACTACTACTTCCTCCATCAAGGCTGGGGTGACTAATGTATCAAATAGACAACCCTTCGTGCGGAGCTCCTAAAAGTGTGCCTGATGACATCTCCGCTCTAACATGGCCAAAGTTGTATATCCTCGGGTGAGTCTGTCAGTGGCATCCTGTGCCATGGAGAAGGGTCCTTGTCTGCTAGTGAAGGTGACTCCCAGGTAGACGTAGGAGGTGACCACCTCAACTAGGTTTCCTACTACTGTAAAAGTGGCTGCTCGCCGGACTGATCTGGAGGTATAGAAGGTCATGACCTTGATCTTCCAAAGGTTCACTATCAGTCCTCTGTGTGTACAGAACTCATCCAAGGCCTCAAATGGCTCTGTAAACCCTTTGGTGACTCTGAGATCAAAACAATGTCATCCGCGTATAGCATAATGTGGACTGGGGTACTTGCTAGGTCACTCCGGCTCCTCCCACTCGTAAGATGTGGTCGGAGATCTCGTCGATGTAGAATCCAAAGAGGATCAGTGAGATGGGGCATCCTTGCTTAACACCAATGGTGCTAGCAATAAACTCTGATACGCCGCCTGGACAACGAACTCTCCCGGTCACTCTCTTGTAGAGAGCATAGATGGCCCATATCATCTTTGATGGTATCCCTAGACTCTAAAGCCGTGGAAAGAGCCTCTCTCATGGGACTGTATCAAACCCTTTTGAGGAAATCCACAAAGCAGCAATAAAGCTTCTTCTTCCCCACCTTTGCCCCATCAATGAGGAAGCGCAGAACGAAGATGTGGTCGATGGTGGAGAAGGTTTGCCTGAACCCTACCTGGCCGGGAGCCCGTAGGCCTTCATTTTCTGAAGTACTGCCCCCGTAAAGTTTGGCCATTGTATGGCCTATCATGATAGTCCTGTAATTCCTTGGGTCCAAGGTGTCCCCAAACTTGTGGATTGGCACAATGGTGTGCCGAGTCCACTTCTCTGTGAAGTCCTCCCTTATAGCCCGGTTGAATACATGTGCAATCAACAGGGCTATAGTGGCGGCTGCGTAGATGAGGTGCTCACTCTGTGATCCTGTATGTAGACGGTGGATATCCTTCTTGACCATCTCCGCTGTGAAGAGAGAGAGAGAGAGGAGGGATAAAGAAGTTCAACAACACAAACAAAAGTATTAGTGTTTTAGAAAAACGAGTAAGCTCAATTATATCGAAACCCATTGTCTGATTGGTTTGGTGAAAACACTCGCTTGGAATGCAGCCCCTCTTGCAATTTCCTTGTAGTTGATAAGAGAATTTTTGCGCACCTTATCCGTACCAATTGAAAATGGGGATATGGAGTGGCAGCCAAAGTACACTTTATAAGGTTTGAAAGTTAAGGCCTTCTTACTATGACCGTTACTAAGTACTACTAAAACACCAAAGAGAACATAAAACATACGAACAATTTCTTCAGGTGCTTTGGAATCCTGCATTGAAGAAAGGCCAACACTGTCTCACTAGGTTTGTTACTGTTCCAGGACAACTAAAAATAGAAACCTAAGCAGGTCTTGAATCAACATAGAGGCCTTAAAAACTGCGAGAAAGGGGTGTTGGAAAAAATAAACTTGAAAGTAAAAAAGAAGTTATCAAAAAGCCTAACAATGCTTGCCCAGCTCCCAAAACAACCTAAAAGTGATTGTTTACAACCAAGAACAGCTATTACAAGCAGAATACTTACCACACCACCACCACCACCACCCCCTCCGCCCCCCAAAAAAAAAAAGCTTGCATTTACAGGTTTTTTTATTAAAATACCATGTTACTTCTGGGAATTTTTTTGTCAGCTCAAAAGATTTGCATCAGGTTTCACTGGCTATACACACCACAGAGTGCAAACCTAATTCCAATCATGTAAAACATCAAAATTTCATAATGGGTACCTTGTTTCTCGCCCCCAGCATGTGTTGCTCGTAAATATGATACAACTCTCCTTTGTGCTGAAAGCCATGGCTGCAGCAGAAAACCATGACTTGAAATTCACACTCGCAACACACACACACACACTCTTCTAATCAAGCCATTTCTCTAAAGAGACGTATAGTTTGCTGCTTAACTTCAAATTGTGCCTAGATAAAATCACACAAGACAAAAATTAACCAAGAGAGTTGTAGTGCTGTAAAATTTCTTGTGAGGATTAGTGGTGCTAATCCTAGAATTAAGACTAAAACTTCATACTTGAGATTAAACTCAGACTCAAGAGACGAGAACGCTTGTTGAATTGATTTGATTGATCGAACTGTACACATAGTCTCCTTTATATAGGAGATGAATTAACACGTATCAAGAGGCATGTCTGTTGCCGAAGAGACATAACTCTAGACTAAGAGTTACATCCTTTGACCAATAGTTGTGACCAATCGTTGTAGAGAAGTGACCATTCGGTGTAAGGGTGCAGCCATTCGATGAAGAGGTGTAGCTGTTGGGCTAAGAGATGCACCCTTTCAAGAACAAGTATCTCCATTCTGGTCCATGTTTGTATCTGCAACAAGATCAAGTGGAAGAAGGTAACGTATGGATGGAGTATACGTCACAATCGTGACATTCCCTCCCATTTAAAATGAGAGCCTTGGTTAAAGAAATGACTTCTAATGTCGATAAAATTCTACAAAAGAATTGAATTTCTGAAATTCTTCACTCTTAGAGTGATCTAGAAACTTTGCCTTGAACTTTTGCCTCTTGCGAAACCTTTTTGCTTTGATTGCTAAATCCCATGTCATTGCATCATTCAAAGACTTTTTAAAAAGAATATGGCTTAATCAAGTTGACTGCAACAAGAGAGTGATCTTCAAAATCCTTCATGTGATGTGAGACTTTTGGTTTAAAATCTTGCAATAACTGTACAACATTCAGTGAAGAGGAGATCTTCTTAAGGCATTCTTTGAAAAGGGCAACTTTACTAATCACCACAAAGGATTGTTGACTTAGACTGCACTCATCATCCAATAAAGAATTCTTTAGAAGTTATCACTTCATGACTTGCAAGTGGTATATCATTGTCCATCATAGAATCAAAGAAAGTATAATCGTCTTTTGACTTAGATCTGCAACCATATCTTTATCTTTATTTGGTAACAAAGTATCACTTGGAAAAACTTCTTGCTCTAAATCATCTTTGTCTTCGTCAGTTGATTCAGGAGAAGTGAATGAATCCAAAAATTCATCAATAATAAGTTTGGCAACTGCATCATGATGATTGATTTGTACGCTTGAGGCTTGAATCCCTCGTTCCACATGATAAAGCCCGTGTAAAATCAATTCACCTCCATCTTTGAACAGGTTGATGGTATGTCCTCCAAAGCTAATAGCTGGAACAACCAATGCTGACCAAGAATCATGTCGTAGTAAGATAAAGGCATGACCTTGAAATCCAGTTGATCTACATAATTTTTAATATCGAACTGCAACTATCAAATTGTCTCCTCACAAGTTAAAGACGATCCATCTACTAATACCACATTGTATAAGTGAGATGTCTTTTGAGTTGACAAGCCTAAGTTGTCGAACTATCTGAGTGCTGACGAAATGATTGGAGCAACCGCTGTCCACCAAAACATTGATGGAGCAACCATTGAAAGTTCCAAGAAGGCTCAAAACTTACTTTGAGAGAGGCTCCAAAACTGGAGAATCACATTGAGCATGCTTCATAAGGATAGTCGTATCTGCTAAGGCATGAATTGGATTGACGACAGATTTTCCTTTGTCCTTAGCAAAAGCAAGATTTTCAGAATTCGATGATCTTTCTATGTTGGAATTTCTTCTCAAATTAGACAAATTTGGTTTCTTGGGACACTCATACCATCTATGGTCACCACCACAAATTGTACATAATCCATCCTTCTTTTACGTCGAAGAAGTATCTTTGATCATTATTCAATCGCCATATCTTGCAAAAAATTACATCCTTTACCACGATCAAGTGGAACATTTGAAGAAAATCGACTTTGAGATTGTCGATCTTTGAAGTTAAAGAAGGGGTCATTGCTTGCTACCTAAACTGAGACTGTTGTTGTTGACTTTGGCTATAGCATTTTCTTTCGTGTTGTAAAAAGTGAGCGTTGTTTGAAGATCGATCACCGAAAAAAAAGTTCCTTGTAGGGCACCGATTATCGCCAAGACGTTCCACATTGGTGATTACAACATCCAAGGTGGTAGCATTATATTTGTGAACATCGTCATTCACGGTTGGCTCGAGCCTGTCAATGAAACTATAGTTTGTCAGAGGGGCAGTCTCTATCTCCAGAGTTAATTAAACTCTATGATATACGCGGCCAAGGAACCAATTTGGCTCACGTGGCTGAGAGAGGACCGGGTATGGAAATCTGCATTAGCGGGTTCAAAGGCCTTGCGAACAGCGCATCGGAATTTTTCCCAAGAAGGCGTGTGTTTGCCATCAGCAACCCGTCGTTGCCACCACCACCAAAGAAATGCTATATCTTTTAACAGAGAGCTAGCAACTACAACCTTTTTGCTCTCTATTAAAACATTGTTGGACAAGCAGACCTCCATTTTGAACAGCCATGGGTCCAGCACGCGCTTGTTGTGGCAAACATTGTAAGGCTCAACATCCAATTTCTTCTTTTGTGCAACGTTAATTTTATAGAGAAGTTGAAGTTCACAATTGTCTAACTCAACAGTTGGGTCTGGTTATTCGTGTTCGTCCAGGAAAGCTTTGGAAGAGGATCACAGAGAAGTAGTATGGGAAGTCCAAGAAGCGGTATGGTAAGTTCCTGAAGAGGTTTGTGTCTGCAACTGCTCCTAGCGAGTATTGATTGATGAGAGGCTTGTTGAAAGTGCTGCCATCTGCTCCTGGATAACAGCATGAGCATCCTCCAATTGGCCATCACCGTCTTGAGATGTCAGCATCGTCCATCCTCAAGAGAATCGGACAAGATCTGTGGCCCTTAGATGGGCGATGTTGATGCGGATTCGTCGCCAACTTGTGCCAAGAAATCCGGATCAAGGTCGACCTCGTCAACGGGAGGTGACTCTGCTGAAGTCAAGGACGTCTAATCTGGAACCAGGAGCTTGTTGCGAACTCGAACCATAGGCTGTAGTGAAATAACATTGTTCACCGCATCCCATCAGCACTTCATCAAAGAATAAGTTGTGAGGGTACCATCTGAAAATGTACTCGAAGTGTAGTAAGTGAAGAGGCTCGCACCTCAGATAAATGTGCCACACGACCCAGGTCTATAACTAAGAGAAATGGCGATGTGTAACATAGATCAAGTAATACGGGAATTGGAACACCCTGTGGAATAGGAACTGCCTCTCAATGGGTGATTCTGGCACATGTCATGGACCGCCTCTAGAACGGGTTCCGGCTCTAGAGTTGGAGAATCGAGATAATTATCACTTTCAGCTCAAAAGCAACAGAATCTCGAATCACGATGTAATAGACTTGGGCACTCCAAGCCGAAGATCTACCACAACAAACGTGAGAAAACTGAAAGAACTGAACAAAACTGAGAGAGAGAGGACACCGCATGACGAAGTTCCGCGCCCAAAGAGATTGGCATCCCTTTTGGTATTTCTTTATTATTAATGCTTCACAAAGTACAATATCCGAGGGTCCTCTTCTCAGCAACGCACCCAAGCTCAACTGCCTGAGACTAAGGCCCTAGCAAAGAATTTATAGGCCCTAGGCCTTCCAAAGTAGTGTATGAAAAGCTTCAAGTCTAAAAGCATCTTGGCCCATAAGCTAGCGCTAGAAGCTGCCAACACAAATTGCAGAAATCCGTACGGCCTGCCACGTCAACAGCCTTTTACGCAAATTTAAATCCTTGTGTCCCTTAGGCCCCATCGGACAAGGTCCCATAAGTTGGTAGGAATTAAACTTTTAAAAATAGGCTACTAGGCACCCCCTCGTTTGAACCCCATGGTCAGCATGCAGAGAGACCACCTGGTTGGTAGTAGGCCTCATGTTTCTTGGGGTCCCATGGCAGAGGGTCCAGCCCGCACTCTCGGTGATTGGCTTCAATTTTCAGGTTTGTTTGAGGAGACAACTGTAACTAACTGCTGACGTGTCGACCTACTGAAGAATGGAGCTACCGGCTGAGGGGCTTAAACCCTAAGAAGAACAAGCAACAGAAGAAGTGTCACAAAGTGATGACATGGTTGTCCGAGTGCAGAAAACCCTAGCCCTAATTTCTGCCAGAAACCCTAATTGTTGAAACCCTAATTCTAGAACCCTAATTGCTGAAACCCTAATTCTTCAAACCCTAACCCTAATTCTGCAAACCCTAACCCTAAGGCAATAGGCTGATTTCCAAAATTTGCGCTGGCTGATGACATGGCAAGCTGTACGGATTTCCGTGATTTACGTTGGCAGCTTTTTGGCTTTGCTTTTGGACCAGAAGCTTTTAAGTTTGAAGGCTTTTTACTGTAAACTGCTTTTTAGGCCAAGGGCCTTTAAATATGAGCTAGGGCTCATTCTTTGGCATGCTTCCTGGAGAAGGTGCAAAGTCTGGAGTACCGGCTTGTACTTTGATGATGCAATATAAAGAAATACCGAAAGGGGCGCCAAGGTTTGGGGCCAATACTCTCTGGGGTGGAATTCCGCCGCTCCGTGTCGCGTGTCGTCTCTCTCTATTTCAGTTCAGTTGTTATTTGAAGTGCTTAAAGTTGTTCAATCTGTTCTTTTCTATTGGCACGTGGCGCCCGCCTTGTGACAGTGGTATCAGAGCATCAGGCGTGTGCTTTTCTGAAAGCATACCAGTCCTACAAAAGAGCAGACAAAGCTATTGGATTTTGTTATGCGAGGTATCTTGGCCCTCCAACCCGGACTTATTAGCCACCCAACCCGGACTTATTAGCCACTCCCACCCTGACTTATTCGCGCATCAGGCACGCTCCCGTCTTCACCGCAGTGTCTTACAGGGCACAAGCCAATTAAGATCACTTGCAAGAGAAGGATCCAGATTTGTTTCAAGTCACTGTTTTTTTTTCTCATAAGCAGTGTCATGCAGATGTTGATGTCTACAGCTACCAAGCAGCATACTCCAAGTACTTGGCAAGCTTTCAAGAAAATTTTTGCCCGAAGTTATATGGTTTCTGACATCTTCCTTCGGAGTGCAACTTCTGGCAGAGTGGGGTATCCTGAAATGCTTGCCATGGAAACCCTAGCAGATTATATCTTGAAATTTCTCGACATCTCTCAGCAGATGTCTCTTCACGAGCAGATGACCTTGGAGGTTTAGTGCGATTGCTATCTTGGGACTACCATCGCCGCCAAAGCAACACTGTTTGTCCAAGAGCTGGCGGACCGTGTTGTGCTCGGCTACGACCTCATGGAAGGAACCTAACCCTAATTTTTGGTGCAGGTTTCAGGATGAAAAGTCAGTCGAATTTTTGAGCTCGACTAATGTCGAGATTGCTTTTTAAGTTTGAGTTCTATTTGATCTTGTTTGGAATTTGTTTGAAATAGATGGTATCTATTTTGAACCTGTTTTGGTGCCGATTTGAATTGTTTGACTCTGGTTTGATACTGGTTTCAATGATTGGTGATTTTACTCCCGGGTGGAGAAGTGAGAAATACTGTTTTGGTATTGTTTGAACCTCGGAACAACGCAGGCCGATGCCTAGGGAGCGTTTCGTTGTATGTTTGAAAACCTCCGAACGACGCAGGCCGATGCCTGGGGAGCGTTTGGTTGTATGCTTGTAAAATGATTGTTGTTGTGACTCCCGGCCCGGACGTGGATGGTTATGCGGGAGGAGTATTAAGAAGTCTGAGCAGTTGCTACTCTCAGCACCTCCAAACGACGCAGGCTGCGGTCTGGGGGGCGTTTGGTTGTAAAAGGCCTCTATATCTCCCGGCCCGGACCTTTTTAGGTTATGCGGGAGGAGTGATGAGGGAGTCACTAAATATCTCCCGGCCCGGACCTTGTTAGGTTATGCGGGAGGAGTGTTCATCGGCGGCTTTATGTTTCTATGTCTTGTAACATGCATATGTGAGCATTTGTGTTGCATTGTGATGTGCCAACCACTGAATATTCCTAATTGGATGACATTGCCTGAGTATGTAATTTTAGTGCATCAAGACACCCGCGGAAGATCAGTACGGTCTGGGTGTGATGGCTAATTTTACTACGCCGGAATATCAAGAGTTCCGATCTGGAGAAAGGAGAAGCTAACTCCTTGATCAAAACAGCCGAAAGGAGAAGCTAACTCCTTGATCAAAAGAGCAAAAAGGAGAAGCTAACTCCTTAATAAAAAGAGCAAATTGATTGTCCCTCCGAATGTCCCTCGGAATGACCCTCGGAAATTTTTGAACTAACTTAAGTTGTTTTACATTGTGCTGTAATCGTGGACGATTACTCTCTTTCAAGAAGGAGAGATGTAACAAACTGCTGACGTGTCGACCTACTGAAGAACGGAGCTACCGGCTGAGGGGCTTAAACCATAAGAAGAACAAGCAACAGAAGAAGTGTCACAAAGTGATGACGTGGTTGTCCGAGTGCAAAAAACCCTAGCCCTAATTTCTGCCAGAAACCCTAATTGCAAAAACCCTGATTGTTGAAACCCTAATTTTGGAACCCTAATTGCTGAAACCCTAATTCTGGAAACCCTAACCCTAAAACCTGCAAACCCTAATTCTGAAAACCCTAACCGTAAAACTGTAGAAACCCTAACCCTAACCCTAAGGCCAGCAGGCTGATTTCCAAAATTTGCGCTGGTTGATGATGTGGCAAGCTGTATGGATTTCCGTGATTTACGCTGGCAGCTTTTTGGCTTTGCTTTTGGACCATAAGCTTTTAAGTTTGAAGGCTTTTTACTATAAACTGCTTTTTAGGCCAAGGGCCTTTAAATATGAGGCTAGGGCTCATTCTCTTGCATGCTTCCTGGAGAAGGTGCAGAGTCTGGAGTACCGGCTTGTACTTTGATGATGCAATATAAAGAAATACCGAAAGGGGCGCCAAGGTTTGGGGCCAATACTCTCTGGGGTGGAATTCCGCCACTCCGTGTCGCGTGTCGTCTCTCTCTATTTCAATTCAGTTGTTATTTGAAGTGCTTAAAGTTGTTCAGTATGTTCTTTTCTATTGGCACGTGGTGCCCGCCTTGTGACAGCAACAGCTCCGAGATGGATGGGGACCTTCACGCGACTGGAGATCCTCATCGCAATTCCACCTTGCTCGGAGTCTGTGTTCTTTGAGGTTCAGGGAGAGGGTCGCCTTCATAAAGTCCCATTGGAGGCTCCACAAGTTGCAGAGTGTTGTTTTCAAATGATACGAGTTTTGTGTATCAAGGGGAGGACCTGTGTCTTAGATCCTGACCCTGCAGATCTTGAGATAGGCCACTGGCGGCTTTAGGCTTGGAAGATGTTATGTTCCACTCACAGGAGAGGGGATCTAGCCCAGATGCCGTCGGGATGGGCGTCCAGTGTCCGGGCGGACGTAGTGTGAACCCGGCCAGTGTGGCTGCAACCGGCCCGTAGGGCGGTAGGCATTGGCTTTCACCCGAAATTCTTTACTTAAACACACACACAGAGCACTTTGCAAAGGAGACCTGTAACGAGAATTAACACTTCATCACACACACGGCTCGGAAGCTAGAATGCTCCGAGCAGACGCCGACAACCTGTAGGCCCCAAAATTGACGCCCCTTTCGGTATTTCTTTATTCTTTAGGAGGGTAAATTACAAGGTAAGGTCCTGGGAATCCTTCACGTGTATCCCCCTAGATACCATTTGATTTGGCCAAAATTCGGCAGCATAACAACCCCAAAACTTGCGCGAAACCAATTCCCCTGCTGGAACTCGCTTGCACTGTCGTATACCCTCTGATTCCTGTCCAAAAACAGTAAATTCAGCACGCTGTATTTACTGGTTTTTGCCCTGTTTTCAGCCCCAAACAGTCCCCTAACTGTCCTTTGCCAGTGGGGCACGATTCCCAATGATCCTGGCGTCCGTATGACTGAAAAACAGTGAATTTACAGCGCATACACAGCGCTGATTTTGCACCTGTACGGTGAGGTTATGACCCTCACCAGTGCCTGCTTTGGAGCAGCAGTTAGCTACCCCTGTTCCTGCTCAAGGAGGCTCTTGCCTCAGCACAAAAGCATGAACCCACACAACTGTACATCAGTCAAATGAGTAGCCCTCTTGTGGGGCATCACATAACTGCACGTAGGGGAGAGAGAGAGCAGTGTGTAGTGTGCAGGGCATCACTCCTAGCACCACACTGTACATGAGAGGGAAAGAAAGCACTCCATAGCTCTTAACCTGTGACAGGTTGCAAATGAGGCCTCTCCCAGCATAAAAATCAGCGCCCATTTTTCTGCAAGAGGAAAGTTCACCAAAATGTGACACTTGGCGCATTTTCAAGCATTTTCCCGTTTCGGGTTCGCCGCTTAAAAATATCCCAACCGACGCGTCAGTTAACTTCGCGGCAGAGTTATAAAGTGTTCCCCTAGTCATACCGGAGGTAATGACGCGAACACATTTCACGGCCCAAAATAGCAGTTCCCTAAATTTTAGGAGATGCTTCCGTTGGGCTCCCACTGGTCTTCTGACCATCTATCCTCATTGGGACCGCATCCAAAAGTGCAATGTGGCCCAACTGTTGGATACTTTTTGTTGGTAGTCCCACCTTGACTTTACGCCTTAATTGAGTTCACTTCCTAGTATCCACCAACTTGCTAAGTGCGACGGGGGGACCTATATGATCTTGCTCTGAGCCTAGACATCCTCTTACCATACGAATTCCAATGCCGACCACTTCCCGTCTGCGGGTGAATCTACCGTTCACATTGGCCATACAATGTCCGACCGTTTGCTACTTCAAGAAGAGGGTCTTAAACAAATAAAATAAACCCCATTGGAAAGAAACCAACAACCAAGGTTAGCAGTTGCCACATCTCTGTGACATGGTTAATAACTACCACGTCCTCGTGACATACCCCCCTCTTGAAATCGCAAACGTCCTCGATTGCATACCATAAATACACGCCACTGATGATCTTGTGCTATCAACACTCTTTTATCATCGCATGTATCCGCAAGAAAGGTCGTAACATACATAGATACAAATGACTTAATGAGGCCTTCATTCTTTTGCCATTTCCATCTATGGCACTGAATTCATATGTACATTTGATGTACTAGCTCTATCATTACCCCTCCTTTGCACACGTTGGGTTGGGGCATAAGTAGGCTGTAACCCAAAGGCTTCAAGGTAAAGCTGCAATACATTTGGTGACTCTGACAGTTCATGCTCTTCCATCCACTTTGCATCCATAGGCGGATAGTTCTTGAACTTCACCAAATAGCGTCTTGCAACTTGTCCTTTAACTTTTCTGTCCTTATGTGCCAAAACTTGCTCAGGTACCAAGATCTCATCAAGTTCTTCAACTTCTGGCTGATCCTCAACTGGCATATCTTCTGGCACATCACCCACGAAGGGTCTTAGAAGACTCACGTGAAACGCATTATGAATCTTCCATGCATCAGGCAGTTTCAGCCTGTAAGCCACATCGCTGATCTTGTCAAGCACTTGAAAAGGCCCATAGTAACGCATGCTGAGCTTAGGAAACAGCCGTTCCTTACCCTTCATCTTCTTTAACCTTGCCTTTTCGAACCTTAAAAGAACCCAATCACCAGGTGATAGTAGCAATTCACGACGGTGACGATCAGCAGCCTTTTTCTGTTTTGCCTGAGTCTTCTCCAAGGCAACTTTAATCTTCTTATACATCTCATCCAAGTTCTCAACATATCGATCTGCCTCAAAGATCTTGTCCTTTGTATGCAAAATGGGAGGAACCTTTTTGCCGCCTTCAACAATTTCAAAAGGTGCTTTGCCAGTAGACGAATGCACTGTATTATTGTACGCATACTCAAGCATAGACAAATACTGTTCCCACTTGCCCTTATTATCTGACACATAGCATTTCAGCAGATCTAAGACAGTAGAATTGGCCTCTTCTGACTGTCCATCAGTTTGTGGATGAAACGAAGACGAGAACTTGAGCGTAGTACCCATGTTCTCAAACAATCCTCTCCAGAACAAACTGGTCATGCGAGGATCACGATCACTGATAATCGATTGTGGCATACCATGGTACTTAAACACATTGTACATGAACAAGCGTGCCATCTGATCAGATTTTATCTTCTTCCTGACAGGGATAAAATGAGCCTGCTTGCTGAACCTGCAGATAATGGTCCATATACCATCATTCCCTGTTGGAGTCCTTGGAAGATCAAAGATAAAGTCCATAGCAATGCTTTCCCATGGCTTATCCGGAATCGGCAGTGGTTGTAACAACCCTGGTGCCTTTTGCCTGTCAAACTTGACCTTTTGGCAAACTATGCATGCTCGCACAAAGGCATCCACATCTCTCCTCAAGGTAGGCCAATAGAAGAACGTCTCTACCGCTTTAACTGTTGCATCCATGCCACGATGCCCTGCATACGGTGGGACATGACTCTCTTCCATGACCTTACGTCGCAATGGCCTAGTGACACAAAGTCTGCCATGCATCATCATAAAACCATCTCTGAGGAGGTAGTGCTCATGATGTTGCCCCTCTTGTAACTGTTCAAAGATCCTTGCAAAATCTTCATCAGCAGTATACTGTTCCTTCATGTCATCTAACTCATGATGATAAGGAATTGACACAGCTGAAATTTGTGGCTTTCTTGATAACGCATCAGCCACAACATTCTTCTTGCCTTCCACATGCATAATCTGGAAGTGGAACATGGAAAGAATGTTTGCCCATCGCGTATGCTTTTCGGATAACTTTGACTGTGTCAAGAAGTATCGCAAGGTCTGATGATCTGTTTGGACAACAAAATCAGCACCTAAGAGGTAGTGCTTCCAGCTAGAAAGCGCATGAATCACGGCCAAGAGCTCTTTCTCATAGACTTGCATAGTCCTCTCTGGCCCTTGCAAAATTCGGCTTTCATAGGCTACTACCCATCCATCTTGCATTAGCACTGCTCCGATGCTACTGCCACACGCGTCACACTGGACCACAAATGACTTCCTGAGATCTGGCAAAACAATAACTGGATCTGAAGTCAACTTTTCCTTTAAGAGACTAAAAGCTGAAATCTCTTTTTGGGTCCATCTGAAAGTGACCTCTTTCTTTTGCAATGCGTGAAGAGGCGATGCTATCTCTGCAAAATTTCTGATAAACCTTCTATAGTATGAACACAATCCCAAGAAGCTTCTGACATCGTGCACAGTCTTCAAGTCTTGCCATGTCTTGATAGCTTCGACCTTTGCGGGATCCATTCTAACACCATCCTTTGAGACTATGTGGCCCAGAAAGTGGATCTCTTCAAGGAAGAATTCACTTTTCTTAGGATTGACAAGTAACCTGTGACTGCGCAGCTCTTCGAACACAATGGTCAAGTGACGCCTATGCTCCTCTTCATTCTTCGAATACACAATCATGTCATCGAAGAATGTTCCAACAAACTGTTGATGCGAGCGGAAAATCCGGTCCATCATTCTGTTGAACGTGGCAGGAGCATTTGTTAGCCCAAACGGCATCACTAGAAACTCATAAAGATCAAATGTCGTTCTAAACGCAGTCTTGTGCACATCCTCTGGGCTTATACGAATCTGATGGTACCCACTCTTTAGGTCTATCCTACTGAAAATTGTAGCACCCTCTAAACGATCGAGAATATCATCAATGCGAGGAATAGGAAACCTATTCTTGATGGTATTCTTATTCAACGCACGGTAATCAATACACATGCGCCATGAGCCATCCTTCTTCTGCACTAGGAGCACTGGGGAGCAAAAGGGTGAAGAACTAGGCTGAATCAGCCCCTTCTCTAATAACTCCTCAACCTGGCCCATAATCTCTTTCTGCTGCGCCGCACTAACCCTGTAGGGAGGTCTATTTGGTGGGCTACACCCTGGAACCAAATCTATCCGATGGTCCTCAGGTCTCTCTGGCGGTAATTGCGACGGTAATGAATCAGAAAAACAGTCACTAAACTTTTGCAAAAATGCTGACCTTTCTTTATCTAACACAGATAAATTTGACTGATCCCTATCTGAGACATCACGTGCAAAAATCAAGTACACAGAAAGATGATTCTTTATTACAGAAGTGATAGCAGAAGCAGATACAATAGGGACTGACTCTCCTTTAAGCTTTACATCCAAGATGTGAGTTTTGCCCCTATGTTGTACAGTGATCTTTTTGTTGTAGGCATCCAAGACTCCATGCACTCGGAACATCCACGGGATCCCCAACAAGGCGTCACAACCTTCCAGCGGCATGATGTAAAACTCTTCAGTGTCCACATACGACTGAATATGCAGACGCAGTTTTCCAATGATGGGAGTAACACACTCTAAGTGGCCAGGACATGCCAACCCTGCCTCTGCTGTGTACCCCATCTCTTCAGCTTTGATGCCGAGCTTCATAGCTAACTCTGGTGAGATAAAGTTGGCTTTGGCACCTGGATCAAAGAAGATGAGTGCCGTCTGATCCCTAACTTTACCCCATGCCCTGCATAACTCACTGGCATCTGTGCTGGCCTGTCACCCACCATGTCTGGCACTAAACCTGCCGTGGGTTTTGGCTTCTTGCCTTTCTGGTCTTCTTTATCCTCTGAGTCAGCTGGCCTTTTCCTTTGTGGACAATTGATAGAAAAGTGACCAGGCTGCTCGCATATAAAGCATTTGTTCTCAGCCATTAGAACCTTCTTTTCCTCGAGCGACTTGCGCACAAAAGGCTTCCTTTTCTGTTTCTTTGCCTGCGCTCCAGAAGTCCCAGCTGAATCCTTGTCTTTGGTGGCCTGTTCAGACCCCTGTGACGCATCAGGAGCCGTTTTCACAAAGGGCTTCTTCGCTGAATTTTTCTTCTGCTGCCCTCCTTTATCACTGCTCGGAAATCCACTGTCCTCTCCTTTCAACAGGGCAAGACCAGTGTTCGCAACTTCCATAAGCTGAGTAAGGGTAGCGACTCTATTCTTTGTACAGTAATCGCGAAGCCCTTTAGGCAACCCACAACAATACTTCTCTGTCTGCTCTGTCAGTGGCACAAATCTGTAGGAGGTCACTGAGAGTAATGCTTTACAAAACCTCCTATTGTACTCCAGCAAGCTCTTGCACGAAGCTGCCGTAAGCTGGTGCCAATCTGTCAGGACATCGGCTTCAAATTCATTTGATAGCCAAGCAGATGCAAACATTTGCTTGAAGTAAACCCAGGTGGCGGGTGCCTGTCCTTGCATTAACAATGTCGTCCACCATGTAAGCGCATTGTCCTTTAAGAAAGTGGCAGCTTTCTTGACCTTCGAGGCCTCTGTAAAATTCCCTCCCGCATAAGCTGTATCAAACTGCTGGAGGAAAGTGAGTGCCTTTGTCTTATCCTCGAAACCACTGAAGGTACTGAACTTTACCGCTGCACCACCTTCTTTGTAAGCCTTCGGCTTCTCTAGTGCCCCCAAGTTGTCATACGGGATGGTCTGCAACATGGGCACTGTACTAGGCACGATCGGCACGTGTTGGCCATTCACATTTTGCGTCAGAGGTGCGATATCTGGCTGCTGTCCAGAAAAACCAGCCATGCCAAAATGAGCCTGTGGCACCCCAAACTGGCCCTGGTTGCCGTGGAAACCTTGCTGCATGCCGATAGTACCATACATGGGGTTTGGCATGATGCCTTGCATACCCCCGAACACTGTTCCTGGCATGTACGGCTGACTTCCAGACGCATAACCAGCCATACTTTGGAACACTGATCCACCCCCGAAATACCCAGGATGTACCGTGGGTGGTGGAAAAACTGAGTGCATAGCCTGGTATCCAGCTCCCTGTCCATTCAAGACAGCATGCTGGCTCTGAAAGGTGGCGGGCTGAACTGGCATAACCTGTGGAATAGGCGTTCTAGCCACCTGTTCAAGCACGGGAGGAATCTGCTTTGGAGCCCCCGACTCCGCAACATGCGAGTGTTCCCTTTCCTCCTGCGCCTCATGAAGTACCTGGGCTTGAGCTTCAACAAGCTCCGTACGCGGCGTAGGTTGCCTATTTTGATGTTGCACTGGTGGCGCTTGCAAGAATTCCATAAACCTCGGATTCTGCACCAGCTGCGAAAAGACATTCACCGCGGCAACTAACTGAGTCTTAAACGCATCATCCTCGAGTTGCCCTGTCATAAAGCCCTGTACTACTGGAGGGACATTCACGTTGACAGGAGGTACAGACTGACGTGGCCGTGAGCTCTCGCCAATCTCAAAAACCATAGGAATCTCCTGCCTGTCCTTTGGAGAGGAACCCTCTTCCATAATTCCCTTCCCCTTGTCGGCCATAGTGTAATCCCCGCGTTCTTGCACTGTGTGTCTTTACCCTGAACAATCCAGGCTCACTCTTTGAGGAAAAAGTGATTGATGTCCCGGCAACGGAACCATGCAACCGGCCCGTAGGGCGGTAGGCGTTGGCTTTCACCCGAAATTCTTTACTTAAACACACACACAGAGCACTTTGCAAAGGAGACCTGTAACGAGAATTAACACTTCATCACACACACGGCTCGGAAGCTAGAATGCTCCGAGCAGACGCCGACAACCTGTAGGCCCCAACATTGGCGCCCCTTTCGGTATTTCTTTATTCTTTAGGAGGGTAAATTACAAGGTAAGGTCCTGGGAATCCTTCACGTGTATCCCCCTAGATACCATTTGATTTGGCCAAATTTCGGCAGCATAACAGCCCCAAAACTTGCGCGAAACCAATTCCCCTGCTGGAACTCGCTTGCACTGTCGTATACCCTCTGATTCCTGTCCAAAAACAGTAAATTCAGCACGCTGTATTTACTGGTTTTTGCCCTGTTTTCAGCCCCAAACAGTCCCCTAACTGTCCTTTGCCAGTGGGGCACGATTCCCAATGATCCTGGCGTCCGTATGACTGAAAAACAGTGAATTTACAGCGCATACACAGCGCTGATTTTGCACCTGTACGGTGAGGTTATGACCCTCACCAGTGCCTGCTTTGGAGCAGCAGTTAGCTACCCCTGTTCCTGCTCAAGGAGGCTCTTGCCTCAGCACAAAAGCATGAACCCACACAACTGTACATCAGTCAAATGAGTAGCCCTCTTGTGGGGCATCACATAACTGCACGTAGGGGAGAGAGAGAGCAGTGTGTAGTGTGCAGGGCATCACTCCTAGCACCACACTGTACATGAGAGGGAAAGAAAGCACTCCATAGCTCTTAACCTGTGACAGGTTGCAAATGAGGCCTCTCCCAGCATAAAAATCAGCGCCCATTTTTCTGCAAGAGGAAAGTTCACCAAAATGTGACACTTGGCGCATTTTCAAGCATTTTCCCGTTTCGGGTTCGCCGCTTAAAAATATCCCAACCGACGCGTCAGTTAACTTCGCGGCAGAGTTATAAAGTGTTCCCCTAGTCATACCGGAGGTAATGACGCGAACACATTTCACGGCCCAAAATAGCAGTTCCCTAAATTTTAGGAGATGCTTCCGTTGGGCTCCCACTGGTCTTCTGACCATCTATCCTCATTGGGACCGCATCCAAAAGTGCAATGTGGCCCAACTGTTGGATACTTTTTGTTGGTAGTCCCACCTTGACTTTACGCCTTAATTGAGTTCACTTCCTAGTATCCACCAACTTGCTAAGTGCGACGGGGGGACCTATATGATCTTGCTCTGAGTGTCACCAGCGTGTGACTACTATCTATCCTTTTTGTTGATTTCTTTCTTATTATCTATTTACTTTCACTTTTTGGAAACACCCCTCGGGAAATCTAACTGCCCTGCATTGCATAGCTAGTGTGGAACTGTCCAGAGGGAGTCCAGGCCTGAGGGCAAGAGAGCACTAAGGTTGGACAAGGACTATGGTTAGCCAAGTGGGGTCATTGACTAGCCAAAGTGGAATCCTTTGCTACAGAGGCTACATTTCAGTTCTGGATGTGGCCGCAGTGTACAAAGAGGGTCGGATGACCTAGAAAGATACAATGGCAGCATCTCCTAAAATTTAGGGAACTGCTATTTTGGGACCTGAAAATGTCTTCGCGTCATTACGTGCAGTTTGACATGGGGATCATTTTGTTACTCTGTGGCCAAGTCAACAGAGGCTGCAGGTGAGATATTTTTAGACCCGAGGGTCTAAAGCGGGAAAATGCACAAATGAGTGACACTTGGCACTCTGAGGCCAGTTTACTACTTATAGAGAAGGCAAAAACGTGATTTATAGCTGGGAGGCTCATTTTGCAAGTCTCTGTCACAGGTTAAGAGCTATGGAGTGCTTGCTTTCCCTCTTATGCACAGTGCGGTGCCAGGAGTGATGCCCTGCACGCTACGCACTGCCCTCTCTCTCCCCTTTGGCAGTATGTTATGCCCCTCTAGTGGGCTTTTCATTTGACCAATGTACAGTTGTGTGGGTTCATGCGCGATTGCCGAGGCAAGAGCCTCTTGCACAGGTACTGGATTAGCTAGCGGCTAATCCCCCCGCAGGTACAGGTGAATTCGGAGAGGTTTCACGCCAGAAATCTCGTCCGATTCAAAGGGCAAGTAGCCCTACAGGTGCGGGAGCTCGAGGACTTGCTAGGGATGCGACCGGCACGCGAAACGGAGCCCGAAACAGTGAATTACAGCCTGCTGTGTATTTTTGCAGGTTTAGGGTTTTGGCCCTAAACGGACCCTAATACCCCCAGGAGGTTCGGGGACGCAAGGGGACCGCTGTACAGGCGATCTGGAGCATTTTCAGGGCTGAAAACAGAGAATTCAGCGTGCTGCAGATTCTCGCCAGGTTTTGCAAAGTGCCCGTATGCGTCGGGAAAGTCAGTCAATGCGTGGGAATACTGACCGTGAAGGGTTCTAGTACAGTTATGCTGCCGAAATCAGGCTGGAACAGTGGAAATTCAGCCGAGTTTGTGCGGGGCAGCTTGTAGGGAACCACAGCGTTTATTCCCTCTTTTGAACAATAAAGAAATACCGAAAGGGGCGCCTAAGTTAGGGGCCAATCTGGTGTCCGTCTACTCATACAGGTGCAATCTAGCAGCCTGTATCCCTCTCCCCTTTGTTGTGTCTTGAAAGTACAGGTAAAATAGACGACTAATAATGGGTGAAAGCTAAATCAAGGTTTAAAGTAAAGTCTACCGCCCTTTTTGGATTGAACAGGCCGGTTTCATGGTTCCATCGACGGGATTAAATCACTTTTTCCCATAGAAGTGAGCCTTGGTCAGTTTTGGGCTTGAAGACACAGGGGATCATAGACGAGACACAGGGAATTGCAATTATGGCTGACAGACCAGATGATGTGACTGAAGAGGTTTCCTCTTCACAGGGTCAACAGACACATGAAGTGGGTGAGTCCTCAAGACCACCACAGACTGATGATGATATATTCAGGACCCAGTTGGCTACTGTTGTGGCTATGTTCACACAAGTAATGCAGAACCCAAGGTTTTTAGCCTTTCTGCAACCTCCTGTTCCGTCTCAGCAAGTTGGGTCACTGGATCATATTCAAAAGCCTGTTAAGGCTCGAGCACAGGTGATTCATACCGCACAGTCAATGGAAACACCTGTACACTTGACGGAGAACATGCAGTCTCCACAACCTGTGCCTAAGGTGCAAGAACAGGTGGCTGAGATGCCAGTTTTTCAAGCTGTACCAATTCAGCCCGCCACCTTTCAGCAGCCTATAGCTGGTTCTAATGGGCAGGGAAGCAACTTACAGGCTATGCAACAGGTCTTCCCACCACCTTCAGTACACCCTGGCTATTTTGGAGGTGGATCCGTATTCCAAAGCATGGCTGGTCATGCACCTGGAAATCAGTTTTATACGCCAGGAACAGTGTTTGCGGGTGCTCAAACGATGATGCCTAACCCCATGTACAGTGTCATGGGTATGCAACCAGGGTTTCAAAGCACTCAGGGACAATTTGGGATGCCACAAGCAAATTTTGGTATGGCTGGAATTACAAATCAGCAGCCAAATATGGCATTTCCAGGTCAAGTTAATAGCGGCCAAGGAACACAGATGAACCCTAATAGTGTTCCCATGTTTCAGTCACTTCCATATGACAATTTAACGCCGCTGGAGAGGCCAACTCCGTACAAAGAAGGTGGCAAAGGAGTGTCATTCACGACCTTTACAGGGTTTGATGATAGGAAGAAGGCTCTTTCATTCCTCCAGCAGTTTGATAAGGCCTATGCAGGGGGAAACTTTACAGAGGCTTCAAAGGTCCGCAAGGCAGCCACTTTCTTGACAGGGAATGCGGGACAATGGTGGACAACTTTATTGCTTCAAGGGCAAGCTCCGTCCACATGGATTTACTTCAAGCAGATTTTTGCAGCAGCATGGTTATCTGATGATTTCGAAGCAGATGTCATGACAGAATGGCACCAGCTTAATGCTGCCACTTGCAGAAATCTGGATGATTACAATCGGAAGTTTTGGAAAGCTCTACTTCCAGTAACTTCCTATAGGTTTGTGCCATTGACAGAACAGATTGAAAAATACTGTTGTGGCCTACCTAAAGGATTGAGAAACTACTGTACGAAGACAAAAGTCACTACTTTGACGCAGCTCATCGAGGTAGCAAACACTGGCAATGGTTTGCTCAAGGGAGAAGATTGTGAATTTAACACTGGCGTCAAGGCAGGATCAGGCAAGAAAAATTCAGCCAAGAAGCACGTTCCCAATGAGGCTCCTAAAGGGACTCAGGAGTCAGCCAACGCAGGGAAAGACAAAGCTACGGCTGAATCAGAAAAAGGACCAGCAAAGAAATGGAAAAGACGTTTTCCTCGCAAGTCAGAAGAGCAAAAGAAGGTCCTGAGGACAGAGAACAAATGCTGAAGAATTTTACATCATGCCACTGGACGGATGTGATGTGTTGTTAGGTATTCCTTGGTTGTTTCGTGTACAGGGAATCATGGATGCCTACAACAAAAAGATCACTGTACAGAGCAGGGGAAAGACTCACATTCTGGATGTAAAGCTTAAAGGGGAGTCTATTCCTACTGTATCAGCTTCTGCTATTACTTCTGTAATGAAAAAGCATCTTTCTGCGTACTTGGTTTTTGCACGTGAAGTGTCAGATTGTGATGAATCAAATTTATCTGTGCTAGATAAAGAAAGGTCAATGTTTTTACAACAGTATAGTGACTGTTTTTCCGATTCATTACCGTCTCAATTACCGCCAGAGAGACCCGAGGACCATGCGATAGATTTGGTGCCAGGCTGTAGCCCACCAAATAAGCCTCCGTACAGGGTTAGTGCGGCTCAGCAGAAAGAGATAATGGCCCAAGTACAGGAGCTGTTAGAAAAGGGGCTGATTCAGCCCAGTTCATCTCCATTTTGTTCTCCAGTATTGTTAGTGCAAAAAAAGGATGGCTCATGGCGTATGTGCATCGACTACCGTGCACTGAACAAGAATACCATCAAGAATAGGTTCCCTATACCTAGAATTGATGATATTATGGACAAATTAGAAGGAGCAGCTATGTTTAGCAGGATAGATCTAAAGAGTGGGTATCATCAGATCCGCATTAGATCAGAGGATGTGCACAAGACTGCTTTTAGAACAACGTTTGGCCTTTACGAATTTTTAGTGATGCCCTTTGGTCTCACAAATGCTCCTGCTACGTTTAATAGGATGATGGACAGAATTTTCCGTCCACACCAGCAGTTTGTTGGTACATTCTTTGATGACATGATAGTCTACTCAAAGAATGAAGAGGAGCATAGGCATCACTTGGCCATTGTGTTCAAAGAGCTACGCAGTCATAGGTTGCTCATCAATGCAAAGAAAAGTGAGTTTTTTCTGGAAGAGATTCACTTTCTGGGACACATTGTCTCAAAGGATGGTGTCAGAATGGATCCTGCAAAAGTTGAAGCGATCAAGTCATGGCCAAATTTGAAGACGGTGCATGATGTCCGAAGCTTTTTGGGACTATGCTCCTATTACAGACGGTTTATCCGAAATTTCGCTGAGATTGCTTCACCTTTACATGCTCTTCAAAAGAAGGCAGTCACCTTTAGATGGACACAGAAAGAGATTTCAGCTTTTAATCTCTTAAAGGAAAAGATGACTTCAGATCCAGTCATTGTCTTGCCAGATCTTAGGAAGTCATTTGTGGTCCAATGTGATGCCTGCGGTAGTAGCATTGGTGCTGTGCTAATGCAAGATGGCAGGGTAGTAGCCTATGAGAGCAGAATTTTGCAAGGGCCAGAGATGACCATGCAGGTCTATGAGAAAGAGTTACTGGCTGTGATTCATGCGCTCTTAAGTTGGAAACACTACCTGCTAGGTGCAGACTTTGTTGTCCAAACGGACCATCAGACCTTGCGATACTTCTTGACACAGACAAAGTTATCTGAGAAGCATATGCGATGGGCAAATATCTTGTCCATGTTCCATTTTCAGATTGTGCATGTGGAAGGCAAGAAGAACGTTGTGGCTGATGCCTTGTCAAGAAAGCCACAAATTTCAGCTGTGTCGATTCCTTATCATCATGAACTTGATGATATGAGAGAACAGTATGCAAATGATGAAGATTTTGCAAGGGTCTTCGAGCAACTAATGGATGGACAACGTCATGAACACTATCTTCTTAAAGACGGGTTCATGATGATGCATGGCAGATTGTGTGTCACAAAGCCATTGCGACGCAAAGTTATGGAAGAGAGTCATGTCCCACCGTATGCAGGGCATCGTGGTATCGATGCTACAGTTAAAGCGGTTGAGACATTCTTCTATTGGCCTACATTGAGAAGGGATGTGGATGCCTTTGTGCGAGAATGCCTAATATGCCAAAAGGTCAAGTTTGACAGGCAAAAGGCACCAGGGTTATTGCAACCACTACCTATTCCAGATAAACCATGGGAAAGTATTGCTATGGATTTTATCTTTGATCTTCCAAGAACGCAGACAGGAAATGATGGTATTTGGACCATTATTTGCAGATTCAGCAAACAGGCTCATTTTATTCCTGTCAGGAAGAAGATAAAGCCAGATCAGATGGCACGCTTGTTTATGAGCAATATTTTCAAGTATCATGGCATGCCACAGTCGATTGTTAGCGACCGTGATCCACGCATGACAAGTTTGTTCTGGAGAGGTTTGTTTGAGAATATGGGCACCAAGCTCAAATTCTCTTCGTCATTTCATCCTCAAACAGATGGGCAGTCGGAAGAGGCAAATTCTATTGTCCTAGATCTGCTCAAGTGCTATGTGTCAGAGCATAAAGGAAAGTGGGAGCAGTATTTGCCATTGGTGGAGTATGCATACAATAATACAGTGCATTCATCAACTGGCAAGGCACCTTTTGAGATAGTTGAAGGTGGCAAGAAAGTTCCTCCCATACTGCATACAAAGGACAAGATATTTGAAGCAGATAAGTATGTTCAGGACATGGATGAAATGTACAAGAAGGTCAAAGTGGCCTTAGAAAGGACTCAGGCAAAGCAAAAGAAAGTAGCTGATCGTCACCGTCGTGAAGTGGTATATTCACTTGGTGATTGGGTGCTTTTACGCTTTGAAAAGGCAAGGTTAAAGAAGATGAAGGGCAAGGAAAGAGTGTTTCCAAAGCTCAGCATGCGTTACTATGGGCCTTTTCAAGTGTGCGACATAATCAGTGATGTTGCATATAGGCTGAAATTGCCTGACAGTTGGAAGATTCACAATGCGTTTCATGTGAGTCTTCTCAGACCCTATGTGGGTGATGTGCCAGAAGATATACCAGCTGAAGATCAGCCGGAAGTCGAGGAACTTGACGAGATCTTGGTCCCTGAACAGATTTTGGCACACAAAGAAAGGAAAGTGAAAGGCAAGGTTGCTAGGCGTTACTTGGTAAAGTTCAGAAACTATCCACCAATGGATGCTAAGTGGATGGAAGAAGGTGAACTTGCAGAGTCACCAACTGTGTTATCACTTTACCTGGAAGCCTTCGATTTGCAACCTACCTTGACCCCTTGAGTTTCAAAGCTACATGGATTGTCAGTGTGACAATGGCTTCTGAAACAAATGATGTACATGGTATTTAAAGTAAGCTCAAATGAAATACCTGTTACATGAATGTTAGAGCTGTACAGATTGTCAGTTTGGCAATTGCTCTTATGGAATGTCCAAAAGTTTGGTTAGTGCTATAGAAGTGAGTATTTCTTGTCAGTCTGTCAAGGATACAGTGATTGCTTCTATTAAAGAGTACATGTGTAACTGCATTCTTAAACTGTCGGTTTGGGTATGCTCGAAAGTGTTACGGGATCCAACGTGTACTATAAGACAGTGGCAAAATGTGCAGCTACCATTTTGTCATTGGAAAGTTAGTGACTCAAAGCAATGGCAGAGTGCGAAGCTACCACTATGTCATTGGGACAGGGTTCACACGCAGGCAATACATGAGTCGACGAGGTGTTGAATACACCAGGGTTGACAATGAGCATGTATGTGTCGTATATGTGTCGACATGTGTTGAATACATCAGTGTTGACAGTAAGCATGGACGACATAGATGCAAACGAGGACGTTTGAGATTTCAAGAGGGGGGTATGTCACCAGCGTGTGACTACTATCTATCCTTTTTGTTGATTTCTTTCTTATTATCTATTTACTTTCACTTTTTGGAAACACCCCTCGGGAAATCTAACTGCCCTGCATTGCATAGCTAGTGTGGAACTGTCCAGAGGGAGTCCAGGCCTGAGGGCAAGAGAGCACTAAGGTTGGACAAGGACTATGGTTAGCCAAGTGGGGTCATTGACTAGCCAAAGTGGAATCCTTTGCTACAGAGGCTACATTTCAGTTCTGGATGTGGCCGCAGTGTACAAAGAGGGTCGGATGACCTAGAAAGATACAATGGCAGCATCTCCTAAAATTTAGGGAACTGCTATTTTGGGACCTGAAAATGTCTTCGCGTCATTACGTGCAGTTTGACATGGGGATCATTTTGTTACTCTGTGGCCAAGTCAACAGAGGCTGCAGGTGAGATATTTTTAGACCCGAGGGTCTAAAGCGGGAAAATGCACAAATGAGTGACACTTGGCACTCTGAGGCCAGTTTACTACTTATAGAGAAGGCAAAAACGTGATTTATAGCTGGGAGGCTCATTTTGCAAGTCTCTGTCACAGGTTAAGAGCTATGGAGTGCTTGCTTTCCCTCTTATGCACAGTGCGGTGCCAGGAGTGATGCCCTGCACGCTACGCACTGCCCTCTCTCTCCCCTTTGGCAGTATGTTATGCCCCTCTAGTGGGCTTTTCATTTGACCAATGTACAGTTGTGTGGGTTCATGCGCGATTGCCGAGGCAAGAGCCTCTTGCACAGGTACTGGATTAGCTAGCGGCTAATCCCCCCGCAGGTACAGGTGAATTCGGAGAGGTTTCACGCCAGAAATCTCGTCCGATTCAAAGGGCAAGTAGCCCTACAGGTGCGGGAGCTCGAGGACTTGCTAGGGATGCGACCGGCACGCGAAACGGAGCCCGAAACAGTGAATTACAGCCTGCTGTGTATTTTTGCAGGTTTAGGGTTTTGGCCCTAAACGGACCCTAATACCCCCAGGAGGTTCGGGGACGCAAGGGGACCGCTGTACAGGCGATCTGGAGCATTTTCAGGGCTGAAAACAGAGAATTCAGCGTGCTGCAGATTCTCGCCAGGTTTTGCAAAGTGCCCGTATGCGTCGGGAAAGTCAGTCAATGCGTGGGAATACTGACCGTGAAGGGTTCTAGTACAGTTATGCTGCCGAAATCAGGCTGGAACAGTGGAAATTCAGCCGAGTTTGTGCGGGGCAGCTTGTAGGGAACCACAGCGTTTATTCCCTCTTTTGAACAATAAAGAAATACCGAAAGGGGCGCCTAAGTTAGGGGCCAATCTGGTGTCCGTCTACTCATACAGGTGCAATCTAGCAGCCTGTATCCCTCTCCCCTTTGTTGTGTCTTGAAAGTACAGGTAAAATAGACGACTAATAATGGGTGAAAGCTAAATCAAGGTTTAAAGTAAAGTCTACCGCCCTTTTTGGATTGAACAGGCCGGTTTCACTGAGCCTAGACATCCTCTTACCATACGAATTCCAATGCCGACCACTTCCCGTCTGCGGGTGAATCTACCGTTCACATTGGCCATACAATGTCCGACCGTTTGCTACTTCAAGAAGAGGGTCTTAAACAAATAAAATAAACCCCATTGGAAAGAAACCAACAACCAAGGTTAGCAGTTGCCACATCTCTGTGACATGGTTAATAACTGCCACGTCCTCGTGACAGTGGCCGGCCATTATTATAAAAGGGAGGTCAAGGCCTCATTTACAGGGATCGACCCCCGCTGGCAGAGTGCCAGTGGTTAGCCCGCGAGGCTAGGAGTGCGCGAGATCACCTCGAGGAGGTGAGGCCGGGTGGTATGGGACGCCCGATCTTACAGGTGCACGCCTACGTCCTCGGACACTAGCCCAGCACGGGGGAGCTGCCGGATGGTGGCTATGGTCGGGTGGTTCGTCCGACGCGCATCTGTAGGCGGTCTGTGTGGCCGGGAGATCCTATCTCCTTGTTCGTTTCATGGTATCAGAGCCGGCTTGGCTACACGAAGGACCGAGTGCACACTTACAGACTGGTTCGAGTTGGAAAATCACTGTTTTATGTCATTTTTGATGAATTAATTGTTTAATTGATTATTTTCTTCTCATAAGCTTGTGTGCAGGTGAAATTTAATGCGTTGCTTGCTGATTTTTTATAAAATTCAGCAGTCTAGCAAGTGGAAGTGCTGAAAATCAGAGGATTATTTATTGATTTTACTGGTTTTCGATGAAAATCAGTGTATTATCATTAATTTGCTGATTTTGGATAGAATTCAGCATATAGTATGTTGTTTTTCTCTCTGTAATCTCCTTCTCCTTCTTTGTGTAGAGCATAGAGAAGGAGAAGGAGAGAGAGAGAGAGAGAGAGAGAGAGTAACTCTCAGCAGTATAAAGCGAGCAAACCTGTCTGCCAGTCGAAGAGAGAGGGGGTCATCGAAGGAAGAAGCCCAGCGTGGAAGAAGAGAGGTAGCGCAAGAATTCCAGCGTGGAGAGGTTGCTAGTCCAGCTGGCCTCCAGCATGAGTCGGGCACGCGCATCCACGAGCTTGGAGGGGGGGCGATTTTTTTTCCAATAGGCACCTCCTGGCAGCCTAGCGCACGTTTTTTTTCTGCAGCGCTGCTCGTTGGCTTTTTTTTTAAGCCATCTATGGGTTGCCCTTTTAATTTATTAAGTGGCCTTATATTTTAAAATGTGGACAGGACCTTTTGAGTTTTTCTAAGTTAAGGTCTGAAACATGAGTTATTAAAATAACTCACTTCCAGAGACTTCAAAGTTGCAGAGAAATGAGTTTTTAGCCTCTCCTTCTCTCCCCAGCCTGCTCTCTCTCACCCGCTCGCGCTCCCGCGCTCCCGCCATCACCTGCTCACCTTCAAGCGCTCACGCCGACGCGTGGAGCTCTTCGCGACCGAAAAGTGCAGAAAAAGCTCAGTTTCGCGTGAATTTTCCAGTTTTTTCACGCACTTCGCCATGGATTCCTCCAACTCGCATGTGCAGCGTGATGACGCGCCAGGTAACATTCAAATTCCATTCACGCATGCTCTCTACACATGGATTACAAGCACTTTCCAGAGCTTCGACCAGCGTACTACCGCTCTGGAAAACGCGAATGTTCAGACAAACCTTCGCTTGGCCTCTCTCGAAGGGGTCGTACAGGGGCTCAGTTTCCGACTTTCTACTCTCGAAAATATGGCTCACTCGACGACTGTACGTATTTCCGAGGGCGAAACCCATCTCCAGCATTTGCGGACGCAGATTGCTTCTTTTGGGCGTTCGCAGGGTGGTCCGACTGCCACAATTCCGTATAAAACTACAAATCTCTCAGCTGAAGAGAAAGAGTGTACGGAATTGGCTATAAATAATTGGCTGCACCAGTGGACCACATATTTTGATCTCCATGGGGAGCATGATGAACGGAGGATTCAGACGATTCCTCTTTATCTGCGCAGTAAGGCGCTTACCTGGTGGCGTGATATGACAGAAAAGCCTACGACGTGGGCTGATTTTTGTGTGAAATTCAAGAAGGATTTCGCTAAAATGGACCCTCTAAAAGCTTACGCCAAACTGCAGAGTCTTTCGATGAAAACTCTGTCTATTGATAAATATACGACAGCTTTCAAAGAGGCACTCACCTTCTGCAATGTGGATTCTACGCATGCCGTGCACATGTATCTGTTGGGATTGCATGAGGACTACCGTTGGGCCTTGATTAAGGATAAAGCCCCGACTGATGTCGAGGATGCAGTGGCCAAGGCCAGAACGTTCCATTTGATAAATGGAGCGAATTATGAGAAGAAAAGAACTGCAGACCATCAATCCGGTGAGGATGCTTCGAGGAAGCGACCCCGATTCCAGCGTAAATCCAAATCACCGCCGAGATCTTCTCAGGAAAAGAAGAAAGCCAGAAACGCTTCAGTTGCTGATGCAGTGAAGAAGGGGGCTTGCTTCGGATGTGGCCAGACGGGTCACCAAATCAAGGATTGCCCTAAGAAGAAGAAGACGCAGAAACCGCAAGGCCGTCCTTCGGTTCAGATTCACGAAATCTCAGGTAACTCTGATGTTGTTCAAGTTGAAATCCATCACTTAGCGCACAGTTCATGCACAAACTGTACTTTTAGCACCAAAGTGTTTGATAAGCACGATCATCTCCGTTTCCCCGGGAAGATCAATGGTCACGACGTGACCGTACTCCTTGATAATGGAAGCTCACACAATTTTGTGGATGCAAAATTGGTGCAGAAACTGAACCTGCGGACGCAGGACAGTGACCATGAGTATCACGTGAAGATGGCTCGTGGCGTGGATACGGATGTATGGAATCAAATGGTTCCAGACTTGTCGCTCGAGCTGGCTGATTACAAAGAGAACCTGGACTTCCACATCATGCGCCTGGACAGAGCAGATGTTATTTTAGGAATTCCATGGTTTTATGATAAACAAGACTCGTTGTATATAGACTATGTACATCACTCTTGTTTTTGTTAAGCAGAACATGCCTCATGTATCTGTGTCGCTTTGTAATCAGAAGTCTGTCAATAATGGTTTTGCAATACCAGTTGTTACTGCTTTGGAAATGTATAAAGAAATAAAGTCTTCTGATGTTGACTTTTATCAATGTGTACCGTCTGCTTGGTTTGATTCATTAGTGCTTGGTACTTCTGTCATTGAATTTCGTAAAAATGTTTCATGTTCTTCTGTTGAACTTGGAGATTCCGACGAATCCAACCTTATCCGAGAAATCATGACTGATTTCAAGGATGTTTTTCCTGATGATCTACCTCCTGCCTTGCCGCCTTCGAGAGGAGTAGATCATGGCATTGAGTTGGTGGCTGGTAGTCAACCCTTCTCAAAGCAACCCTATCGGTTTAGTAAAACCGAGGAGGACGAGATTCAGCGACAGCTGAAGGATTATCTCGACATGGGTTTTGTTCGGCCTAGCAAATCCCCGTGGGGAGCACCAGTGCTACTTTCTCGAAAGAAGGATAACACTATGCGCTTCTGCCTGGATTACAAGGGGTTGAATAAGCTCACTGTCAAGAACAAGTACCCGCTCCCGCGTATGGACGATCTGATAGATCGGCTCCATGGAGCGTTGTATTTTACGAAGATAGACCTACGATCAGGCTATCATCAGATACGGATCAAACTGGAAGATATTCCTAAGACAGGCTTCCATACGCGTTATGGACACTACGAGTTTTTGGTCTTGCCTTTTGGTTTGACCAATGCTCCAGCCACGTTTCAGCAGATGATGAATGATCTGCTAAGACCATTTTTAGGCAACTTCGTTGTTGTATTTCTCGATGATATCTTGATCTACAGCCGAAGTTTGTCTGAGCACCCAGTGCATATACGTACTGTTCTCGAAGTATTGAGAACTGAGAAGCTTTACGCTAAGGCTTCGAAGTGTGAATTCTTTAAAAAAGAGCTTCTATATTTGGGTCACACCATTACTCGCGATGGAATTCGCGTCGACCCTGAAAAGTTGGATAAAGTGAGAAATTGGCCCATTTTGAAGAATGTGCGCCAAGTAAAGTTCTTTTTAGGCTTTACTGGATTCTTTCGCAAGTTTATCAAGGATTACTCTGAAGTTGCTGCTCTGCTTACGCACCTTTTAAAAGGAGGGTTGAAGGGGCCGAAGACCTCGGGCCCTCGTCGTAAAGGTAATCCCCCTGTTGTCTGGAATGAGCGTCTTGACGAGAGCTTTCGGACACTAAAGCACTTGGTGACTACTGCGCCAATATTACACATTGTGGATCCTAGCAAACCATTTGTGGTTGAAACGGATGCTAGTGATTATGCTATTGGTGCGGCATTATATCAGGATGGACGTCCTGTCGCGTTTGAAAGTAAGAAGCTTTCTGACGCTGAAATGCGTTATCCAACGTATGAAAAGGAGCTTTATGTTGTAGTCCACGCCCTGAGGAAATGGTGGCACTACTTGTATGGCTCTAAGTTTGTTGCATGGACAGATCATCATTCCTTGCGCTATATCTGTGATCAGGGTGATCTCAGAGGCCGGAAGGCTAGATGGGTTGAGCTTATGCAAGAGTTTGACTTTGAGATCCGCTATAGAAAAGGATCCAGCAATCGAGTTGCCGATGCGCTCAGCAGGATTCCTGAGGTCAATGCCTTGTCTATGGCTGAAATCTCGACAGATTTCTATCTCTCTCTCCGAGGGCTATGCCGTTCCCATGGCCATTTTGGCAAGATATGGAACGAGGTCGAAACGGGGCATGACTCGCATACAGGCTTGGGTGGTCCGGAGACCCAAGTGAGTCGTGTTGGAGAGACGAGACAGCGACAATATTCCATTAGAGGTGGACTATTGTTTAGAAATGGTAAAGTCTGCGTGCCGGAAATCGATGAGATTCGACAAAAGATTTTGTGCGAATGCCACGATGTTCCTAGCGCTGGGCACCCAGGCATCCAGAGAACTTTGGCTTTGGTCAAGCGATATTTCTATTGGCCAAGAATGCGCTCTTACATAGAGAGCTATGTGAAGAGATGCGCTCAGTGTCAGGTCAATAAGGAAGAGCGCCTTAGGGTAGCTACACCCATTGGAAATCCCAGATGCCAAGTGGCAGAGTATTTCCATGGACTTCATCGTTGGTTTGCCTAATACTAGTCGGGGCAATGACGCTATTTGGGTTGTGGTCGAGAGACTCACAAAAATGGCGAAGTTTATACCAACGAAGTCGACAGTAAAAAGCCATGAGTTGGCGGTTTTATTTGTTGATCAGCTTTATAAGCTGTATGGTCTCCCAGAAGATATCGTCAGTGATCGAGATACTAAGTTCACTGGCCAATTTTGGCGAGATGTGTTTGCTCATCTTCAGACGAAGTTGTCGTCTTCTGACCATCCTGAGTCCGACGGACAAACTGAGAGGATGAATCAGACGTTAGAGGACATGTTGAGAGTCTATGTCTCTCACAGGCAGTCTGATTGGGAAAGGTATCTTCCACAGTTAGAGTTTGCCTATAATAGTAGCAAGCATTCTGCTACTGGATTTAGCCCATTCATGCTGATGTATGGATTTGAGCCTAAATCCCCGATTGCTATTGGCTCAGAGAAAGTCAAGGAACGCCAAGCTCGTGATTTCTTGTATGACATGCAGGAAATGCTCGAATTGGCTAAAGATAGTATAAGAACGGCTCGTGACCGAGTTACTACTTATGCTAATCAAAAGAGGTCTCCAAGGACTCTAGATGTGGGACAATGGGTTTATCTGAAGATACCCAAGGATTCCAAGACTATGCGAACAGGAAAGCATTATAAGCTTTCAGCTAGATATTGTGGTCCGTTCTTGATCACAAAGAAAATTGGCCAAGTTGCGTTACTGTACATCCAGTGTTTCATGTCAGCCGCCTTAAAGTGAAATTGGGCAAAGCTGATGTTGTCGTGCCTATCGAGGAAAATGTATGGAAAGATATGCAAACTGAGTATATTCCTCGAGAACCAGAAGCAGTTTTGGATCATCGTACCCATCATTCTCGCCAAAAGGCTTATGACGAGTACTTAATTAAATGGAAGGGTCAATCTGAAAGGTTTGCTACTTGGGAACCTATTAGAGCTTTGAAGGCTCAGTATCCCCACTCCATTGATGAGGACATCAATGGTTCTTAAGGGGGGAAGTATGTTATGTCCCACTCACAGGAGAGGGGATCTAGCCCAGATGCCGTCGGGATGGGCGTCCAGTGTCCGGGCGGACGTAGTGTGAACCCGGCCAGTGTGGCCGACCATTATTATAAAAGGGAGGTCAAGGCCTCATTTACAGGGATCGACCCCCACTGGCAGAGTGCCAGTGGTTAGCCCGCGAGGCTAGGAGTGCGTGAGGTCACCTCGAGGAGGTGAGGCCGGGTGGTATGGGACGCCCGGTCTTACAGGTGCACGCCTACGTCCTCGGACGCTGGCCCCAGCACGGGGGAGCCGCCAAATGGTGGCTATGGTCGGGTGGTTCGTCCGACGCGCATCTGTAGGCGGTCTGTGTGGCCGGGAGATCCTATCTCCTCGTTCGTTTCAGGAGAGCTGCCCTCTGGCACGAGTGCAGTGGGACCCAGGAGAGTGGTTCTGGAGAGACCCTTTCTCTTCACTCGATCAGCTTGGGATCCCATTCTTTCAGTACACAGTTCAAATGGGGCGTCACATACTGGAAGCACAGAGGGAGACTCGTCCTGCTGCAACACTTAATTGGCAGGAGGAGGGACTCACAGCTGAGTTCCTATCAGGTTTCTTGGAGCGGTTGTGGGAATCTAGATAGCCGAGGAGAGTCACTTTGTTCCAGTGGCTTGTTGCACACAGAGCTACAACAGTTGGGAGCCGGCTAGTACACAGTGGCTTTTCGACAGCCTATGCAGCTTGTGGTCATCCTTTGGAGAGTCAGCAACACTGTCTGTGTGATTGCCCCATGGCACAACAGGTTTGGCTTCGAGTTCTTCGGCTGATGCCAGCTCTTTCCACAGCTCGACAGTACACTTGGGGTGTTGCAGCCTGGTCCACTCTTACGGGCCCTGCGCTCCAGTTTGAGTTGGCTTCCACCAGCAAGATGATAATGATCCGGGGGGGTCGACCTACACTTCAGCTTGCCACAAAGCTTACCCCCCAAGAGTGGTGCAGTGAGAGAGAGGTGTGTTGGGAGCTCATATGTGGCTTGATACTCTGGTTCATTTGGCAGGCCCGCTGCTTCTGCATCCTCAAGGCTTTCCATGTTCCACCGAGAGAGATTGTTCGTGATTTTTGGTTGGTGCTGATTCACACTCTCAGGGGCCAGTTCAAGAGACTCCATGACAGCTCCGACCGCATGCATGAGTGCAGAGAGGCTTTCTTGCGATTCTGGTGGCCAGGGCCTTTCTTCACCTTGGTCCAGGGTGCACCCAAATGGCACTACCGTCCACCTGTGTGGCTCTTTCCTCTTCCCATCTCGTGATTTAGCCCCCATTGTACATATTCTGTTTTTTCATTGGGACTCTGAGAGTCTCTCCTTGCTATTGATATAGACCTCTCTAGTAGAGGTGGTTGTAGCCCTATGGTTTTGTTAACTAATGAAAGGATCTTTTTCTCGGAAAAAAAATGTCGTCATAGTGCCTGAAAACAATCGGTAGCAGATGGTGTCGATGCTCTGCCTCATTCTTAGAGAATACGATGATGTCGTCGAGAAAAGTACCCACAAATGACCTATGCTTTCAAACAATCCTGTCCATCATCCTATTGAACGTTGCAAGAGCATTTGTGAGACCGAAAGGCATCACCAAATACTCGCACAATCCAAAGGACGTCCTGAACGCGGTCCTCCAAGAATGATCTTGATATGATGATAGCCACTTTTCAGGTCGATCCTACGGAAACATGTAGAACCCTGAAGCCTGTCCAGTATATCCTCAATCCTGGGTATTGGAAACCTGTTCTTGATGGTGATTTTGTTGAGAGCACTGTAGTCAATGCACATTCTCTAGATCCATCTTTCTTTAAAACCAACAACACTGGCAAACAATAAGGTGAAAACATTGGGTTGAATGAGACCCTTCTCCAAAAGTTATTTCACTTGGTTCATAATTTCCTCGTTTTGGGCTCTGCTAACTCTTTAAGGTGGCTGGTTCAGTGGCGTACTGCCGAGAATTAAGTCAATGGTGTGATCTTCAGGACGCTGAGAAGGCAACTTTCCTAGTAAGCCTTCAGAGAAACAATCAGCTTGAGCTTGCAAAAAGCCTTGTCGCTTCTCAAGGTCGGACATATTTGACATGTTCTAACTTCTTGTTCTCTATCTCATGTAAGAAGATCGAGTAAACAAACAGACTGGATTTCATTAACTTAGAAATGGCCAAAGCCGATACAAGTGGGACGGACTCACCCTTTATTTTTACATCAAGAATTTTATCTCTACCCTTCTCATTCTTCGAAGTCGCTTTCCTTGCCCTATAGTCAACCACCACATTGTTCTTATGGAACCAAGGGATTCCCAAAAGGACATCACATCCCTCCAAGGGCATGATGTAAAAGTCCTCATGCCCTAAATACCCCTGAAATGCAACCGAAGTTTGCCTATGACAGGTGTAATGGCAACATCCCGTCTTGGTGCCACTAGAACTGCCTTAGCTAGTCGTCTCATTTCATCAGGCGTAATTCCAAGTCGAGCCGCCAATTCAATCGAAATGAAATTCGCCTTGGCTCCTCCGTCAAAGAAGATGAGGGCTTCTTGGTCTCGTACTTTGCCCCACGCTCTACAGAGCTCAGTACTTTCATCCACTTGATCAGGGTCTGTGCCCACAAAATCTGCTACCATTCTTGCTTTTGTCTTTCCTTTCTTTGCTCGCTCCTCCGTTGCTTTTGAACTCTCTTGCTTGTCCTCTGACTATTCTTTAGGTGCTTTGTTGGGGCACCTGGCAAATACATGCCCATGTTCCCCACAACACGGGCATTGCAAACCCTTGCTTTGCGTGTCCTATCAATCGTTGCATGGATTCGGACTTCTGCAGCAAACAATAATCCCATATCTCTTTGGGAAGACCACATAAAAATCGCTCAATTTGCTACTTGAAAGTGATTTTCTTGAAAGAAGAAGCCGGTAAAAAAGTGTCCCAAAATCTCTGACAGTAAGTATCCAGTGTGTCTTCCTTGGTCATCCTCAGATGATTCCAAGCAATGATCACATCGCGTTCGTATTTTTAGGTGAGCCATGAAGAAGTAAAAACTCGCTTGAACTGTAGCCACTTCGTAGGTGCCTCCTTTCGTAGAAGCAGGGTAGACCACCAAGTTTGTGCGTTCCCTTTAGGTAAGATGACGCTCTCCGGACCTTGGAATGCTCTGAGTAGCGCCCTCCGGAGTAGGCTATGTCAAACTGTTGGATAAAAGCGCGGGCCTTGTGGGTATCCTTAAAGCCAGAAAAAGTATCGAACTTTATTGCCTGCCTATCCTTCTTGAAATCCTTGGGCTTCTTGCTCTTATCCTCGTGAAAATCATATTGTTTGGCTCTGTAAATGTACTTCCTCTTGGTTGAAAACATCGGCTCATCAGAATCCGAACTCTTTGAGGAGGAAGAATCCTCGTCCGAACCATCAAAATACTTCCGAGATTTTGTGGGATCGTCTCTTCTTTGCACTCTTCTTGCCTTTGCTATGTCTCACTGTCTTTCTCCTCTTCTTGCTCTTTCTATCCTCGTCGCTAGACTCAAAGGTAGAAGAATTGTCCAAGTTGTCAGAAGAGGATGAGGATGAACTCGAAACGCCCTCAAATCTCACACGTTTCTTTGCCTTCCTAGCATTCTCAAAAGTAGATCTCCGACCCAAGTAGCCTGGATAGTCTACTACTCGACTTTATTTCCGCAGCTGCTTCTTGGTCTTCATGAGCCTATTGACTCGTCGTTCTACTGCTTCCTTGAATTCATCCTCTTGACTATACCTCCTGAGCGGGTATTCACAGTAGTCATTTTGTTCAAAGCAGACTTCAGAAGTGAATGGATGGTGGTGCGCCATCGAGAATGCATCTCATCAAGTGAATGCTTGACCACAAATTTTGCATATTGAGGATCCTTGGAGTACTGAAGCATTTGTTGGGCACAAGCATCAACCTACTGTTGACGCTGCATCTCCATCCTTTCGTACTCAGTAGGTGGAAACGGGCCATACTCTTCCGAATCTTCCGAAGGTGGACGATGACCATTGGAATCTTCATTTTTCTCTCCTAAACTAGAGTGGTCGAGTGCTTCAGTTTCCTCTTGACGGGATTCGTCGACAGAATCCATGTGTGTTACGAGTAAAGGGATCGGATCCTTTGTAGAAGAAGAATTGATTGAGCTCTAATACCATTGTAATAGAATTGGCCACTCCAAGCCGAGGATCTACCACAACACACGTGAGAAAACTGAAAGAACTCAACAAAACTGAGAGAGAGGACACGGCACGGCGAAGTTCGAAGCCCAGACAGACTGGCCCCAAAGACTAGCACCTCTTTCGGTATTTCTTTATAATTAATGCTTCACAAAGTACAATGCCCGAGGGTCCTCTTCTCAACAGCGCTCCCAAGCTCATCTGCCTGAGACTAAGTCCTTGGCAATGAATTTATAGGCGCTAGGCCTTCCAAAAGCAGTGTACATGAAAAGCTTCAAGTCTAAAAGCATCTTGGCCCAAAAGAGCGTTAGAAGTTGCCAACGCAAATCGTACGGTGTGCCACATCAGCAGCCTAAATCGCGGGCATCCGTAAAGCTGTCACATCATCACTCTTTTACGCATATTTTAATCCTTGTGTCCCTTAGGCCTCACGACAGGTGTCCCATTAGTTGGTAGGAACTAAACGTTTAAAAATAGGCCATTCGGAAAGACTTGAAAGTTGGTAAAACTTCATCTGCATCTTTCCCTAGGGATTTGACCCCTCTCCGTCCGGAGTCCGTCCTTTAGATCATGCCACGTCATCACTTTGTGACACACAATCACTTCGTGTGCAAGAGAATTCTCCGGCAAGATTGCTTCGAGCATCTCGTCTACATACGAGAGGAAGGGAACAAGCACGAAAAACTGTTCGTCCGCCATGGCCGGGAGAGGCACCGTAAGAGAGAGATTGCCAGTGAGCCAATGATGGCCAGGAGAGATGGCACAACATGAGAAATCTGCAATCTACAAATGCTGGGCTTGCTGCATTTTTTTTTATATGTAAGTTTGATTTGATGAATTTCACTTGAAAGGTTGCTTTCACATGGGGTTTAAATTTAGGGGGGCCACTAGGGTTTTAGTAAAGGGCATATGAGATAAAATTGTAGCGCTAAAGGTCTCCAACAACGCAAAGTGCAACCAACGTAGAGATCCCAGCACTAAGTTCCAGCATACTAGGTAACGAAAAGGCATGCAGCACCCAACGTGTCAAAGGTGGTAGTGGAAGATGCAATGAAGACAATGAAGACAAGAACTGGCTCGTGATCCGGTGGACACCTCAACTCCAATCCAGAACACTTGCAATGCCAAACACATGAACAAGGCACCTGTGGAGAAGAGAGATCACTAAGGTAGAAAGAGACAGGACATCTGAAATGAGAGAGAGAGAGAGAGAGAGAGAGAGAGATCTGGGAAAGGCTCTCCATGCTGATAACAATCTGCTCATACAAGTGACCAAGGGTGGTCTCGGCATATATCTGACATGCCTCACGAGTCACATCTAGACCCGAGGTACACACAATTGCGACTGGTACTGACACTGCCAACTGCTCCTACATATGAGACCATGAGACCACTGACATGACGACAACATGGGCTACAACCCCAACATTGATCCACCTCCTGGCATCAAGGAAGAACTAAAGAGAGAGAGACAGAACTGGATCTCTGCTCTCCTAGGCTAGCACACATGGATGGTGTTATGCCTCTGACTGAGATGCCCACGGGATGGTCTGGCCTGACAAAGGGGACAATCTGCTGCCCATCTCTCCTAGCAAAGGATCACCTCCACAAGAAGCCCGTCATCATCTGCAAACCCTATCGTGGCTGCCCACCAAAAACGCTGAGGGCTGCCAGGAAAAAATACTAGGGCTATAGTGAAATCATTGCCTGCTGAGAAAAACGCTAGGGCTGCCAGTCGATGATCTCCACCTGCTGCCCCCGGGCACCCATGAGAGGGCGCCCCCCACTAGGGTTGAATGCAATGCCCGCCTATATAGGCCAGATATGCCCGACCCACATGCTTAGCCCTCACGACCCAGCAAAATAGAGGAAATAGCTGAAGGGGGTTCCACAGAGCATCTCGGAACATTTGGGAAGCGAGGGAAAAAATAGGGGAGACTAGGATAAAATATCTCAGGCCTCCAGGAGCCTATCTGGCCATGGAACAAAGCCAAAACCCGAGCTAGACATGGCTAAACACAACCCGACATGAGAGAACAACCTCACACTAGCCGGGCACAGGCACAAAACAGCCCTCACTCCCTAACACCTGTCCTTTAGAGAAACTGGGACCGACTATATGAATCCAGAGAGATGCATGAAGTGTTGGGAAGAGCAGTATGACCTTTTGGGAAGGGGTGCCATCAGATGAAGAGGTGCCTACACGTAGTGAAAAGGTGCGCGTGCAAGCATGAAGGGCACTACCCGATGAAGAGGTGCATGAAGAGGCACCAGCAGGAAATTTCCAAACGCTCACCGCGTACGCCACACACACATCTGTGTCTATCGTACGTATGTGCAGTTGAAAAAGAAAGATTTAGGTTACCTCAAGGCTCATACTCGTAAATGTGTATGTACATCTTTCTTCTCCATCCATGCAACTCTGAGAAGGGGGAGAGGTGAGAGTGTAGCAGCAAGGGTGAAAGGCTCACGACCTTTGGGTCCCGCGAAAAATGTTGCCAATACCATTGTGAGGATTAGTGGTGCTAATCCTAGAATTAAGATCAAAACTTCATACTTGAGATTAAACTGAGACCAAGAGAAGAGAACACTCGTTGAATTGATTTGATTGATTGAATTGTATGCATAGTCTCCTTTATATAGGAGATGAGAAGACACATATCAAGAGGCATGTCTAGTGACGAAAAGATATTACTCTAGACTAAGAGTTACATCCTTTGACTAATAGTTGTGACCAGTCGCTATAGAGACGTGACCATTCAGTGTAAGGGTGCAGCCATTCAATAAAGAGGTTTAGTTGTTGGGCTAAGAGACGCACCCTTTCAAAGACGGGGGTCTCCATTCCTGGTCCATGTTTGTATCTGCAACAGGATCAAGTGCAAGAAGGTAACATACAGATGAGTATACGTTACAATCGTGACAAAGATTGTCCATCATATCAAAGAACCTCTAGGGATCAAGACAAGATATGAGAGCGAGAGAAGTGAGATGCTTGTCATCATCCCAACTTTCCTAAAGATGCAAGGACAATCAAACATGACAACTCCTTTGGTGACACCAATCAAGACTCATGTCTAGTCTTGTGCTCTTACATTCCAATTAGGAGTGTAACATAATTAGAGATCGTTGCACTTAAGACATCCCAACAATGATGTCGGCAAAGAAAAATTTCGCACTAAAAACATTGTGTTACTTTAGTTGGACAAGCGCCAGCAGGCCTTTGGTTACATAAACTTGAGAGAAGATGCCAAAAAAATGTCACATAAGAATGCTCTCTAACCCAAAAACTTGAACACTTTATTATTCAAAATCCGTACATTGCAAGTTTGCCTGCTTGCTCGGGTTTACTCTCTCTCTCTCTCTCTCTCTCTCTCTCTCTCTCTCTCTCTCTCTCTCTCTCTCTCTCTCTCTCTCTCTTATACAGATTGCTCCTACTTTGGAATGTCTACAATAGCCTAGAAACCCTCCTTATATATCTCCTAGTCTACTAGCTTTTGGCCACCAATTTTCTTTTTCTTTCTCTATAATATCCACATGGGAATCACCTCATGGTGATGTGGCAGGCCAAGGTGAGGATGCATCAAATCTACCGAAAGCGGAGCCAAAAAGTTGCGCCCTATGCTTTTGGTACTTTCTCGCTTCATGGCTACCACCCTCCAACCACCGCTTGACGCAGCACAAGCCCAAAAAACTTCACGTCCAAGCTTTGCACGCTGCCGATGCCATTCTTGAGCTTCTATTTTCCTTCGTTTCACACTGCCTCAGCTTCTTTATTTTATGAACGGCCAATTTTAATGTTACCTTCACACTAAGCCCCATGTTGGGCAGCCGTTTGATCCAAAAGCCCAAAAGTCAAGCCCCAAAATCATGCAGTGTCCAAAGCCCCAGCAATGTTTTGGAAAAATCTTTATCTCGAACATACACAAATCCCCTTCAAGCCAATCCTCAAAAAAGAAAATTACACTATTTTCTTGCAGAATCCAAGCGGGATTTTCAATTTCCTCTCAACTGGCTATCTTGAATTTCTAACCAGCTCAAGGCTATTCTAAAACACTAGCTAAAAAACGCGTTTTCTCCTAGTGGATGTGTAGCACCACGACATCCACCCCCTCTAAACCTACACACCCTCTGCAATTGCAAACCTCATGGTATCCTCTAACATCCACAGCATCCTCTGTCGTCCCACAATCCCCTCCAAGATCATATGGGTAACTCTAAAACTTGGTCTTCAGTAAGCAAAGACATCTAAACTCTAAAGAACTGTTTGGATCATACCCATGGAACCCTTAGAACCCTTCTAACCACTTTGAAACTCGTTGTATCTTGCAACTCTTCCCGGATCATAAGGCATCATCAAATATATTCATATCCATAACATCAACAACAATAGTAGAGAAACAACTGCAGACCCTTTAGTCCTCACTTGAACCCTCATGGCATCTCTCTCATCATATGATTCATTAGTAACTCCATTTGAACATGAAGGGTAATCTTGCACAAAACCTTCATCAAGCAAAGAGATAAGTTTCACATCATCCTCCTCAGAAGATGTAAGGTGCAGCAGAAGTGAATGTTGAACTTTGCTCGAGATGAGTGCTCTGAACTGTGCTCAAGGGTTCCTTTTACTTACCGAAGGAAGAGCCTTCCATTTCTTTAGTGAGAGAGTGCAAATGATCACACGCTACTGCGGAGTCTAACTGCTGAAAACTGAAAACGCTGATGCAATGGCTGATCCTGTCGCTGGAAATCTGCAAACGCTGATGTGAATCTGCAAGTGTAAAAACGCCAGGCTGGTCTTGATCTGCATAGAGTTAAAACGCTATGCTGATCTTGAGAATCTGCTAACGCCAGGGAATCTGCTGCAGAACGCCAAGGCTGATCTGCTGTGCAAAAACGCTGGCTAGTCTTGATGGCTGGAAAACGCTAGGTGATCCTGCCGGTCTTACTGAGAAGGTGCACTGCCAGATGTTGGGTATCTGCTGCCTCTTCTGCCAGAATGTGCTAGCGCTAGCTTTTCTTATATATCCACTTAGCCAATTTGCCCTACCCAATTTCCCAACAAAGTCACTTATTAATGATAAGTGAAAATATGGCTAAAATAGGGAAAATGGGTTCTGTGCACTATAAAATGCTCATGATGGCTACTGACTGTAATGCATGATCATGCTGTGTGCAACCAGAGGATATGCAACTACTCTAAGTGCTTGGACATGCACGGCCTGCGAACAGACTCACAAAGATGCCAGAACACTTCCTAAGTTGACATGAACCCTAGACCTGAAGTAGCTTGTCCATATGCACATAGAGTTAAATGTGCACGTGACAGAAGGCCCTTCTAGACTACCAATATTATGCTACAAAGAATCCTTGTCACATACAGCATGCATATAAACTATATATGCCCTTAAATTTCTCCTCAACCCTCTCATGAACCTGTAAATACCTTTGTATCTCTTTAGCATAGAAGTCTGTTTTTGCATCTTTCTCAAAAGAACCCTCTAGACAACCCTTTTTTTGAGAGAGAAACTTTAAGCATACACATGGTAAACCTCTTTTCAATCCTCTCAACTTCTCTCAAATACGTCTGTACCTTTAAATCATAATACTCTGCATGCTTCTAGGAAATAGCATCTATTTCCCTGTCCATATCATCGTCATAACCCTTAAACTCGTTGGTAGCTCGAAATCCTTCTAAAGCTTCATCCGAAAGACCCATAAGATCTACATCTTCTTTCTTGGAAGAATCCTTTAGATAAACCTTCTCATCATATAAAGAAGCTTGTTTCTTCATCTTTCTCAAAAGAACCCTCTAGAAAACCCTTTTCTTCATAAAAAGAAACTTCAAGCATACTCATTGTCACAAAGTGATGACGTGTCTGCCCGAGAGCCGAAACCCTAACTGTTGCTCAAAACCCCGATTCTGGAAACCCTAACCCTAAAACCAGCAAACCCTAAAATCTGCCAGAAACCCTAAAATCTGCAAAAACCCTACCCCTAACCCTAACCCTAAAAGGGCAGCAGTGAAAAGCGCTGATGGATGACGTGGCCAAAATTCCGTGAATTGCGGCGCAAAATCAGGGCTGCGGCAATTTTGCTTTTCTCTACGCAAGAGAGAGAAAGAGAATAGCTTTTGCTTTATTTGAAAACTCAAGAGAGTTTGAGAGAGAAGAGAGAGCCTTTGCTTTTATTTAGGCTTTTGATTCGAAGCTTTTGGAGCTCTACTTTTGGCAACCCTTGTAAACTTTAAATAAGTGGTGAGGGTTCACACTCTGCAGAGCATCTGGACGCAGAGTCTGAGAGTGAGACCCGATCCACTCTTGTACTTTGAACACTCATTGATACAGAAAGAAATACCGAAAGGGGCGCCAATCTTTGGGGCCAATATCTCTAGGCAGGGAACTCCGCCGGGCCAGTGCAAATCTATTGTGAACTGTGAACTGTTTTGAAGTGGTTATTTGGTGTTGTTGTGATTGATTCTTGACTTGGAGTGTCCAAGTCTGTTACAGTGGTATCAGAGCACGGCCGGTTTCTCTTCTATGGGAAATCCGATCCCAATTTTTTTTCCGCGGCACCTATGGCTTCACGCAAGGATCAATCGACTCCCTCTGCATCCAGAGATGCAGGCAGGGATCACAACGAAGATTCCGGCAGAGAGTATGGCCCGCCTCGGCCTACTCGGGCAGAGCAACGAGAGATGAAGCGTCGTCAATTGATCGGCGATGCAACTAAGATGATGCTCTATTTTGCAAAGGACCAAAAATTGGCAAAATATATGAGCGAGAGTTCTTTTCAGGGAGTGCATGAGCAATGGTAGAAAACCACACCACCACCCCCGAAACCCGCTCTCAAGAAACCTTCTGCTCACAAGACCTATTCAGAGAAGGAATTAGAAGAGGTGGTTGATGCACGGATTGCTCAGCTTTTTGACGCGCAGAACAAAGCTAAAAAGCACGGCAAAAAGCAGAAGAAAGGCACTGACTTCCCGGGTTATTTGGGTCATCAATCGACATTTGATAAAACAAAGAAACAGAAGAAGCGTGTTCGATTTGAAGAAGTACCCAGTTCTTCTTCTTCTTCTTCTTCTAACAGTTCTTCTAGCTCTTCAGATTCGAGCGAAGAAGACAGAAAAGGCAAAAAGCGAAGCAACAAACAACGCTTCAGAAAGGGCAAGAAAAAGAAAAAGAAGTCTAAATCTCGGCCAGTGAGGTCTAAATCTCGCCCAGTGACATTCTACAAAGGACTCGTCTACAGATAGTTCAGACTCTGATGACGGCAACTTTTATGCGAAAAAGAAGAATTTTTATAAAGCCACCACTATGACTTTCTGGAAGATAAAAGCAAGAAAGTCTGAGAGTTTAAGGAAGGTGGACAGTCGATCAAGTTGACACTTTTCAGGAGATAAAGATGCTTCGAAGGCTTTGTCTTTTATTCAACAGTTTGACATCGCTTTCGCGGGAGGACGCTACTCCGAGCACTCCAAGATTCGGAGAGCTGCCTTTTATTTTAAAAGGAATGCTCGAACTTGGTGGTCCACGCTTCTTTTAAACAAGACTGCACCAGTTGAATGGCTGAATTTTAAGAAGCTTTTTATTTCTTCTTGGTTGACTCAAGAGTATGAACGCGATATACGAGCTGCTTGGAACCATCTTCGGATGACCAAGAGAGATACAGTGGATGCTTATTGCGAGAGATTCTGGAGCTCTTTTCTACCCGCCTCTTCATTCAAGAAGATCTCATTCAGAGAACAGATTGAGCGGTTTACCTTGGGTCTACCTACAGAGATCCGAGATCACTGCTTGGAACAGAAGTCAACTTCTATTCAGGAGTTGATGAGTCATGCAAAGCGGGGTTTCGCCATTCACTCTAGCAGTCTAACCTACCCCACCAATGAGGTCATGACACAACGAGCCGAACAGACTTCAGCGAATGAAAGTAGAAAGAGAAAGAGCAACCTAGAAAAGAAGGATGCACGACCCAAGCTTACTCCTGAGGAGAGAGCTCGCTTCATCAGGGAGAAAAAGTGCTTTGGATGCGGGGAACATGGACATATCTCCACGAAGTGCCCTAAGAAGGCACCGAATGAACAATATGAAGAAAGGCCAGAAACTTCTAAAGCAGCTGAGAGACATGCAGAAAAGGCAGATAAAAACCAGAACTGGTACCACATGGCGTGGGACCTGAACCAATCAAATGAATGAAAGTACAAACTTTGCTGCTTTTAGGGCAAAGTGAAGGATCAGGAAGCTCTTTTGAAGGAGCCAAGGCCAACTTCTTTTCACTTGGAATTGACGGCTCGATTTGGAACTACGCCCAACAGGCTGAGGCCACAGGCGGAGGTAGTTCGAGTGGCACCCAGACGAGATGTTGCCATTACACCGAGCATTGGCAAATGTCGTTTGCAATGACAGGGGTGTTCAGGGCCCGCGAGTGACGTTCTACTCAAAATCCCTTGGTACCACAAGAACTACGCCGTGGTTGACTACCGGGCCGAGAAAGCGACTTTGACAAAAGATGGGCTCAGAGATTGTACTTGATGAACTTCAGTTTCTTTACTCATTCTTTTGGGAGAGAACTGAACGATGGATAAAGGTCGAATATGTTTTGACCTGAACAAAAGATCGACAAGATTTTTCTCCACACTCATGCCGATTGCTTTTTAGAGGACCTGAAGATCATACCATTGATCTGATACCAGGAAGCACACCACCGAACCGGCCACCTTACCGTGTGAGCCGAGCACTGAATAAAGAGATTATGCACCAAGTGAAAGACCTCTTGGAAAAGGGTCTTGTCCAGCCTAGTACTTCACCGTATTGCTCTCCAGTGTTGTTGGTTTTGAAGAAAGACGGATCTTGGAGAATGTGCTTCGATTATAGAGCTCTCAACAAAATCACCATCAAGAACAGATTTTTGATTCCTAGGATCGATGATATACTCGACAGATTACAGGGATCCTCGTGCTTTAGCAGGATTGATTTGAAGAGTGGATATCATCAGATCAGAATCGCGCCAAGAGACGTCTACAAGACAGCTTTTCGGACGACTTTCGGGTTATTTGAGTTTTTGGTGATGCCTTTTGGCTTAACCAATGCTCCTGCGACATTTAACCAGATGATGGACAAGATTTTTCGAAAGTACAGGCTATTTGTTGGCACTTTCTTTGACGATATCATTGTTTTCTCCAAGAATGAGGCAGAACACAGAGATCATCTGCTTCAGGTCTTTCAAGCATTACGAGATCACAAGTTAGTGATTAATGCAAAGAAAAGCGAATTTTTTTTCCTACCAGAGATACACTTTTTGGGACACATTGTCTCAACAGCAGGAGTGCAAATGGATACGGCCAAGGTAGAGACTATCCGTGATTACCCGATTTGAAGAATGTCCATGAAGTAAGAAGCTTCTTGGGACTGTGTTCGTACTACACGCGGCTCATTCGAAAATTTGCAGAGGTTGCTTCCCCTTTGCATATCTTGACACAGAAAGGAGTCCCTTTCTCATGGGGACCCACAAAGGTGACTGCCTTATAGACATTGAAAGACAAATTGACTACGGGACCAGTTTTGACTTTGCCGGACTTGCAGAAGTCGTTTGAAGTATTGTTAGGTGAAGCGGAATGAATGTTTGCAATTTGCTCAAGATGAGTGCTCTGAACTGTGCTAAAGGTTCCTTTTGTTCTTATGGCAAGTAGAGCCTTCCATTCTTAATGAGAGAGTGCTATGATCACAAACAAAGTGAATGGACACTATGCGTGCAAGTATATGAGACTGAGAGATAGAGAGAGAAGAGAGATACGACACCAAAGACGTTGTAAAACCCTCCTCCGAAGGCCCCACTCGTCGGCGAGAGTGATCTACTTATGATTGCACAAACTGGTACAAACTGAATGCATGGGACTGATGCAAGTCTAGGCTATGTCGGCGATGACGATGGGGATGGCGAAGCCGATCTAAGGGCTGAAATCTGCAAGTGTGTATCTGCTGTCCAAAAACGCTATGGGCTGAAATCTGCTGTTGCTGAAAACGTTGGTTTTGTGGCCGATTCTGCCGATCTTTGTCGCTGAAATTCTGCAGGTCTTAGGGTTGAATCTGCTAGATGATCTGCTGCAAAAACGCCAAGGCCTGTTTGCTGCAGAAAACGCTAGCTTGGTCTTGATGGCTAGAAACGCTATGGGATCCTACCGGTCTTGCTGAGAAGTTGCCTGTTGAGCTTCGCTCCTATTGCCTCTTCTGCGATTTAGTGCTAGTCTAGGTTTGCTTATATACAAACTTACTCAATTTGCCCTACCTACTTTCCAACAAAAATCACTTTAAAATAATAAGTGAAAAATGTCAAAAATAGGGAAAATAGGCTAAATGCACTGGAAAATTCCCCTGAAGGATTCTGATGGATTCTGATGGGAATGCTTATGATCATGCTGTGTGCAACCAAAGGATATAAATCTACACTAAGTGTCTGGACATGCACGGTCTACGAATAGACTCACAAAAGTGCCAGATCACTTCTAAATCTGGACTGACTGAACCCTGATCATGCTTTCGCTTGTCCACGGACACATAGGGTTGGATGTGTCACGTGACAAGTATATTGTGATGCTTGTGGTCGTAGTCTGGGTGCGGTCTTAATGCAAGAAGGCCATGTCATTGCTTACAAGAGCCGATTGTTCTCAAGGCCGGAGATGACAGCACAAGTTTATGAGAAAGAGCTTTTGACGGTTATCCATGCTCTTCCTCAGTGGCGGCATTACTTACTCCGAGCGGATTTTACTGTCTTTACAGACCATCAGAGTTTGAGCTACTTCTTGTCATAGAAGCAGCTTTTGGAAAAGCAGATGCGGTGGGCAAGCATCTTGTCACAGTTTCACTTCCAGATTATCCATGTTCAAGGACAGAAGAATGTGGTGGCAGATGCTTTGTCTCGGAAGCCGTTGGTTCTGGCTATTTCCACGATACATCATAGGAGCTTCGAGGATATGGTCGACCAGTATGCCACAGATACAGATTTTGCAGACGTTTTCACACGGATACAGGATAGGGAGACAATAGCGGGATATTCCATTCGGGATGGCTACTTGATGAGAAAAACCATGTTGTGCGTTACACAGCCGTTGAGGGAAAAGGTTATGACTGAATGCCACTGTCCACCTTTTACGGGTCACCGCGGCATTGCTACCACCATAAAAGGGGTAGAGAGATACTTCTTTTGGCCGAGACTCAAAAAGGATGTGGAAGAGTTTGTCCGCAGTTGCTTAGTATAGCCAGAAGGTCAAGTTTGACAGGCATAAAGCACAGGGATTGTTACAGCCTTTACCCATACCCACCCGCCCCGGGAAAGTATTGCAATGGATTTCATTTTTGATCTCCCGAGAACACAAAGTGGTCAGGATGGTATCTGGACTGTTATTGACAGATTTAGCAAACAGGCTCATTTCATTCCAGTGAAAAAAACAGTCAAGCCGGATCACTTAGCGAGACTGTTTGTGGCCCAGATCTTCAGATTACATGGCATGCCTAAGACGATTGTCTCCGATAGAGACCCCAGATTTACGAGTTTGTTCTGGAAGGCAATTTGGGAGAACACTGGCACGCGGTTGGAGTTCTCGTCATCGTTCCACCCGCAGACTGACGAGCAATCTGAGATTGCCAACTCAGTGGTTTTAGATTTATTGAAGTCTTATATCTCGGATCAGAAGACTCAATGGAAAAAGTACCTACCTTTGGTGGAATTTGCCTACAATAACACGATACACTCTTCGACGAGGAAGGCGCCATTTGAGATTGTTGAAGGTGCTGTGAAGGTTCTACCCTTCCTAAGCACGAAAGATAAGATTTTTAAAGCGGATGAATATACGCGAGACTTAGATACGGCTTTTGCCAAGGTTCGCAAGACTTTGCAGAAATCTCAAGAACGACAGAAAAAGGCAGCGGATCGCCATCATCGCGACTTGAACTTGAAGGAGGATGATTGGGTGCTCTTACGTTTTGAGAAGGCACGCCTGAGAAAGAAAAAGGGAAAGGAGAGGCTTTTTCCAAAGGTTAGTATGCGATACTACGGACCTTTCCAGATATCTGAAAAGATAAATGTTGTCTCCTTCCAACTGAAGCTGCCTGATACTTGGAGGATTCACAATGCATTTCATGTGAGTCTCTTGAAACCTTTTAAAGGTGATGTGTCTGATGATAGGGAGCCTGATGAGCAACCCGAAGTGGAAGAAAACGAAGAGATCCTTATTCCTGCACAGATTTTGGCACATAAGGATACGAAGAAAGGTAAAGTCCGAAGGCGGTTCTTGGTTAAGTTCAAGAACTATCCTGCATTGGATGCGAAGTGGATGGAGGAGGAGAACCTAGCAGATACTCCTCAGATTGTGAAACTTTACCTCGATGCTTTTGGTTTAGCATAGTCTACTCCAAATGGAACCCAGAATTCAGCTTGGCCGGAGATATGGTGCAGTGGGATGCACAAGAGGGTAGTTACTACGCTCCTTTGTCAACAGATGCCTCGATTTTGATAACTAAAGTCACTGATGTCTCTTTGAGCTTCACGGATACTAAGAGCTGACAGTATTTTGCTGGATGACTTTATGAAATGGAATTCCTGATTATGATACTGATTTGTTCTTGACTTCGTTTAAGTGCAGGCACTGATAGAAGAAATGACTGCAGCATTTTGATGCTTTTGGTTTAGCATAGTCTACTCCAAATGGAACCCAGAATTCAGCTTGGCCAGAGATATGGTGCAGTGGGATGCACAAGAGGGTAGTTACTCCGCTCCTTTGTCCACAGATGCCTCGATTTTGATAACTAAAGTCACTGATGTCTCTTTGAGCTTCAGGGATACTAAGAGCTGACAGTATTCTGCTGGATGACTTTATGAAATGGAATTCCTGATTATGATACTGATTTGTTCTTGACTTCTTTTAAGTGCAGGCACTGATAGAAGAAATTACTGCAGCATTTTGGTCTGATTGATCTCGAATAGACATGGTTGCAATAGGGGTTAGTCAATCGGTCATCGATGAGGTCCCGACTGGATCTAGATGTGATAGCTAGCTACATTGCCAATAAATCATGGTCTAAGATCCAAATGAATGTTGAATGTCATGTGATGTCCTGTGATGTCTAGTGATGTCCTGAGATGTCGTGTGATGTGATTGTCGATTGGTACATGTGCTAGATGTGTGTTCCTAGTACGTAGGTACTAACAGTCACTATCTGCTAAGACGGTTTATGGCCTCTGTCTATTTTGCGCGCGTAATCGAGGGCGATTACAATGCTTTCAAGAGGGGGGTATGTCACAAAGTGATGACGTGTCTGCCCGAGAGCCGAAACCCTAACTGCTGCTGAAAACCCTGATTCTGGAAACCCTAACCCTAAAACCAGCAAACCCTAAAATCTGCCAAAAACCCTAAAAACTGTAGAAACCCTAACCCTAACCCTAAAAGGGAAGCAATGAAAAGCGTTGATGGATGACGTGGCCAAAATTCTGTGAATTGCGGCGCAAAATCAGGGCTGCGGCAATTTTGCTTTTCTCTACGTAAGAGAGAGAAAGAGAATAGCTTTAGCTTTATTTGAAAACTCAAGAGAGTTTGAGAGAGAAGAGAGAGCCTTTGCTTTTATTTAGGCTTTTGATTTGAAGCTTTTGGGACTCTGCTTTTGGCAACCCTTGTAAACTTTAAATAAGTGGTGAGGGTTCACACTTTGCAGAGCATCTGGAGGCAGAGTCTGAGAGTGAGACCCGATCCACTCTTGTACTTTGAACACTCTTAATACAGAAAGAAATACCGAAAGGGGCGCCAGTCTTTGGGGCCAATATCTCTAGGCACGGAACTCCGCCGGGCCAGTGCAAATCTATTGTGAACTATGAACTGTTTTGAAGTGGTTATTTGGTGCTGTGATTGATTCTTGACTTGGAGTGTCCAATTCTGCTACACTCATCGTAAACCTTTCTTCAATCCTCTCACCTTCAAGCATACTCACCATAAACCTTTCCTTAATCCTCTCACCTTCTTTCAAATACTTATGTAACTTTGAATCATAATACTATGCATGCTTCTGAAAAATAGCATATATTTCCCTATCCACATCATAGTCATAACCCTTCAACTCGGTGGTAGCTTGAAATCCTTCTAAAGCTTCATCCAAAAGTGTAACACCATGTGCCAACAAAAAAGAGCAAACTAAATAGACTTTAGACGCTTCAAAACAACTGAATGGAAAGACATGCACAACACACGAGACACGGAATGGCGGAGTTCCACCCCAAGAGAGCATTGGCCCCAAACCATGGCACCCCTTTCGGTATTTCTTTATATTGCTTCAACTCAGTACAACGCCGACACCACTTCTCTGCATCTGCACGTGGAAGCATGCCAGAGAGTGAGCCCTTGGCACATATATAAAGGCCCTTGGCCCCCAAAAGCACTTCACATGAAAAGCATGAAGTCCAAAAGCATCTTGTCCCAAAAGCCAGCGTATGAAATCACCAACTTGATTTGCGGAAATCCGCACAACTGCCACGTCACCAATTTTTACGCAAGATTTTGTGTGTGTGAGTGTCTTGCTTTACTATTTGAGGTCAAAGGTTCTTCAAGTTGTTGGGGTTTGGATTTTTAATCCTAACCCTTTTGATAATTGGGCCACTCAACGAGGATCTATAAGTTGGTAAAGACTTCTTCTTTTTCTGCTTCTGCTAGGGTTTAGGCCCTCGGCCAGGATCTACAGATTGGCTAGGGTTAGGCTCGAGGAGCCCTAGCCCGTTACGACTTCAGTGGCTCGACATGTCCGCAGTTTGTGACATTCCCTCCTCTTGAAAAAAGAGTAATCGTCCACGATTACATACCTACAAAACAACTCAAATTAGCTCAAAAATATTCCGAGGGGCTTACACTTTTTCATTCCATATCGGAGCTCTTGATATTTTGGCATAGCAAAATTAGCCATCACACCCACACCGCGCTGATCTATAACGGGTGTCTCGATGCACTAAAATTACATACCAAGCAATCTCACCCAATTAGGAATATTCAAAAGGTTGGCACATCACAATGCAACACAGATGCTTACATATGCATCTTACAAGACACAACAGACGACGCCGCTAAGCACTCCTCCCAGACAAACGGTCTCGGGTGTGAAGCTACTAAACTGTGAGAGTACGTGTGTGCGGAAGAGAGAGAGAGAGAGAGAGAGAGAGAGAGAGAGAGAGAGAGAGAGAGAGAGAGAGAAAGAGACCACTAAAACGTTGTTGCATGTGGAAGAGGGGGGGATCAGTCCTCCCATGACTACCAAAACAAAAGACCAGTTAATTGATCAGCTGATCTATGACTATGATTGGGTACCCCCCCTCGCCTCACATATATAGATGCCCATAGGGGAGGTCGAGTAGTGCAAGGAATGCTCCCACGACCCACCATAATATAAGAGAGTAGGGCGTCCGGACAAAAAACAGGCGGCCGAGTGGGCGGCCGGACAATGGAGTGAGTGGCCAGCCCAGAGACATACTAGCCGTACATGCATGGCCTAGACCTATGTGAAGCAGCAGAGTGGTGTAAGCATAGCACCCCCTCTCACCACCGGATGCTGAACAAACAGCATGAAGCCGAAGATGTGAGGCAAATGATGAAGATGCCTGCTGCAACATCCACTAAAGGACAACACTCCGACGAACTCCGCGAGTGTAGCAACAGTCTAGGGTGTCACGACCGCCAACAAATCTCCATGGTGTGATGTCGTCACGAGCAGTCTAGTAAATTGTTGTACTCCGCCGATACAGGGTATACTGCGTGAAAGTCCCAAACTAAGTGTGAAAACAATTCCTTGTCGTAAAAGAAGTGCCAATAGACCTGCAAGTGTCCTGCCCAATAGGATCTGTGGTGTTTGGAGTCAAACCATCTGGAGAAAATGGGGAAGCCCAAGAACCGTCATGACAATGACCGGAAGCCTGTCAATCCATGAACCTGCAACCCAAGGTGGCCAGGTGGCTAAGCTGTGAAAAAATACAAGGCCAGATGTAGCAATCTACGCCATAAACTCCTCCGAATCAAGGAAAGCCAGACTAAGCAGTCTGCACTGTAGAAGCTACCGTAAGCTGCAGCAGCAGTCACTGAGAGACCGCACGGACCACCACCAAATGGTGTCCTGTCAGTAGGTAGGGTAATCCAAGACGAGGGGAAACTTGAAAGCCAGACTCAACAATCTGCATTGTAAAGGGCCTTTGAGAAGAGGTGTGGTCAGACCAAGCTGTCTACACCATAATCATCCTATATAAAGAAGGGAAGCAAGACTGAGCAGTCTGCGCTTGATACTCTCTAGGAGAAGTGGCCAGACCAATTTGTTTGCACCGTCTTGCCTGTATCTTCTGCCTCCAATACTCTAGTGTCCACCAAAACAAAATCCACGCCAACAATGCCACCAAACCGCATGTCAGTGTGGCTCTCAATGTGAATGAGCTGGGAGTGGGGCCTACTGTCTAAGTCGAGGGATAAGTCTGTTGTAAGGTTACCGAGGGTGAGTGTAAGCAACTCTGGAGGTAGTGATAGCCGTTTTTCGGCTCTTTGTAATTGCCACAGTGAGTTACCTTACCATACCAAAATCACCCAAACACTGTGGCTATCCCTACCATTTCACTGTACATAGGCGTGCGTGAGTCACGGGACTTTTCCCATATCTTCTTAAAAAACCCTCAATTAGCTAGTCATTGGGCTAGTTGAGCCAAAAAATATAAAAAATATAAAAAATATAAGTATATTATGGCCCATGCGTATGTAAATATTTCTTTGTATATAGGGCCTAAATAAAAGATTTTTTCATAATTATTTTGATATTTATTTAAATATTTTTACCTAGGTGTGTGTTATTTATGCTCTGTACATTGCCTCACCATTATCACAATTTTTCTTACCATTTTTCATACTCTTTATTCCATATAGAAATATTTTCATGTAAGCTTCTCTTATATTTGGTGTAACTCCACTCCAACAAAAATCCAAAAAAACTAGTTTTATTTATGTGTATATTTTTTCACTATTGTGATTTTTCCCTTCCTACATCTATTTTGTTTTTTTTTCTAAAAAATTAGAACACCAAAAATATTTATCTTTTTATGGTAGCCTCATAGTGAGAGAGATTTCTTTTGCCCCTTTATATTTTTTCCACTTATATTATTTATATTTGACATGTACATATTTTTTAGACCCCTCAATATTTGATTTTCTTAGTTGTACTATTCACTTATATCATGATCTCAACAATATCTTCAATTATAAACCTACCAAATAAGGTCAAGGGTAGGTGGCATGCATACATGCACTATGGAGGGCTCACTCTTGGAGGTATTCAAAAGAATCATCCAAAGAAGGACCCCACAAAGACCTAGTGCAGTGGAAAAAAACGGTCGGTTTTGTTGAATTTTTAAAGTTCACTTGCTCTCCGAATTTGAAAAGGTGATACAAACAAAAGTTGTAGCTCGTGGGCTGAACTTTTGCCTCAAATTTTTTCATATTTTTTTGAGCTACGAGCTGTGAGCTATGATTTTATTAGTGGACCTCAGTTTTCCCATGCTATGCTGCCACTCTCTCTCTTCCACTTTATCATTTTTCTCTTTCACACACACTTCTCCACTCATCATCCCCACCTCTCTCACCACTCCTCTCTGCACCCTACTCACCTTCTCCTCAACCTTGAAGAATAAGAGAAACCATGGTGAACTCATACCTCCCACACACAATTCCATTCCAAAATTGACCACCTAGTCTCATTTTTCCTCCTCCAATTTACCCATATCTATAAAAAAACCACAAAATTCAGCCTCTTCTCTTAAAAGACAGCATCATGGTGGTTGATTACTCAGCTTCAATTACCTTGTCTCTCAAGGAAGGTCAAGAGTGGAGAAAGAATGTACCGTCAAAGCTAGTGGACCGTCAACAGGCGTCAAAATTGGCCCTACTCAAGACACTTGGAACATCAACCTTGTAAGAAATCCACCTTTTCTTACCTCTTAAGAGTTTTTCTTCCTTATTTGTATCCTACATGGATACTCCCATTGTAAATATCCAATTCCATTTGTAAATTAATACTAACTCTACTAACACTAACCCACTATGAAAAGTCCTATCACCTCCATTTCTCTCCTCTCTCTTTCCCCACCAACTTCTTGATAATTCCAAGCAAAAGAAATTAGATAAATTGCTGAAAATCTAACCCAACCATGGTTAGAGGAGTAACCCTAGCCTTCAAAATTGCTATAAAAGGAGGGTGTAGCTAGCACAAAAGGGGGAGCCATAAGCAAGAGCACTATGCTATAGCTTGAGAAGCCAAGCTCAACCTCTCTAGAAGGAGCTCTTGAGTGGAAGCTCATTGTCTTATGCATGTGCATCTGTTGTAATAGGGGATTAGCAAGGGAACTCTATGCCATTGTAAGAGAGAGAGTGATCATTCAATTGAGAGTAGGAAATCTATCATTTCTCCTACTAGTGTAAGCCCAACATTTGCTGAATCAAGGAGGGTGGATTTGGACTAAGCTTGGATACTTTGTCTCCCTTCCAACGTGAAGTAATGGGCAACAATGATGCGTAAGTATCTTGGTGTTTTTTGTTAAGTTCTCGATAGCTTGTCTCTGGTGTTGTCATCAATCTAGCCATAAATCCCACATACTGTAAGAGGGCGACAGGGTGGAGAGGACTCCCCTGGCCTTAAGACAGTGATTGGGGTGGCTTTTCTTGTGATGTGTTGTGGTGAAATTTACGCAAGCTATGTTGAAAAAATACTAATCTCACTTTGATTTGTCATGACAGATTTGTAAGAAGGCATTAGTGCAACAAGCACCCCCTTCCCCCCTCTCTCCCTTTCTTACATATATATATTTATGTTTGCTTGATCATTAACGATACACTTCAAAGCAGCCCGAGCACCATCTCTCTCTCATCTCTCTCTCTCTCTCTCTCTCTCTCTCTCTCTCACACACACACACTCTCGTGTTTTAGTGTGTGAGAGTGTTCCATTGGTGTTAGGATTAGTGTAAATTCCTTGCTTGTTTGTGGGTTGCTCAAACGATTCTCCTCTTTTGCGTCCTAGTTCGCTCTTAAACTAGGTGGTGCCCCTTGTGTAGTTGGGATTTGGCTGGGGGTTTGTTGTTTTGGTTTGTGTTGTATTGTGCCCCAGCCCCATTGAGCAGCACGGGAGCCTTGAAGGGTGTCTAGAGGCTGCTCTTCTTGTTGCCCGCCCCGGACAGCCTCAAATTGGTGCCCCCACTGAGGACAGGCTTGTGTATGTTTTGTGAAGGCTCAACCTTTAGCATAATCAAGTAGCTTGCATGAATCACGAGAATTTGTATGATCCCTTCATTCCCATTGCAAGGCAAAAGGTACACATAATTGTTAGTACTAAGTTGCAATTTCGGCGAGTAATTCGTAGAATTTTAGGTCCTCTTAGGTTAGCCGAGATAAACACTTCGGTAAATCCTTTTATTTTGCCTCTCATTAGGTACAATATTAGCTTGGACGTCTATATTTTTGTGTTATTTTAAGCATTAGGACATGCATAGGCCATAGATAATGGCCCAGGAATAGAGGTTTTTCCCTTTCATTTTACTCCACACATTAGAATAAACGTTGCAATTAGTAGAAAGATTCATTTTCAACAACGAATGGTGTTCATGTTTGGTGCCCAAAGAGTAGGAGAAATTCTTGCATCACCAAACCCTGTCATTCTACCTCTCATCAACTACCACACTTCTTTTGATGTACATGTGTTCATTTTATTTTAAAATGAAGTGCAGCCCGGCAAAATAGTGTGTATGTTTGTTTTTTCTTTGTCCAAGTTGTTAGAAGAAACAAAAAAACTATCATTTGTTCTAACTGGGAATGTGTGTGCAGTGAAAGTTCAATCCTTAGAGATCTAGCTCTATTACCAATTGAGTTGCAGGAGCAAGTAGTAAGGCGTCTCCCTCATAACAAGAGGGTGGTGAAGTTAAGACGGAAGGTCCTACGCGTGGATTCCATTTTCCTCTTGTTGTTGGGCACTAAGGAAGACCGCGCATTCATCCAACTAGTGTGTGCCTTAAGATTGGTAAATAGAGTGAAATTTGGCGTTTAGCGAGTGCATTTCACCATTGAGGAAGACTCTTCAGGAAACTTGCGGCCAGAGTTCATGCTTCATAGACTCACATTTGGTGAATTTTTCCCTCATTTGCGTCTTATTAATAGTCTTCCTTTCGCTTTCAACAAAGGAGATAGGGAGCTATTCAGAGCTTGTCTTAATAAAGAGAGCATAGAGAAGATTGCAAGTTTGTATAAATTCTCATCTTTCTCTACTTTCTATGACAATTTGTTCATAGAGACATTATAAATCTCTTTATGCTTTTGAATGACTTAACCATAATCCTAAGGAGTTTTTGTCCAAGAATTTTGTAGCACAAGTGGAGTCTTTAAATCTTGCAAACTTGATTGGACTTGATGAGGATGTTCTTTATGAAATTGTGAGAAGGTTGCCTCACTCCGACTGTGTGGAACTCGAAGGAAAGGAGCTCCTAGTCAATTGCTACTTTCTCATGGCCTTCGACGAGCATGAAGATCTAGTTTTTATACAAACCGCTTGTGTGTTGGGAATTGTAAAGCAAGTGCAATTTATCACTTGGGACGTGGTTGCTCTTTTGGATCCAAAAAATGAAGTTCTAGAGATTTCTGTTTATCGCCTTAGCTTTGAAGAATTTCAACCCTTCTTAGAGCTCATCAATAGTCTACCTTTTTTTTTTATCAAACAAATCGAGACCTCATTGAAGCTTGGATAGCTGAAGAAGAAAACCTAGAGTGGTATTTTCTTACTTCTTCATTTGCAGGCGAGTGGTTCTAAATCTCTATTGTATCCCTTATCGTAACTCGTGTTGTAATCTTTCATAATAATGGAGAGCCAACGCCAAATGTCTGGATATCCTCTTTTCTTTGGAGAGCCTGGAGAGGATGCAGAATTATTTTTAGCAAATTTCAAGATGTCTTGCCGTATCAAGAGGATAGTAACCGATCAAGAACGTGTAGAAATGTTTGAGGTGGTCCTTAGGAAAGATGCTAGTACTTGGTTTGACTCTTTGCCTGAGGAAGTTAAGGGGAATTACACAGAAGTTTTGAATCGTTTTAAGAGATACTTCTTTGATCCCCAAAACACTCAAAAACTATGGCAAGACATTGTTTCTCATAAGCAAAAAGACTTAGATGACTACTACTTGTACAAGCAAGAGTTTCTACGTCTTTGGGCTCTATGGATACGAAATGTTGCTAACCCTGGTGATGGTGCAGAATTTTTAAAGAAGGAGAGGTTCATAGCCGGACTCTTTCCTGACCTTAAGGTAAAAGTTGAGGCGGGTGCACCTGCTACTTTTGCTGCAGCGGAAACTAGGGCTGCTGAGAAGTATAGGAAACTCAAGTGCTTAAGGGGAGAGGTTCCAATAGAAGTTCTTAAACCCAAAGGTAAGTCACAAGCATCAACATCTAGGGAGCTTCTTGAGGTGACGGTTGAAGTGATTGAGAAGTTAAATGAATCTTTAAGCAGCCTGTCAATTCACCTTGCACAAGCTGTAGGTCCAAAGGGACAAGCAAAGAAGTCAGAAGAGAGAGAGCCACGAACTAGGAGAGTCTTGCAATGTTGGAATTGCGGAGAGTCTGGACATGGGATGTATAATTGTCCTTGGCCCCGTGGAGAGCCAGGGAGACCTAACTTGAATTACCCAGTGATGAATGCAGGAGAAGGAGCTGGTCAACAACCAAGGCTTCTACAAAGGCCAAATGGACCGAGACCACCTCCACAAGGGGTAGAAGGAGTTCCACCTTTGCCAAATCCAAATGTGCATGTGGTAGAGGTGACAAATTCAAATGAGGTTGACATGGAAGCCAATGGCATTAAGCGTGGCCGAGGAAAAGGTAAAGGGAAAGAAGGAGTCACATCACAAAGTGACCATGGACAAGGCAAGAAGGCAAAGGAAACCAAGGAAACCAAGAGAAGTCGACGTCGTATCAACCTCCAAGACTTCCCTCTTGGACATGGTATGGCTCCGTACGACTTGTTAGAAGACATGAGAGGTAAGGGTCCTGATATTTCATGGCCTCAATTTCTTGCATTATGTCCACAAGTTAGGAGGGATTTAACAAGGGCAGTTAGCACTAGGAGAAAGGTAAAAGAGAGAGTGCCTATTGTAAAAATTGCACAAGCTGAAATGAATGAGGACATTACACCGGTGCTAGATTGTTACATCAAAGGAAGATTGGTTAGGAAAGGTCTAGTGGATGGGGGTGCACAAATTTGCATCATGACAGAGGGACTCATGCAAAGACTAGGCATGCACATCCATGAGACACCTGAAATCAAAGTCAAGATGGCAAACAATAGCAAGGCTAGGTGTGTAGGCATTTGTAAAAATGTCTTTGTAGAGGCCTTTGGCATTAAGAAAGCGGTGGATTTTTATGTTATGTCGACCAAGGGAAGTGGTTATCCATTTATCCTAGGAAGACCATGGCTAATGAAAATGCGAGCTTTGCAGGATTGGGAGAGTGGGAAATTAATTTGCAGGAATGACAATCACAAGAAGGTTGTCTTTGACATGAAGGAGCAACGCCAAGAGGAGCTCCATGAAGAATCATCTCAAAGTGAGACGGAAGAAGGTTGGACCGATAGCACTTCAGAAGAAGAAAGTAGCGGCAGCATTACTGAAGAGGAGTCTTCCATCGAAGTCATGGGGGTAAGGTTTAAGCCAAGCAACCAAGAGACCTCTTGTCAAGGCTTGGAGGAGGTAGGTCCTCAAGAGAACGAAGGTGTTCAAGATGAAGGGATGCTGGAAGGTATGCTATCAACAACACTTACAAAGGATGAAAGAGAGGAGTTCAAATGTGTGCTAAGGAAGTTTCCTAGGCTTTTTGCTAAAGACTACACCGACGTGCGTGGAGTAGATGTTGTTCAACACAAGATTGAGTTGAAACCAGAGGCCACACCTAAGGCTCAAAAGCTACGAAAGCTAGGAGTCATTAAGGAGCAGGCTCTACTCAAGGAGGTAAGAAAGCTTCTAGCAGCAGGTTTCATTTATCCAGTGGAGAATTCAGAGTGGGTCTCTCCCGTTGTTGTCACTCCTAAGAAAAACGGAAAGTGGAGGGTGTGTGTGGATTACCGTCCACTCAATGAGGCAACAAAAAGAGATCACTTTCCCCTCCCATTTCAGGATGAGATACTAAATGAGGTAGCTGGTCATGAGAAGTACACTGTGTGTGATGGCTACTCAGGCTACATTCAAATAGGTATCGCATTGGAAGATCAATTGAAAACAACCTTTAGCACTCCTTGGGGTTGTTATGCTTTTAGAGTCATGCCATTTGGTCTGACAAATGCTCCTGCAACATTCCAACGTTTCATGAACATGGTGTTTCAAGCATTCTTTGGAAAGTCAATTAGGGTGTTCATTGATGATTTCTGCATTTATAGCTCAAAATCATTGCATCTACAAAGGGTAGAAGAAGGTTTAAAGAAGCTCTACGACATGGAAGGTCAACTCAACCCCGACAAGTGCCACATAGGTGAGGATGAAGTGATCTTGCTTGGTCACAAGGTTTCCTATAAAGGCATTAAGGTGGATCCTTCAAAGGCAAAGGCTCTTATTGAGCTCCCCTCACCCAAGAATCTCAAAGAGGTCATATCATTCATTCAAAAAGTGAAGTATATGTCACGCTTCATTCACTTAGCCTCGGAGTTGCTTCATCCTTTGCAAAAGTTGACACAACAAGTAGAATTTGCATGGTCTGATGAGCTTGAAGAGTATTTTTGTAACATTAAAGTCATTTTGTCAGAGCTACCAACACTCATGCCTCCTTGTTGGGAGTACACATTCTTTGTTAGCTCTAGTGTTGGAAGGGAAACAATTGGTGCTGTGTTGCTACAACAAGATCTCCACAGTACAAGGATGCGACCCATCTACTTTGCTAGTAGGGTCATGAATGCTTTGGAGAGAGACTACACAGAAGCAAAACTCATGATGCTTTCTCTCATGTTTGCGGTGAGAAAGTTTAGATCCTACTTGCTCCCAAAACCTTTTGTAATCCTCACCGCAGAGAATTTGTTCCCTTGGGTGTCATCTCAAATGAATCTTAGTACTAGGATCTCAAAGTGGATTATGGAGTTGCAAGAGTTTCAATACTCTTTCAAGGTAGAAGATAGTGTGCGTGCACAATTGGCAGGGATTCTCACTTATAGGGTGCATGAAAAGGAGATTAAGGTGCCTGAAGTAAAGACCCTGCCATTGCCACCACCAAAAAGTATTCCCAATGCTTTTACCTTGTTCTTTGATGGAGCTTTTCGACGAGCCACAGGGAAAGCAGGGGGAGGGCTAGTGTTGCTCAACCCAAGTGGAGAGGTGGTCATGAAAGATAAGGTCAATCTACCAAGTTCAGCTAGCAACAATGAAGCAGAATACGACACACTACTTCATGGTTTGAAGATGTGCATTGGCCAAGGGATAAAACGTCTCATGGTAAAGGGAGATGCACTTCTCATTGTTAAACAGATTTTAGGCATTTGGACATGCAAGAATGAAAGCTTAAGGACAAAAGTTCATGCCATTCGTAAGATGTTTAATCAGTTTGAAGAAGTGCAACTATATCATATTCCTAGGAAACAGAATGAAGATGCCGATTTACTTGCACAGCAAGTAGTTACATGTGTTGAGAAAGAAGTGCAGGTCATCATGGTGGCAGCAACTGTCAAGCAACCGAGATACCAGGGATTGGAGTCATTAACCCCCATTATTAGCTACATTTTGGAGGGCGAGTTTCCACAAGACTTCACGAAGGCTCAGAAGAGGAGACTCATGAAGAAGGCAAGCGCATATCTCTTCCTAGAAGGCTCCCTCTATCAATGAGGGAGGGATCAAGTATGCAGAAGAGTACCAACTATTGAGGAAATTCCAGCCATTCTAAAAGGTTTGCATGAAGAAGCATGTGGTGGTCATTGCCCAAGAATTAACTGTGAAGAAGATTTTGCTTGCGGGGTATGTTTGGCCAAGTCTGCATGTGGATGTCCAACATTGGTGTAAAAGTTGTCACAATTGTCAGGTGAATGGGAATAGAAGATTGGTTTATGGTCCAAGGCAAATCGTGCTTGCAAATGGACCCTTTGAAAAGTGGGGTATTGATGCTATGGGTCCTCTGCCTAGGACAAAAAATGGTAAACTCTACATTCTAATGGCTGTAGACTATATGACTAGGTGGGTGGAAGCACAAAGTGTGGCAAAGGTAAATGAGAAGACGGTGAGCAAATTCGTCTACACTCACATTTGTTGTAGATTTGGCACACCTTTGGAGATTGTTTCTGATAATGGTCCAGGGTTTAGAAAGGGATTGCTCACAGAAGTCTGTGAAGAACTTCACATTCTACATCGTCACAGTACACCCTACTATCCCCAATCAAATGGTTTGGTAGAAAAAGCTAATGGTGTCATTGCAGGCATCATTAGAAAGATGGTTAAAAACAAGACAAAGTTGTGGGATGACTTCTTGGATGGTGCCTTGTGGGCGTATCGAACCACATATAGGGAAGCCACGGAGTTCACACCATTTCACTTGGTCTATGGTCAAGAGGCTTTACAGCCAATCGAGCTAAACATTCCAACAATGCGACTTCATGGCAAATCAGCACAAGATGATCAAGAAGCATGGATGGATCGACTTCTTACCTTAGCTGAGCTTGAGTGGAAAAGAGAAGCAGCATACGAGTGCTATAAGAGGAAAGCCACACAGACAAAGGAGAAGCTTGACAAGAAACTGAAGGACAAAGGCATCAATGAAGGAGATCTTGTGCTAAGGTATGACAATCGACTCGATAATCGTTTTGATGTCAAATTTGAAACAAGATGGCAAGGGCCATACATAGTCAAGAAGGCTTTCAATTCAAGTTACTATCAGCTTATCGACTTGAATGGTAAAGAGCACTCCAGGAAAGTAAACGGGTATCGCTTGAAGCCCTATTTGAGTCGCCTTCTACCAAAGGATCTACCAAAGATCTATCAAAAGGCCACTGTCTCATGTAAGTATTGTTACATGAAGCATGAGTGTAACTCTAGCCAAAATTCTGAGGGGCCAAACAATAAAGATCTCGTCAAGGACTCTGAAGCACTCTCTTTGGCAAAGATGCTCGATGATGGTACATGAATATACCATCATCCAGGGGGAGGGCTAATGATAGCCAATTTTCGGCTCTTTGTAATTGCCACAGTGAGTTACCTCACCCTACCAAAATCACCCAAACACTGTGGCTATCCCTACCATTTCACTGTACATAGGCGTGCGTGAGTCACGGGACTTTTCCCATATCTTCTTAAAAAACCCTCAATTAGCTAGTCATTGGGCTAGTTGAGCCAAAAAATATAAAAAATATAAAAAATATAAGTATATTATGGCCCATGCGTATGTAAATATTTCTTTGTATATAGGGCCTAAATAAAAGATTTTTTCATAATTATTTTGGTATTTATTTAAATATTTTTACCTAGGTGTGTGTTATTTATGCTCTGTACATTGCCTCACCATTACCACAATTTTTCTTACCATTTTTCATACTCTTTATTCCATATAGAAATATTTTCATGTAAGCTTCTCTTATATTTGGTGTAACTCCACCCCAACAAAAATCCAAAAAAACTAGTTTTATTTATGTGTATCTTTTTTCACTATTGTGATTTTTCCCTTCCTACATCTATTTTGTTTTTTTTCTAAAAAATTAGAACACCAAAAATATTTATCTTTTTATGGTAGCCTCATAATGAGAGAGATTTCTTTTGCCCCTTTATATTTTTTCCACTTATATTATTTATATTTGACATGTACATATTTTTTAGACCCCTCAATATTTGATTTTCTTAGTTGTACTATTCACTTATATCATGATCTCAACAATATCTTCAATTATAGACCTACCAAATAAGGTCAAGGGTAGGTGGCATGCATACATGCACTATGGAGGGCTCACTCTTGGAGGTATTCAAAAGAATCATCCAAAGAAGGACCCCACAAGGACCTGGTGCAATGGAAAAAAACGGTCGGTTTTGTTGAATTTTTAAAGTTCACTTGCTCTCCGAATTTGAAAAGGTGATACAAACAAAAGTTGTAGCTCGTGGGCTGAACTTTTGCCTCAAATTTTTTCATATTTTTTTGAGCTACGAGCTGTGAGCTATGATTTTATTAGTGGACCCTAGTTTTCCCATGCTATGCAGCCACACTCTCTCTTCCACTTTATCATTTTCCTCTTTCACACACACTTCTCCACTCATCATCCCCACCTCTCTCACCACTCCTCTCTGCACCCTACTCACCTTCTCCTCAACCTTGAAGAATAAGAGAAATCATGGTGAACTCATACCTCCCACACACAATTCCATTCCAAAATTGACCACCTAGTCTCATTTTTCCTCCTCCAATTTACCCATATCTATAAAAAAACCACAAAATTCAGCCTCTTCTCTTAAAAGACAGCATCATGGTGGTTGATTACTCAGCTTCAATTACCTTGTCTCTCAAGGAAGGTCAAGAGTGGAGAAAGAATGTACCGTCAAAGCTAGTGGACCGTCAACAGGCGTCAAAATTGGCCCTACTCAAGACACTTGGAACATCAACCTTGTAAGAAATCCACCTTTTCTTACCTCTTAAGAGTTTTTCTTCCTTATTTGTATCCTACATGGATACTCCCATTGTAAATATCCAATTCCATTTGTAAATTAATACTAACTCTACTAACACTAACCCACTATGAAAAGTCCTATCACCTCCATTTCTCTCCTCTCTCTTTCCCCACCAACTTCTTGATAATTCCAAGCAAAAGAAATTAGATAAATTGCTGAAAATCTAACCCAACCATGGTTAGAGGAGTAACCCTAGCCTTCAAAATTGCTATAAAAGGAGGGTGTAGCTAGCACAAAAGGGGGAGCCATAAGCAAGAGCACTATGCTATAGCTTGAGAAGCCAAGCTCAACCTCTCTAGAAGGAGCTCTTGAGTGGAAGCTCATTGTCTTATGCATGTGCATCTGTTGTAATAGGGGATTAGCAAGGGAACTCTATGCCATTGTAAGAGAGAGAGTGATCATTCAATTGAGAGTAGGAAATCTATCATTTCTCCTACTAGTGTAAGCCCAACATTTGCTGAATCAAGGAGGGTGGATTTGGACTAAGCTTGGATACTTTGTCTCCCTTCCAACGTGAAGTAATGGGCAACAATGATGCGTAAGTATCTTGGTGTTTTTTGTTAAGTTCTTGATAGCTTGTCTCTGGTGTTGTCATCAATCTAGCCATAAATCCCACATATTGTAAGAGGGCGACAGGGTGGAGAGGACTCCCCTGGCCTTAAGACAGTGATTGGGGTGGCTTTTCTTGTGATGTGTTGTGGTGAAATTTACGCAAGCTATGTTGAAAAAATACTAATCTCACTTTGATTTGTCATGACAGATTTGTAAGAAGGCATTAGTGCAACAAGCACCCCCTTCCCCCCTCTCTCCCTTTCTTACATATATATATTTATGTTTGCTTGATCATTAACGATACACTTCAAAGCAGCCCGAGCACCATCTCTCTCTCATCTCTCTCTCTCTCTCTCTCTCTCTCTCTCTCACACACACACACACTCTCGTGTTTTAGTGTGTGAGAGTGTTCCATTGGTGTTAGGGTTAGTGTAAATTCCTTGCTTGTTTGTGGGTTGCTCAAACGATTCTCCTCTTTTGCGTCCTAGTTCGCTCTTAAACTAGGTGGTGCCCCTTGTGTAGTTGGGATTTGGCTGGGGGTTTGTTGTTTTGGTTTGTGTTGTGTTGTGCCCCAGCCCCATTGAGCAGCACGGGAGCCTTGAAGGGTGTCTAGAGGCTGCTCTTCTTGTTGCCCGCCCCGGACAGCCTCAGTAGCAATCCAAATGATCAGGAATGTACAAGAGCAACTGCACTACCATCCAAGCCAAGCTTCGGGTGACCCCGGATGTAGTCGCGGAATGATTCCTGATCTCCCGCATCTCAGTAAACTCTCCAAGAGAGTCCAAAGCACTGAAGTCTCACTCCAGTCTGTAGATCCAAGCAATGAACCTGTCCAAGAAGAGATGCAAGATCCTCAACCTAAGTCCATGTAGATGCTCCTGTGTAAGCAAGCGATCTGACGTGTCAAGGTCAATTGGTAAGTGTCTGTCCACCCAAGATGGTGGTGTCCTCTCTGGGAATTTCGGAATCCCATATGCCATGAGCATGGCCATATCTCATGTGAACTCTGATGAGCGCATACGTGTGTCCATAGCAAACCACAAGTCACCACCCCCTCTAGAGTGCGCAACCGCCGAAATGGCTGGAATGAATGGATCTCCCAAGGATCGTATGCCCGTAGATGATCAAGCCGATGTCGAAGATACCATGTACTGCAGCAGTTACAGAGAGACCGCATGGACCACCATCGGATGGTGTCCTGGCACGAGGTAACTTCATCCTCTGTGAAAAACACAAGCCAGAGGCTGCTGTCCACCCAAAACGCAACTGCGAGGTGATGAAACGCTGCTGTCCAGCGATTTTCAGCATGCTCGTACGCTCCCGGAAGGGTCCGGAGCGGTGCAGAGGGTATGAGGAGGATGGTGAATCCCTGGCACAACCCCAAGTGGGCTGGAAACAGAAAAAACAGCAGTGAATGCTGGCTGAAAACTGTGCCGGCAAAGCACTGGATGCTGAGCCCGGTAGGAGGGCAAGATTCAAGATGGACCAAGGCTAGCGCTCCCCTCCTCTGCTGAAAACGCAGCCCTGCTCCAGAAAACGCAGCTCTGGGTGAAAACGCAGGTGTTAAAGGAGGGTTTTCCGGCGAGGAAACAGGTCCCAAACCCTAGCGCTAGTGGAGAAACCATCAGATCTGCAGGTTCTTGCAAAAACGCAGGTGGCATGAGCATTCTGTCGCGAGAAATGCTGTCCAGAAAATGGTGCCACCCCCTCTTGCAGAGATCGCTGGCCGATCTGATCTTGGGAGGAGTACCTGATGTGGCTGATGGGCCCGGACCATGGAGAGCCTGAAGCTGATGATACCATGTGATGCCTGAGCTCTGATACCATGTGAGAGTACATGTGTGCCGAAGCGTGAGAGAGAGAGAGAGAACACAAAACGCTGGTGTATGTGGAAGAGGGGGCGATCAACCCCCCATGACTACCCGAACAAAAGACCAGTACAATGACCAACTGATCTATGACTATGACTGGGTACCCCCCCTGGCCTCACATATATAGATGCCCATAGGGGAGGTCCAGCAGTGCAAGGAATGCTCCCATGACCCACCATAATATAAGTGAGTAAGGCGCCCAGACAAAAAACAGGCAGCCGAGACCCAGAAGTGGGCAGCCAGACAATGCACTGGGTGGCCCGCCCAAAGACATACTAGCCGTACATGCATGCCCTAGACCTATGTGAAGCAGCAGAGTGATGTAAGTCTAACATAAACAACTACCTCTTCACTCTTCCCAAATAACCTAAACAGGTTCGGGCCATAAGCTTAGAGGACTAACATGTTTAAATCAGATAACATCCATTTTAAACAAATTCCAAACAATATTCTCAGATAGGTTATCAAATAAAGTTCAAAAAGTGTTTAAATCAAACTCAAAAAGCATTCTTGTTGTATCTTACGTGGTCCAGCTCAAAAAGTTGTAGCTCGAAAAGACAACTGGCTTTCCATCCCGGGACCTGTACCAAAGTTAGGGTTAATTTCCTTCCATAAGGTTGTAGATGACCGCAACATAGTCCACAGGCTCTTGAATGGTCAAAACTGGCTTGGACACACACTGATCCAGTGGCAGTGATGGCAATCCCATGGTATTGCAATCACATGGGCCTCCAAATTTATCACCTACGAGGATTTTCAAGTTGTAATCTACTAGGGTTTCCATAGCAAGCATTTCAAGATACCCCACTCTACCAGAAGTTGCACTTCGAAGGAAAATATCAAATGTCATGTAACTTTGGGCAAAAATTTTCTTGAAAGGTTGCCAAGTCCTTGGAGTGTGCGGCTTGGTAGTTATAGACATCCATCGGTGCATAGCATTATCTTTGAGAGATCTCGCGGCTCGAGAGATCTTTGATTTGTCTTAGCAATCCCCTATGGCATAGATGTTGTCAAACTACAACGGGAGCTATAAAACTTTCTTTCTATCTCTCTCCCCCGCAAAATAAAAAAATAAAAAAAATCTTATGAAATCAAGAAGCGCCATCTTGCTCTGTCTACTCTTGAAAGGATCGGCATGCTTTCAGAAAAGCACACGACAGGGGCTCTGATACCACTATGATGGGAGGGCACCACATGCCAACGGAAAAGAACAGACTGAATAGACTTTAGACGCTTCAAAACAACTGAACGGAAAGAAATAAAGAACACATGAGGCACGGAGTGGTTGGAGTTCCACCCCAAGAGAGCACTGGCCCCAAAACCATGGCGCCCATTTCAATATTTCTTTATATTGCTTTAACTTAATACAATGCCAGCACCACTTCTCTGCATCTCCTCACGGAAGCATGCCAGAGAGTGAGCCCTTGGCACATATATATAGGCCCTTGGCCCCCAAAATCAGTTCACATGAAAAGCATGAAGTCCAAAAGCATCTTATCCCAAAAGCCAGCGTATTAAACCACCAACCTGATTTGTGAAAATCCGTACAACTGCCACGTCATCAATTTTTACGTAAGATTTTGTGTGTGTGAGTGCCTTGCTTTACTATTTTAGGCCCTAAGCAACGGTTCTTCAAGTTGTAAAAATCCTAACCCATTTGATAATTGGACCACTCGACGAGGATCTATAACTTGGCAAAGACTTCATCTTTTTCTGCTTCTGCTAGGGTTTAGGCCCCTCGGCCAAGATCTGCAAGTTGGCTAGGGTTAGGCTCGGGGAGCCCTAACCCTAAGGGCTTCAGTGACTCGACATGTCAATAGTTTGTGACATTCCCTCCTCTTGAAAAAAGAGTAATCGTCCACGATTACATACTTACAAAACAACTCAAATTAGCTCAAAATATCATGAGGGACTTACAATTTTTTTATTCCATATTGGAGCTCTTGATATTTTGGCGTAGCAAAGTTAGCCATCACACCCACACCGCGCTGATCTATAACGGGTGTCTCCATGCAATAAAATTAAATACCAAGCAATCTCACCCAATTAGGAATATTCAAAAGGTTGACACATCACAATGCAACACAGATGCTTACATATGCATCTTACAAGACACAACAAACACGCCGCTAAGCACTCCTCCTAGAAAGACGGTATCAGGCGCGAAGCTACTAAACAACTACCTCATCACTCTTCCCAAAAAACCTAAAAAGATCCGCGCCATAAGCTTAGAGGACTGACAGGTTTAAAACAGATAACATCCATTTTAAACAAATTCCAAACAGTATTCTCAAACAGATTATCAAACAAAGTTCAAAAAGTGTCTAAATCAAACTCAAAAAGCATTACTGGCTTTCCATCCTGGGACCTGTACCAAAGTTAGGGTTATTTTCCTTCCATAAAGTTGTAGATAACCGCAACATGGTCCATAGGCTCTTGAATGGTCAAAACTGGCTTGGACAGACAGTGTTCCCGTGGCTGTGATGGCAATCCCATGGTTCTGCAATCACATTGGGCCTCCAAGTTTATCACCTAGATGTCGAGAATTTTCAAGTTGTAATCTACTAGGGTCTATAGCAAGCATTTCAAGATACCCCACTCTACCAGAAGCTGCACTCCGAAGGAAAATATCAAATGTCATGTAACTTTGGGTAAAAATTTTCTTGAAAGGTTGACAAGTTCTTGGAGTGTGCGGCTTGGTAATTATAGACATCCACCACTGCATAGCATTATCTTTGAGAAATCCCGCGGCTCGAGAGATCTTTCTTTCTATCTTTCTCTCCCGCGAAAAAAAAAATTTCTTATGAAATCGGGAAGCACCATCTTGCTCTAGCTGCTCTTGAAAGGATCGGTATACTTTCAGAAAAGCACACGACAGGAGCTCTGATACCACTGTGACGGGAGGGCACCACATGCCAACGGAAAAGAACAGACTGAGTAGACTTAAGACGCTTCAAAACAACTAAATGGAAAGAAATAAACAACACACGTTCCATTTGGAAATGATACCGCCTGAGGCTTCTCCTGCAACATCGGAAGTTGAGACAATTCGTGTCACTTGCACATCTAACCATATGTGCATGTGGACAAGCTAACTCCTATTTCTAGGGTTTAGGACGGCCTAGGAAGTGTTCTGGCACCCTTGTGAGCCTGTACATAGGAACGGGCATGTCCAAACACTTTAGAATAGCTGCATACCCTCGGATTGCACATGAGCACAGCCAGTGTCTCCTAGGTGTAGACACTAGGGTGTACTCCCATACAGTTGCATTAGTACCCAGCCTAGGTATTTATCTGCATGTGAAGTGTCTCTTATAAGTGAGTTTATTAACTCGTTAATAAGTGACATTTTTTGAAATCGTGGGATTTTTATTAGCATTGCTCGACCCAGCTTCAATCCCATATATAAGTGACCCTAGGGATCACTTTTCAAGCATAAGTCAATACCCTCAGGACCAGCACCAAGTACCCGCAGTACCTCAGCATCTCTAGCGTTTTTTGCACCAAGTCAAGCCATCAGTACCAACGTTTTTAGTTTTCAGCCCAAGACAACAGATCAGCCAGCGTTTTCAGAATTCAGCCCTAGCCTCATCGTCAGATAGCTATCCCAAGCCAGATCAGCCCTAGCGTTTTGCATTTTGAGCCCTTAGCCTCTCAGATCCAAGCATCGGTAGCAAGATCCCATCAGCATCTCAGCATCTAGAACCATTGTATCAACATTTGTGCAATCTAAAGCGATAGAAGAGGGGGGCCCTTGGAGGGGGACTTTGGGACCCCATTTGGTGTTAGTCTTATCTCTCTCTGTATCAGAACCTTCATTCACACTATCATTCTCTCTTTTCTCTCTAGTCTTTGCACATCTCTCATGAAGTAAAAGGAATTCTCTCCCGAAGTACAAGGAACCTTGAATACGCATTGAGCACTCATCCTCAGCATTCACCATCCATTACTTCTGGTCACATTACAATTCTTGCAATTTGAGACTTTCAAGATTGCATCCTAGATGTGGTGCTTCATAAATCACGCCACATGATACCTTCGGAGAATTGGATATTGAGCATGCGACGACATTGTGGTTCGGTTTTTATTGGCAATAAATCGATGAAACTTATCCACAACGAGGACACTATGGAGTTGATCCTAGTCAACATTGTCAAAGTGCAGCAAAAGGTGTGGTGACAAGGAACGCACAGGCGGAAGAGAGAGAGGTATACAAGCAACCTAAAAACGAAATGTTCTAGACCTAAAACGTTTCAACCTCGAAACGTGGTGTTTCACTCCAAAAGTTTCACCCTCGGCCAAGGTTAGCCTTGAAATACATATACATAATAAATAAATAAATATTTTGGGAGCAAAATTCTCTAAAGAGAAAAAAAAAATTCAAGCATTTCATTTGCAGGGTGAGACGTTACGTTCCTGCTAGTTCACCCGTTTCGCGTTCAAACGTGTTGAAACATGTTTCATAGTGATGCTAGATACAAGCCCTGCAAGCCACAAACTCTGCAAACAAGAGAGTACCAAGCTCTAGAACAAACTCTGCAAACAAAAGAGTACAAGGCTCTACAACACTACTAGAATGGGGGCACCCTCGTCTCCCTATATGTCACAAAGTGATAACGTGGCATGACTCTACCGGACCAATGAGGAGAGCTTGAGCCTAGTCAAGCGCTAGATGAAGCAAGGGACCCATAGTCTCTGATCAAGAGCACCTTAGTGGTATGAGCAGATTTAAAAAACGCAAACTCAGATCGAATCCATCATCTCGCATCAATGTGGGGATGCCTTGAGGTGCAATTTGCTTCACGATAAAGAGCATTTGCTTCTATGGCATACCCATGCAATATTAATAAGAGCCTTCATGACATTTGAAGGTCTAGGAAGACACTCACCTAAGTGAATTAGTGAGGGTTCCGTAAATTGGATGCAGCATTTGGCACCCTGAGGAAGAATACTGCAATTAAACTTCGCCACAATACAGAGGTGATGAGTTCTCAATGTGAGACAAACAATTTTGACTTGACGTTTTCTGTGGAATGTGCCAGAAAGTATATGCTTGACACCAAAAGAAAAGACAAAGAGTTCTGTCAAAATGAAGTCTAGATTTGGCTTAAGAGTGAATACAGCACATGCTTCTATGGATGATACAGAGTAGCTGGCATTATGCAAAACAAGGAGTAAACTCAAGATTGAATAGCAAGTTACTCATTGAATCTCATTTGTCAAATTTTCTTTCCAGATTGAAGATCTTCCCTAATTCTTGAAAAATGACTACCACTCTCTCGCTCTCTCTCTCACTCTCTCTCTCACACACACACACACAACACACACGTGCGTGCCAGCATGAGTAGTGAAAGATGTACCTGATTGACCTGAGGCTTGACGGAAGCAGGAGAGCTTTGAAGTCGTAAGTAGCGACTCAGCGCTCTCATCGCCATGCCTACACTTCAAAATATTGCCTCAAATCAAAGAGTCTACATAGTCTTCAATGTTAATCTATAAAACCCTTACATTTTTGAACATTGTTCATAAACCTATTATGTTGTTTGAACATTGTTCATAAGCCTATGTAGACTCTTTGATTTGAGGCAATATTTAGCCATTCAAAGCTTCGCTACAACTAGTTTTACGGGATTGCGCCCTCTCACCCACACCCTCGTGTCTCAAGGGTTGAACTATAGTGGGCGCGCTTAAAGCCCTCACCTTTACTACTAGGCTAACATTGAAGTTTTTAACACTATTGTCCTTCACTTTTTGTAGGTTTTCATACATTTAGTTTGAATGGGTACATTTCATAGGACGAACTTCATTTTCTCTAGCACTAATAGTTATCATAAGCAAAGAGTTTCATTTTCTCTAGCACTAATAGTTATGATATGCAAAGGAGCTATATCATACAAATGACTGTCTCATAAGCCATGTGGATGAGCTAATACATGCATTTTTCTTTCAATAAAATGAACTAAGTTGGCCCCTCTATATTCTTCTTTGATGTACCTCTAGTGTCGAAGGTGGCCTTATACCTTTAGGAGCTAAATGAGTACCTCATGATCTACAATAGGGATGTGAATGTCTATTCCAAGATTTTCCTTATCTTGAAACAAACAAAGTTGGCTCGTTTATGCTTTTAATGGGTGTGTTGAATGTTAGGGGTGATGAGCTCATGTTTGCCACCCACATCCTGAAAAGCCTCTTTCCTTGATATAATTTCATATGTGCAGGGTGGACTCCATACCATGATCGAAGGCAAGGAATATTGAAAGATAATAATTATGACCTCGTGTATTCGCCTATGTTTTTTGGAAATTGTAAGTTAACATGAGACTTTTGTGTAGAGTGGATTCCAAGGTGGGGATTATCAATACACCGTTATTGAGTCAAATAGAGGCCGCTAATCACAATTAGTCTTGCTTGGTTGGCCTTATCATAGTAGTTGATGTGGGAACTGGTATAAATGTATAAATAATAGTCATAGTAAATGTGGAGATAGGATATTATGGGTAAATTTCTTTGTGAGTTTTTCTAAACAAAAAGATAAATCAAAGAAAACATAAAAGATTTTGTGGAAAGCATTTGTGGAATTAAACCTTTTTTAGAAAAAACATATGCATGCAATCTCTCCATCAAGGCAAAGCACCAACCTTATATAAAGAAAAAATGCAAGTTTGTATGGCAAAAATCTCACCTTTGAGGAGCTACAAAAGAAAAAGCAAAATACAAGTTAAACTTTTCATACTAAAAACATTCAAAAACATATTTAAAATGTAGATCGTGCACAGCCTATGTGAGTGCCATACAAAAGTATGGTGAAGAGTTGGCACAATGTCTCTCCAAAATTATTAGAACTGGAAGTTGTGCCCTACCCCGTATTCGATTTCCTACTACATAGTCATGGTATTCAAGAACAAGACATCGAACCTAAATTTCTCTATGATGATTTGATATTCAAGTCCATGCCACTTCCATGTGAATGTCTTTCTTGTAATTTTGTATTCTAGTCCTTGCCGGTATACCCTATAATCAACATGTTCCAAGAGACTACGTTTCAGACAGAAGCTCACTAAGACTTTGTCTTTGCTCCTTTATAGATAGCTTTGAACAATGACCAAAAATGTGGGTGCTGTACCAAATGCATCCTTTTTCCACTCTAGCACATCATACGCAGAGTCCTATACCACGAAGTGTTGGGAATGGACTTCAGCCTATGCTCCTGACCTTCTTTGTGAACCTCTCCTTAGGAGCATGATGATCTACATGATGTACCTCTTGTCTACTAGGAATTTTATGTGTCTAATACCATGTGATAGTATGGGAAAAGGTGTCCTAGGTGTACATGGACCCATTGGGGGCATTTCCAAGTCATGTGCATACCCCTAGAGATAGTTATGAAGCCGCAAAAGTGCCTCCAAAAGTCACCCACGAGTCTTGAAAGTGGTCTTGGCTGATTTGGAATCTTTGTATGAGGTCACAGATGATGTCAAATGAGATGCTATGCCTAGCTCTATACAAAGAGCCTTCTTGTAGTCATTTTCAAGCAATAAACTAAGCATTTTGTGTCTACACTTTTTTTTAATTCTATTGTTTAATTATTGTATGATTAAGTGTTATTAACACCATGTCTCAGCCAGGAATGGCTCTCACACTCACCCTCCATAGCCATCTTCAAGCCCATCAAGTGGTATCAGAGCCGATGGCTCAAAACCTAGGCGTAACTAATCACTTCCCTTCTTGAATCTCGAGCATTCTTGCATTAGCATCTCTTAAGCTAGACTACTCTCTCTCCTTTGCTTGATCTAGCTATAAATAATAATTTCTTTCATTGCATTTAGTGATTGCATAATAAAATAGCATTGGTAGTTTATTAATGTGTGTGTGTGTGTGTGTGTGTGTGAATCTTGAACCCCGCCTTTGTACTTCAAACTTTGAGATCCTCATGACCCTAAATTTTTCTACTCATGTGTGTGTGTCAAGCCCCTCAAGCATAGCTCTCAAACGAGCCAATCCATGCTCATTTTGGGGCACATTTGATCAACTTACTCTCGGCCAAACTACTGCAGTGAGCTTAACACTTACAGAGTCCACCTTCTCCAACGAGCAAGTGCTTAAGTCGAGGCGGCTTAAGGCGGTGACTCTATTTGCAGCTTGGTGGGGTTGTGGTGTCAAAACTCACTCCCTAACTTTGGAGGCAAATGGGCGGACACCAAATGCCATTCAGATTTCCACAAGCCCTCATTCCCACGCTTTGACCCCTTGGTTCTAGTCGCCCGGACACCAAATTGCATTAAGCATAGCCTATTGAGGCTTTCGGGTCCGCAGCAAGACATTCCCACGGCGGAGTTTGCTTCAAGCTTTTGAGCCACACTCCCCATTGGAGGTCCTTCCTACAGCTACGGTAATGCAGAGCTCTAGCAAGCCGAGAAGGCATTCCCATGTATATTTTTTAAGGCATTTTTGGCATTTTTAAAAGGCAACCAACCCATCAACTGCTGAAGGTTCTCTTTGTCAAATCTTGAGGCTACTCTATGAGCATTCAAAGGCTTCAAAGCAAAGCAAAGGGAACTACTTCCTATTGTGAAGAGGGGCTTCATTGCCGGTGAAGAGGAGCTTCACATAACGGAGAACATTCTCTTTCTTCCTTATTTTTGTGATGATAATGATTGCATCCTAGCACCAAAAATGCAACAAATTTCTCTACTATCACCTAAGGGGCAATTGGTTACGATATACATGTGTTAGTGATGTGTGTGAACACACATAGGACTGTCGAGGCATCTTTCCCTCACTAGGAGGGTTTTTCCCCTTGTGCATTGTATATACACCCATCACTCTAGGGTTAACATATATTTCCATTGCACACTAAGTAAACCAATCTCTACTCTGTGCCTTGAGCTTCCTTCATCTTCTCCAAGCAGTGCGTGTTTTCCTGCAACCCTAATTCCAACAATTGGTATCAGAGCAGGTTGCATCCTCCCGGGCTTAGTCGCCAGTAGCTCCAACACAGGCCTGCTCACTTTTTCCGTTTTTAGTGAGCATTGGCGAGCGCTCACAGGTCGACAAATATTCTGGGAGTGCTCAAAGAGGTTAAGCTGTTGAGATTTCTGATTCGGGTTCATTTTGGCCTCCGTTTCCACTACAGTAAGAATTACGTAGGCTATTTTGTCATTCTGTGCAAATTTTTTGTCAGTGCCGTTTTCTGCATAACAGGTCCCTTACAGTCTTCTACGGTTTTTGCTATATAGCACGTGTTGTTCCCGCTTCATTTCTCCTCTTTTCGGGCAGTTTTCACATCAGGTGCAGGCATTCGCCATGGCCGACAGCAACACAGATGTGTTCAAGATGTTTGTTGCTGAGGACAGGTTGGATGGGGACAATTACCCTATGTGGGCTTACACGATGCAACATGTTCTTGTGTCAAAAGGTGTCTGGAATATTGTGCAGGGCATTGATGTACATCCTGGTTTTGAGGATGTAGGCGATGTTGAGGATGTTGCACGTCTTGTTGCAAGGATTGTTGTTGTTAGAGTTGTTTTGCCTATAGCAGAACAAGCTCATTGGGATGTAAAAGGTGCACAAGCACATGCATTGATTGTGTTGTCTGTGAAGTGCACTATTACTCCTCACATTTGTTCAACGAAACCTGCAAAATAGGCTTGGGATATTCTGGCTGGTCTTTATGCAAGTCGCAATGAGACAAAAATTGCATTGCTACATAAAGAGCTGGAGTCGAAGATTATGCATGAGGAAGATGATATGGACACTTTCCTTGTTGGTGTCAAGGATATCAATGAGCAACTTATTTTTGCAAGTGAAGTCATTTCATACAGTTCCCTTGTGCAGACTGTTCTTGATGCCTTACCAGATTCTTACCAGACTTTTGCTAGTACTTGGAGACTTATGACCCAAGAAAATCCTGAAGTTGTCAAAGTTTGATGCATTATGCACATTGATGTTGCAAGAGTCGCTTTCCAAAAAAAAACGGGACTAGCTAGCGTGCAGTTGAACATGCCTTTATTGTTGCTCAAAGAAAAGGTGGTAACAGTAATGCAACCACTTCTCATGGTTCTTTTGTGAGTGGAAAGTTACATGTTCCTAATGCTTCTGTTGGCAGAAATTCGTCTGGAAATTCTGGTGATAAGGGCAAAAAGAAGATGCATTGCCATTATTGTAAAGCTAATGATCACTTGATCAAGCAATGTCCTAAGTTGAAGGCCAAAGAGGCTGAGAAGAAAGAGGCTAGTTCCACTACTAATGCTGGTTCCACTACAAATGCAGCTATTGTTGAGTCTTCTATGAAAGGAGACTGTGATGCTAATGTTGATGCAAAATGGGATTTTAGTGCAGAGTGCACTTATAATCCTGTAACCTGTTGTCCATGATGCATGCATGTCAGTTGTTGTAGATTCACATGTGTGGCATTTTGACAGTGGTGCTACAAAGCAAATTACCTCACATTGTGATTTGTTTACCTCTTTTGAAATCTCTCCCTCGTAGTAATTCATTTACTTTGTGCCAACAATGCCTCTTATCCGGTTCAAGGAGTTGGAAAGATTGTGCTTATTGCTGCCAATGGTAGTTCTTTCACACTAGTTGATGCACTTTATGTACCTTGGGATCAAGAAGAATCTTTGTCGGTATCTGCACTTGCTAGACTTGGTCTTGTAGTCAAATTTGTGGATGACAAATGTATTGTACATGATCTCAATTTCGATGATGAAATTGTTGCATCTGCCATTTTATGTTTTGGGCTGTATAAGCTCACTTGTATGACAAGTGTGGGAAGAATTTTGCAAATGCAATTGTGGATTGAAAGGCTATTTTAGATGCAAAACTTTGGCATGCATGTTTTGGTCATCTGAATTTTGCCAGTTTGCTGCGTTTGCAAAAATCTGATATGGTTGCTTCTTTGCCGCCTCTTGAAGCACATGGCAAACATGTCTGTGAAGTCTGTATTTGGGTAAGATACAACATTCTAAGTTTCCAAAGAATGGTTCAGTTAGGGCCACATGCAGGTTGCAGCTTGTGCATAATGATGTTTGTGGGCCCATGCAAACTCCGTCCTTGGGCAATTACCTTTACTTCGTGACTTTCATTGATGATTACTCTAGGCATCCATGGGTATTTATGCTTAAAGTGAAGTCCGAATTATTTATGTACTTCAAACAATTTCTGGCTATGGCTGAAAATGTCTCAAAATGCACTATGGACACCCTCCGTTCGGATCGGGGGGGGGGGAGTATATGTCTCATGAATTTAATGCATTTCTGGCTAGTCATGGGATAAAACACCAATGTACAGTGCCTTATACGCCTCAACGAAATGGTGTTGCTGAGAGGAAAAACATGTCACTTACAAAAATGGCATGATGTATGGTCAAAAGTCAAGCTTTGCCGCATTCTTTTTGGCTTGAGGCCATCACGTGTGCCACTTATGTACTTAACATGTGTCCTATGAAAGCTTTGCAGTCTATGACTCCATATGAAGCATGGCATGATAGAAAGCCTTCTATTGAGCACATGCGTGTTTTTGGCTGTTTGGCATATGCTTTGGTGCCACAAACACAGCGCAAAAAATTGGATGATAAGGCTATCAAATGTATTGTTGTTGGTTATAGTGCTGAAAGCAAAGGTTACAGGTTGTATCATCCACAAACAAAGTGTATTCTGGTATCATGAGATGTTGTGTTTGTGGAAGATTCTCTTCAATCCTTGTTGTCATGTACTAGAGACAGTAATGTAAGCTCACATGACATTTATGACACTGTGTTGCCTCTTTTTAGTGGTGGAAGTTCGAATGTAAATTCCAATGAGGCTAGTGTACAGTCTATGGGGGTTTCTGAAAATGTTACAAATCAGCCTATTACTAATGCAGATGTACATTATGTACTTGATGAGGAAAGGGCTGAAAATGAGCAAGCTAGAGATATGCCAAAATGGCTGGTGCATACATTGCGTGACAGTAAATTGGATGCACCTTTGTCTCGTCGCACTCGTTCAAGATCTCGCCATGCATCTTATGCATTAGATTGTTATGCTTTGGCTATGTCTAGCTTACATGATGTTGAGGTACCTCTGTCTTTTGATAAAGCACATAATTCAAAAAACTGGAATGGGTTCCATGCAATCAGAATATGATGCACTAATAGAAAATGACACATGGACTTTATGTGATTTTCCTCCTGGCAAAAAGGCCAGATTATGAAGAGACTTTTGCTCCAAGGACGGGTATGGAGAGAGATTTTGAAGGAAGCTTTTTCTATTCCTCTACTTGGGCAATTTTTTCTAGCCAAAAGCTCTCCACGCTGTGGCTGGAGAGAGCTTCTTGAAAGGAGCTTTTTTCGTTATTTATCAATCCCTTAGAATATTCAAACTACCATTGTCTTTGATAAAAAATTATGCTTGAAACATATTTGAAGGACAATAAGATACAATCCACACTTTTAGGACATGTGAGCTCCGACACAAATCACAAATTTAACTCAGCACATAGCATCCACTAACAAAGAAATATGTTATGCACATAGTAGACAAACTGTAAAACAAATTCAACCTAGTACATAGCATCTACAAACAAAGACATATGATATGCTCAAAGTAAACAAACTGCAAAACTTTTTTTACTCAGCATATACAAAGAAATATCTTATGTACAAAGGCGACGATTCTCAAAACAAAAGACATTACATCATCCTGAAGCCAAAGCAAGATTTCTCATTAAACGAGTTTCAATACCAAATCAACCGCAATTACATACAAAGTTGCAAGTGCTCAAGGACAATTATGTTGCATGTCGACAATTGAACACACATAGCAGATCTTCATTTGTCAGCTTGCTCTGATGGACGAACATATTGTGGTTCAAATCCAAGCCAAAATAGCGGAGGAATATGTAGTATATATGCTTGGAGGCCATATATGGTTTACTTTGAGCCACTCATTCTGCAAAGTCTCCACATGTACGCATTGGACTACTGGCAACATGAACTTCATACCTCTCTCCTCGAGCTTGAGAAGAAGACGTCTCCACCATGAATTTTTCATGCATGCCTGCCTTCACAACAGTGTGTTGAACACTATGTGCCTCCATGGTTATGGCCAATTCAATTCTCTTAAAGCTACTTAAATCGATACTCCTGGCCGATGACACACATTGTTGGTTTCCCTTGCTACAATCTTATTTACGGTGAAGCCCCCTATCTCCAAATCCAATAGCCCCAAGGCATTTAGGTTTGTTCCCTTCTCCACATGCCAAGTTTTGGGTATGCTTGCGTGACATTTAGTGATTTTGTTACAAATTTTCCATGTCTAATCCACACTATTATTGCAGAACCACATGAATTGTGCCTTCAAAGCACTACCTTGACCAGTGTTATCCCCTCTTTCCCATGTACGAATTCCCCAGAAGGATGGTCCAAGTGCACATGCACCCGTGTCCCTTATGATTTTCTTGCATTTATCGAATCTAGATCCCAACCACCCTTGACATTAAACCCTACTACCCTTTGGCATATGAGGGATTGCCCACATTGTCTTATGAATATCTGTCTCTTCTACCATCAGACCATCCCCGTGTTCTTCAACCTCACGACCTACCCTTGTAAATGTTGTTTGTGGTCCTCGACAATTGTGAGGAATGTTATGTGTAATATATTCAGGTCGGTGTGATACGTTCTATTCCTCACAATCTACTATCTCAGCTTTTTTGTGCCTTCTGGATACTATAATATTATCACCCTCCATTGCCGGTCGTTGATAGAGGGGCGTACCTCCCAGCCTATCTTCAATCCCTTTTGCAATAGTTGCTAGACCCGGTGCTCTTCCTTGTTGTGCGCGACGACCAAGTTTTTCGACCGAAGGGCCTACTCCATGATATCAAGGATGTGGTTAGTTTCTTGAAATATAAATTTCATGATGAAAACACCCGGTCAGAGGTGACTCAAATTTTTTGGGATGTCGAAGGGGCCGATATGACAAGGGAGAGGAAATGGAATTGCAAGTGAGTGGAAGGGTCACGCTCTTTGCATTGTGTGAATGGACACTCTAGGACTGACAAGTGTGCACTTTGCTACAAAGCTCTCTCATGTACACTCTAGGACTGACAAGTGTGCACTTCGCTACAAAGCTCTCTCATGTTTTTGTCAGTTTTGTATGTCACAACGTTGGAGGCGATGCCTTAACAACACACATGTCAAAAACTGGCAGTATATCCCCATCAAGCCCTTGGACAGCAGTGACAAAGAAAGTGATCAGTCAAGTGGCGATGAAGGATCAAATTTGCCTATGTATGGTGGACATTATGATGCCATTAGTGATGATCTGCATGTAGGTGACAACTTTGACATGGATACGAATGAAGACTGAGCACACTTTTACCTCCTGAGGTGCTCAAAGGAGAAATAAAAAACAACATGAGCTCTAAGAGACTCTTGGGACAATTGCATTTTTTCGAATTCCTATTTGGTTGAGGGCTACTACTATGAGCTAGTCGATGGTACTAAGGATGCTTATTACATACCTCCTGACCAGCCAAAAATGTTATTGGCATCGCACTTGGTTTGATCCATCAAGATACCTTTGGAACCCTTGCATGGAGAGCCACACAAGTTCAAATTATCTCCAGAGGTGTATGAAAATGTGTACAACAGCATGCCAACGATTTTGTAGGTCTTTATATCTTTGAGCATAATAAACAGTTGTTTTGCTACAATTATTGTTTGTTGTACCTGAGTCCTCCCAAAACACCTAATCATAAATGTAGTCTCGTGGTTCTCTTTTCTCTTTCTACAGTCCATGTGTGGTGTGTTTCTCTCTCTCCCACTGCCACTTCTCACATGATATCAGAGTGCTGACAATAAACTATCTATCTCCCATTTACTGTACCAGCATGTGTTCTTCAAAGTAATTCAAAACTTACTACAGTTCAGGTTTCAAGCATCTGATTGCTTGTTTAGGTACTTAAAGGGGGTAGCCAGGTAGTCTCAAAGTACCAATGACAGGCTTTTAGTGCATGTTCTACAATGTAGAAGTGTGCATATTAAGTACATAAAGTAACATGCATGGAACATATTTGTAAATTAGTTACTTTAAGTACCATTGTTGTTAGTCTCCCAGCATTCTTCACATGTATCTATTTGCAGATAGGGTACCCTAAACTACCATTGTGGGTGTTTTGAAAGTTCCCTTTTAAAATACTTGCATGCACATCAGATACACCAAGTACCTTGGTTTGTACCTGTATTGTGTGCTAGAATGCTAAAACACAACATGATTGTAATGACAAGCCTCTAATGACTACACAACATGGCCTCAAAAACACTTAACTTATGTGTCTGGCACCATCCACAACCACAACCAAACACACACAACCCACGACATAACTTGAGCCCAAAGCACAAAAACTAGAGTCCAAAGCATGTTAAACTGACATAATGGAATAACTATAAATTCAACTTTCATGTTGCCGATAAGTTACGTGTTAAATCACTCAGTATAGAGGCATTCAAAATGTTATCCAAAAAACCATCCCTCATGGGAAGTAGGCATATCCATGGGTTAGTAGAGAGCGTTAAGCTGTAATGACAAAACATGGCAATACAAGGGCTTTCTACAAAGCTTGGCTTCCTAAAACTACATGAGCTTTTTAAGGATGAGATACTAGGGCGAAAAGACCATTGGCATCAAATGCGGCCCCGTCAAGTATTCTCCATAACTGGTCATCTTTCCACCTCGCTTGAGTGCAGCTTTAACATAGTTTTCCTCCGATGTATGCTTCACATTGAAGGTGAAAGCTTCGGCTGACCAATTTGTAGCATCATGCCACTTGGCAAGAACCTCTTGCAAATCGATGGACAAGAATTCAATACTTCGATCCTTTAGGCCAGGTACAATGACGTAAGAACCAGGCAAATTATAATGACATTTATAAAGATTTTTGTAGATCAATATCATATTTCTCGTACCGTATCGCGAAACCAACTTTAGAAAATTTCATAGATTCTTGAAAAAGACTGGTTTTCCACCTACCATTTGAATGTGGCAAAATCACCTAATTGTTGTCCAGCCCATCCGTTGAAGTAGTCACAAAGCCCCCCAAAAGCTGCCTTGATTATTATGTCCACTCTTTTCAGCATTGTTGAACTCCAGATGTAAATTTCTGCCCAACCCACAACCCAAGCTAAAAACTGTTTTGCATCCTTGGGAAGGTAGAGGTACCTGAAGAAAAACAATTCCCGCTCTGTGGGCATGCCCAAATTGTACGTACAGCAAAAATATTCAAAGCCTCAGTCAAACTTGTCATCCTTTTTGTTGATGAGGTCAAGCCCAACAGTTTCAAGATCAGGTGGCTGAGCATCCGAGTTATCAATATCTTCAATCCATGAAGTACAAAGGACACCGTTAAGATCAAACACTAATGTTGGTCGTGATGGGATATCAAATGGCAATGATGTGATGGTTTTTGGAATATAGGGGGGTGGATCCTGATAATTATCGTTTCTTCGACATGCAATTTGAGAGTCCCCTTTTCTTTTGGTATCTCTGTAAAAGACATGGGTTTTACATACTTCAAGGAATAGACTAAGCACTTTTCAACCAAAACAAGAGTGACAATTGCAATAAATTGAGAGATAGAGAAATGGAGGCCAACATAAATTTCTCATTTCTATTCAAAAAGCAAGAATCAAAGATTCTGTCATTACAAGAGAGTGTAGACACGAAGTGTCTTCAATGTCATAGTTTCTTGCAAACATGAGGCTTTGGGGAGTGGGAAATAATACTGGAATGCTAGAGGGGAGTACTTTTTTTGGGGGACTTCTTCGCAGGAGGCGGTGACTTTGGAACTTCCTCGCTCATCAATTTTCCATCTCTGCCTAAAACCAAAACCCAAGAGATTTACATGTTGATGAGCATGAACATGAGCTATAGAAATAAAACTATCAATGAAGTTGACCCTACAAACTTCCTCTACGTGCTGAGATGCTTTTCCTGAACAAGCCATGAGTAAAAGAGGTATCACCATCATTCTCTTCCTCAGCCTTGTTACTTTGCTGCTTTGAGCGGTTCATCTCTGATGCTCGCGTATTTTTGGACTATCCAGCTACACCATAAAGAGACATCAATTTTAATCATTCAATGCATGTAGGGAGCCAAGTCCTAGATAGCTAAAACAACTTACCATCATCATGTTTCTTTTGATTCATTGACTTCTTCACCATATCACTAAGGAAGACACAAAAATCTGGATCTGCATCACCATGAACCATGCGTTGCACTGCTTCCACCCCCTCTTGCGCTACAGATCTGTCATCTTAACATCAACATCTTCCATTGGTTGAGTTTCGTTTGGTTCTGGTTCACCCACTGTCTGTTGAGAGGGATCCACCTCAATAGCTGGGGTTTTGTCAATTGCCACCACATGCGAGCCTTCCTCGCAAGCCTGATTTTTGTCACTTGCCAATGATGAGCCCTCCCTGCCACCTGGAGTTGAGTGATCATTAAAACAATGTACAAACACATGCATGGTACTTTGGAAACACGACATATGTACTTTCTAAGTATCGACCTATGAAAGGTACTTTGAAAGATAAAGGCATATATTTTGTCAATGCACCTATGATAGGTACTATAAACTCTACCAAGTAATACAACAATATGTACAAAGTGCCTATGTGGGTACTCTTGGTTGTACCTTGAATTTGAACTACCATATTACTTAGCTTCACAAAGTACCTTTAATCCTAGCCCAATGGAGGACTTTGTGATTTCCACCACCATCACTAAGATTTGTGAACCACTGGTCAATAAACTCACATTGGTACTTACAAAAAGTACCATGATCTACTTATCCACAGTCAAATGTTGGATTTTGAGAGTTCTACCTATTTGCTACCATTTATAAGCTATATGAAGCACCAACAATGCCTCAACTGTAACTACAAAAAGTACCATGGTGTATATAATCAAAATCACATGGTGGAATATGAGACTTCTGCCTCGTTTTTACCATCCCTAGGCTTTGTGAAGCACCCATACGGATCCATTGGTACTTATATAAAGTACCATGACATATTTAATCCTTGTTAAATGGTGGAGTTTGTGTAGTTCTATCTACTTGTGCCTTGCTAAGTACCAAAAAGACTCCATTGGGACTTGTGGAAAGTACCATGCAAAACATAATCAGAGTCAGGTGTTGAATCTTGATAGTTGTACTTGTCATGTAATATCCCAAAACTCTATGAACCACTTAGAAAGTTCACATGGTACTTACGTTGCACTTAAAAACCTAAATGCAAGGTTTAGTTTCAATACACAATGTATTGATCTTGATGCATACTGCTGTACGGTCAACGCCATCTCTAATCTTTGAGTTGCTTGCATCAGCCCCTAGAGCTATCAATGCACTTGAGAGAGCAATGATCTTTGCATCAATTACCATCAACTCGAATCAGATGCACCACATGCTCCTCCCTCCATACTGTCTTTCAATGTTTGAAGCTCAATTAGTTGCCCTTGAAGCACTGCTGCAGCTGAAGATGTTCCCTGTATCTTCCACATGCTCTGACTTGTCTCTTGTAGTTGCACTTGGGATGCATTTAGTGGCTTTTCACACTTTCTAGTGTACTCTTTCTTGCAGCCAACATCTGCTCCACTTTTGCCACAATTTGGAAATTAATAGAGCTGCAATTCAAAAATGAGTGAGGGCCCAAACTGCAAGAAATAGAAGTTATCCCCCCATGGTCAATGAGAGACTTTGGAGTGTGGTCCGAGTCACATGCTGACCATTCTCATTGCAGTCAGTCCAGTCCTTGAGAATTTTGTCCATCCCGCCCGGAAGCTTCTTGCAGTGATTTAGGACCTATTAACCAAAAATAGCCCATGCAACCTTCCTCTGACCCGTTGGACTTTGCATGGCAGCTGGGCATCTCTCATATCCAAACAATGTTGAAAACTTGTGCGTGATTTCTTTGTTGATTGGTATGGCTTGATATACTTTGTGAAACAATAACCTACATTCTTCTGCATATTCTAGCCGCACCAAGAAAATCTTGGCACCCTTTTCCCTTTCCTTTGTGAAGATTGCCAGCCAATCCTCATCTGTCACATCCTCTTCAAACAAATGTTGGTACATCGTGCCTTCCAAACATAGATCATACTCCTTGTGTAGGTTCATGTCGGGTAAAGCAAAATTTGATCTGCTTGGGATATTGACCCTTTCGAGGTGCTACTATTGAGCACAAAAATTCAAAGGGAAGGGGATTAGTCAAAACACTTCCACTTCCATGTAAAACAATGTATCCAATGTAATAAAACTAATGAAATGTGGACATGCAAAAAACAGTGGCAAACCTTTAACATCTAATTTTTTAACCAAAAAGTACTAATCTAATAGATTTATACATTCATGAGAAGGAAATGGGTGATTACCATTGCTCTTATTAGAGGCAAGAAAGGCGTCCTTTAATGACAAACTTGCAACACTCTTGGGCCGTTTGCTACTGCTGGAATGCAAGCTGGTGGATAACACTTCAACCGGTGATTTGTTTGGTAAGGTGCACTTTTGCGGTGGCGTCTTCATTTTTTGTGTTCCTATAAAAGAACTATCAAATCTCATCCAACAATGAATGCAACACCCTCAGCACACACACACACACACACACACACACACACACACACACACACACACACAGAGAGAGAGAGAGAGAGAGAGAGAGAGAGAGAGAGAGAGAGAGAGAGAGAGAGAGAGCTCACTACCTTGAGGAAGAAATGGTTGTTAGCAATCTCGTGGCACTAGTGGCACATCACAGCAGAAAGTGAGCTCCGAAAGATTTGCAAGCAGGAGCAGTCCATGCAACACGACCTTGGCGCATGTTGGCACTGAGAAGATTACCTTTTGCTGCATGCTTGCATTTCAAAAAATGATGAAATCTTGAAGTGATGTTATCAAATCTTGGTACCTTCAAAATCAACTTAGACTACCCTCACACAATATGAAAGTACCAAATCGATCCACCAATTTTGCCCCAAAATCTGACCACCTTTTCATGCTTTCACCCTCTTGTCCTTTCTTGACAAAACAGCGAGGCTGTGTTACATAAACTTCCTCAAATATGTCACCATTAAGAAAGCAATAACAATGTTTGATTGATGTACATCCCAACCAAAATGAGCTTCCAATGCACATAGAAAATGCACAGTAGTCATACGAAAAGTGGGAGCAAAAGAGTAGGGTATTGAACGAAGCTTTTCGAGGGAGCTTTCGAGAAAGCTTTTTTTAAAAATAGAACAATTGATTATTTTTACAAAAAGATTTCTCTATGCTTTTTTTAGTGGATTGAGTTAAAAAGACAAAAAATCTCTCTTTCTGCTCTACGTAGCACCTACTTAGGACAACCATAGTGATCAATTGTGCTTACAAAATAGCCAAAAATACAGGTAGTACTCAAGAAACAAAAAACAGACAAGTTTGTACATCCTCTTTCACTATAAATGATATGGTTTATGACAACAAGCAAAAGCTATCTTTACAAGTATTTGCAAGCAAACAAAACACATCTATTTATTCACAGAATATTCAAAGCATGCGTATACAATGGAAGACCATAAACAACATCGTCTACAAAATGTGAGGTATCTTGTTGTTAGTCTACCCTATGGGATGGGCTAGTGGATCCAGTTCCACAATGTTTGGATGCGGCTCCACAAGAGATGATGCCTTCAGGGAACGCTCGACCTAATCTTCTAGTCTCTTGTCTTGCTCTTGAATCTTTCGCAGTCGATGGGCTTGCATCTCTAAAAGATTGTTTAGTTTGTTGGAGACATCCTCATTGCTCTCAAACATTGTCATCATGCGGCCCATCTGGCTACCCATTAATGCCAATGCGCTGCAATCACCCCCGTATTGAACGACAACGCCATTCTCATTCGTGTATTGTGCAAGCAATTGCCAAAGGAACCAGTGCCCACGTTCCATACCCCCTACACAAAAAAAATTTGTCAAAGGATTTAGTAACAAGACACAGGAAAACTATACTTAGAGCCAATGAAAGAAGGAATGTACCTCGCATTGGTGTCCCATCCTCCTCTCGTGTCCAATCATCCTCTTGCAGTAAATCGTACCAAGCATCATCTGATGGAATTTCAATGGCCTTTGAAGTCTAAGTTTGCTCTTTTCTCATAGTTGACACCAACAACGTGCGCACGGTTCTACTTTTTGTCTTGCACATAGGTGTCTTACACACAATCACATTCAAGTGATCATCTCGCCAACCAACAGTTGATGCCATATCATGCACCATTCCATAATTATCTGATGGACAAACAACTACGAACACACCTTTGTCATTGGCTGTTGCCAATGCAAGTCGTGCGAGTTGTCCAAAATGGCATGCTTCCATCTTGTTCCAATTAGGGACTTCTGTTTCTATACAGCCCATACACATGCATGTTTGATGGTAGGAAAATAATAGATGCATTCATCGATGAATCAACGGCTGACCCAGCTCGCATTGGTATCAGACACTTCTCCACCATGTGAGGCCTGACACATGCTCAACAATGCATTTTTCAAGTCATCCTCTGTCTTGTCCCAGCCAAGATGCAAAATCTGGACATGCTCGCCACTTCCACCTGCAAACCAAAACATGAACTAAGCAAGCAAGCTCTTGAATCATACTTAAACAACCATTCACCCGAGATTAGAAATTACCAATAGATGGTATTGTAACTAGTGGCAAGTTTGAGACATGCAATATTTCTATTTCCAGACTTGTGGCAAAGTCTACCACCTCCTCTACAGACATCTCACTTCTTTTTCTTGAACAACAAGACCATACTAACAAGCTAAACAATCAAGACTATGATTCTTACGAGCATCAATAGAACTTACGTTTTCCTTTCATTCTAGCCTCTCGTTGTGAGTTGGAAGAGCGAACAAACTGTTCAATCTGCATGACAAAGCTAAATTTCTTAGTGAAATGAAATGCCACCACAGTGACGCCACTCATAAGTGAAGAGTTTTTAAATCATGAAATGATGGTACCTGTGAAGTCGTATCACATCCCTCCCCACGAGGCAATTACACACTAGACTCTTCTGCTGTGGACATTTTTGTACATGCACGCGTGTTGGAATTAGGGTTGTAGATAAACACACACAGCTTGGAGAAAACAAAGGAAGCTCAAGGCACAGAACAGAGAGATATTACTTAGTGTGCAATGGAAAAATGAGTTATCCCTAGAATTATGGGTGTATATACAATAGACACAAGAAAAAACCTCCTAGAGAGGGAAAAAATGCCCCAACGGTCCTCAGTGGGTTCACACACATCACTGCCACATGTATATGGTAACAAAGCCCCCCTGGAGTGATGCAGTGAATGAGAGCTGGCACATAGAGTAAAGAAAGTGCCATGCCCTAAGGACATGATCAGTCCACAAAGGGGAGTAGGCCCAAAGCTTTGCGAAAAGCTTCGAACTTCTCACACGACAATGCCTTTGTGAAAAGATCTGCAAGGTTGTCCTAGGTGGGCACATAAGCCACGATGATCTCTCCTGCTGAGAGCCTCTCCCTGACATAGTGGTAATGCACCTCAATGCGCTTTGTGCGAGCATGAAAAATTGGGTTCCTCGCAACTGCCAATGCGCTTTGACTATCAATGTAGATAGTGTTGGCAGTGTCCTGTCCAACACCCAAATCAGCCATAAGGTGTTTGAGCCATACACACTCAACCGTAGCTGTGAAGACTACCCTATACTCAGCCTCACAATTGGAAGTGGCCACAGTACGTTGCTTCTTGCTCAACCATGGTATGCACGAGTTGCCAAGCATGAAACAAAAACCACTTGTGGACACTCGTGTGTCAAAACAATCAGCCCAATTTGAGTCCAAAAAAGCATGTAAGTCTCGCGGCATGATCCCCCTTTGGGATAAAACAAGCCAAGATGTAAAGTGCCACTCAAGTAGCAAAAAATCCTCTTGACAGCCTGCCAATTCTTAGACCCTAGGCTATGCATAAATCTGATGACCTGTGAGACTGCAAACTGAATATTTGGCCTCGTGTTTCATACATAAATGAGGCATCCAATAGCAGTTTGGAAAGAGTGACATCTGCAAGATCACCAGCATCATGTTAAGGTTTTTGCATGTGACAGATCAATGGAGAACCTTGTTTTCCCACTTAAGAACGCTAGTTCATCTTCATTAAGCTCAATTTCAAGCTCTTCTTTAGCATCTTTGTTTTGAAAGGATTGTCAAGATCTATGAGTCTTACAGGATGGCGAGCGAGTTTTTTCGAGCAGTGAAAAAAATGAGCGAGTCCTTCAATAAAGTTTTCTATGAATTAGAGAGATTTTTAAAAGTGATATAGTACACAAGAGACATGGCAGTTGTGACAGGATAAGGGAATTGTGGGCCAATGTGAGAATGGGCCTTGCGAACATCCTACGTGTCCATGGGGTGTTGGTAGGACAACTATAGCCAAAGAGAATGACTACTTCTTTGCTATATTAGGGACACATCCTAAGGTTACATTCAGGGGTGTTTCCTCTATGTCTGTTGCTTTGATTGGCAAAGCAAGTTTATGTTGGTTGCCAAGCCTACCAGTTGTTGGGTTCCCTTAGAAACCATGCTCTTCCATCTTGCGTTTGTGTGGGAAGTGCAAATGCAGAGCTTCAAGAAATTAGAAAGTGAACATGTAGCAGAAAAAACAACTAATAGGAGATTTTGGGTTAGACCTTTCTATGCACCTGCGTCCACCCTTTGTGAACCTACTTTCTTCACCTAAACTTAGAGTAAATAGTACTATATCATCTTTGTTGTTCAAGATTATAATGTACTTTTCAATATTTTTCTCATATATAGCAAGCCACAAAGTTGTCGATCTCTTGCATAATGTTTGCAAAAAATTGAACTTTAGTGTACTTTGAATTGATGCAAATCATTAGTGCTATTTTAGAGGGTTGCAAAGGTTGTCACTCCATTTTGGTTGCTGCTATTGATGACAACCCCAAGTGGTATTATAGCTACTTTGATTTAACATGGATGATAAGTGTTAATTTATAATTGCATTATCATTATCTACAATTTATCTTGTTATTTTGTGCCTTTCAACTAATTGTGCTTTTATTAAAGTTTATCTAGAGCCATGTATAGCTTAGGCATAGTCTAGTTGAAATCACCCCAACAGAGTAGGCCCTTTCATGCCCCTCTTAAACAACAAAATCTTTCTACTCCTCCCCACTAGTTATGTGTTGTAAGTGAACAAAAAGGATGGTTCTCACTTCCTCTTTGCACGCGTATAAGGCTAAATAGCTTGTCTGTTGTGAGCAAACCAGCCACCAACATATGTACTTCTCCCCATCAATTAGCTACTCCTATCAAAATCAATTGCTACCATGTGTTGGAAATCTACCACTACATGATTGGCCCCTTTCCTCAACCCTTATCACTGTTGCCAATTGCATCTCTTCTCGTATGCACATTATAGCCGCCGATAAAATAGTGGTGCTCTCTACAAGTGAGGCAGCTTGCATCTTGGCCAAGCCCTGTAAAAGAAACTACACCCACACCCACTCCATCTGAGGTGGCCGTCTTAGGTGCCATATAAGCCATTAAATCAGAGGGATTGTAATACCAATAGGAGTTGTCATCAGTACAATAGCCCAAAATAGAGTCACGGCCTTTGCAGTCCTTGAAAATAGCACTTATCATCGCTAGCTCGAACTCGTATGTTCCAACGAAGACTACTTTGGAGGTATGTGATACAGTTTTTGAAAATAAAAAGAAGAGGAGAATTAACAAATATTCTCCTGATGCAATCTGCATAAAAAGGTCGAACTTCAGTTGGATGGTCACGTTGAGTGGTAGATGGTGGCGCATGTGCATGCGACAAGTATGTAGTGAACGTAAGGACTCTCTCTCTATCTCTCTCTCTCTCTCTCTCATATGAAGGCCACATGGAAGGCTATGTCTCTGTGATGTGATGCACAGTATTGCAATGCTCTTTTTCTATTTGCAGGTTAAAATTGAAGAAGCCCATTACGGGCTCCAACTTGGGCCTCTTGAATAACAAGTCTTGAGTTCAAATCTCGTCAGACAGATCTTTGAGGTCTCTTGGGATGGTTTCCTACGACGTTAAAATCCTCTTCTTCTTCTTCCTCTCTGTCTGTCTCTCTCTCTCTCTCTCTCTCTCTCTCTCTCTCTCTCTCTCTCTCTCTCTCTCTCTCTCTCTCTCTCTCTCTCTCTCTCTCTCCCCCCCCCCCCCCCCCCCAGGTTTAGCCCTAGCCCATGAAGCCTGTAGCCATCGTGATATCTCTCTCCATTTGAAAAGCTGCAACCTAGCTCGCGCTTGCTCTCATGCACTCACTCACACACTCTCTCTCTCAGCTCTGACAAAATCCACGTTGAAATTGTGTGCCCTAGAAGATATTACGTAGGTTCAAATGCGGTATACACCTTGCGAACACTGTTGGAACCAGTCCGCGCCGGCGCGGACTGGTTTCGACAGCTTGCAGAATATTCAAGCAGAGGCAGCACGTGGTAGTAGGCCAACTTGGGCAAATACTCTCTCTCTCTCTCTCTCTCTCTCTCTCTCTCACAGCTCTGACAAAATCCACGTTGAAATTGTGTGCCCTAGAAGATATTACGTAGGTTCAAATGCGGTATACACCTTGCGAACACTACTGGAACCAGTCCGCGCCGGCGCGGACTGGTTTCGACAGCTTGCAGAATATTCAAGCAGAGGCAGCACGTGGCAGTAGGCCGACTTGAGCGAATACTGTTGGAACCAGTCCGCGCTGGCGCGGACTGGTTGCAACAGCTTACACAAGGCTCATGCGGCTGATGCAGTTTAGAAGCTAATCAAGTTCATAAAGAGATTGATTGTGTGTGCTACTTTTGACCAGCCATTATTCTTGGATTTCACACTGCATATTTGGAGGCAATGGTAAATGTTTTCAGTCAGTGTACTGCTCGGGCTATGAAAAAAATTTGAGACTATGCTTCTTGAGGCTGAAGCAAAGCAATTTGTCCATTTTGAAGTTGACATGGAGCAAGAGTATTCCAGCTTGGCTTTGGACATTATTGGATTGAGTGTGTCCAATTATGATTTTGAATGCATAGCAAAAACGTCTCCGGTCATACAGGTATGTGTTTCTCTTAAGCCAAGCATTTCTGCTTCTATGATACAAAGAACGACACGTGTACATAGGAGGCCACGGACATGTTTTGCGAGTAAAGCGCTCATCGTGTTACATTTTCTGTACTTTGTTAATGATTTGATATGGCCAAGATAACTGCTTTGAGGCAGAGGACATTGTGATTGTTTGTATCCCAAGAAATGTTGTGCATATGTCACAATCCCCTCTATCACTACCATAATTGTGCAAAGCACAGAAGGTTGAGAGTATTGTTGGTGAGAGCCATTCTCAAAGAAAACACACAACCCACTCTCTTGTATCTTAAGAGATGGGAAGGGGAAAGAGCCAAATAGGAGAGCCTTGTACCGTTTTCAAATGGAAACAAGAAAGGGTTTAATGGCTATTGGTCAGGATGGGACCTTTAATCAATTGGCCCCAGTACGATGGGGTTGGGTAGCAATGAAGTGAGAGCCATAGCTATGAGTGTCTCAGATGATTCAATGCGAGGTATGGGTGCTGGCGATACATGAGCCCGTTTTAGTGTTCCTGTTACTTGATTAAACCAGGTTCTAAGACCTACAAAGCAACTCGTAGCAAGTACAACTGTTTGCTAAAATTGTAGGGCAAGTGACACTCTTATATGCCTTCGCTTCTCAGTGCATTTTGATTTTTTTGTATCAAAATTAATCACTTGAAATGGGAGACCCAAGTGAGACTTTTTGGTGTGCTAGACTAGCCATTCATGTGGTTTACGTGGCCTGCTTGCTTCATGTTTATTGAAAGAGATGGAGGTTTTCCATATCTAGAAAACTTTTATAGCATTCTTGTACTACTCCTAATCAGGCAGGCTGCTTGGCATCATGATTAGCAAATATGCTATGAACTCACCCCCACTAACAACCCACATTCACATTCACCTCTTGACAATGCTCAAACAATGTCTAGATTGGACACCAGATGCCTTGGATGTCCTATAATTGACTAACAGCAATGTTGTACATAACTTCTCCCCCAACAAAATTAGCCTTTTTCTTTTAAGATATGGCATCAAGGCTCGGATAATGAATAGCCCCTCCACCTGAGGGAGGGTGCACACTATTAGAGTGGCTCTGCAACAACAAAGCTTGTGAAACAGATGCAAGACAAGTTTAACAAACACTTCGACAACTCTTATCCACTAGTGTGGCCTTCATGAAGTTTGCCATAGCCAATTTTGATCAAGGAGGTCGTAATTGTAGATGTCTGACCCATTTGTGTTGAGAAGAAGGTCAAATTTAAAATGACATGAGTATTTGCTCCAATATATCTTACGCTCACATCAATTTATCAAGGGTGTTGCTCATATTTGCTCGGAAATTGTCTTTGCTCGATTTTCTTTGCTCGTTGATTGGAAAGCCCCAAGATCTATTAGCATCATAATTGGGCTAATGTTTGCTTCTACTTCTATCATTAGGGATAGAATGCCCGTGTTTCTCCTTGTCTGTACTCTTGCTTTTAGGGGGAAGAAGAACTTGAATTCTTGTGAGAAAACTTTTAACAAAATACTCAAGGAGCTCCATGCCATAACCATAACCCATATCTCTCTATATCTCTTCACAACATTTTTTGTATCATGGAGTTATACGTGTGGCAATTTGTGACACATGCACAATCCCTCCTTTTGATCACGAAATCTTGCAAGTTGCAAAAAGCAAACCATGATCCAAAGCACATGAAACCAAAACCTTGGTAAACATAGGATTGTATGGTTGATGCCCTTTTGAAGAGCTAATGTTTCTATCATCTTGATTCCTCCTACTTCAATTCTTGTGTTCATCATCAACATCATTGCCCTACGATCATCATGATCTCTATGAGTATCCCTATGGCTTTGATCCCTTATATTTTTAAACTTTTTCGTCCTCACTGTCATGGTCTCTTTGACTTTCATTCTTCTCTCATGTTGATCATGTCTACCCCGACCTCCATCATCATGTCATGGTCACTTCATCTTTCATACTTCTATCATGTCAACCATGTCTACCTGGATCTCCATCATTATGTTGATCATGTCTATTGCGATCAACATAATCATCTCAAATGAAACTTCTAAAGTCGTGCCTATCCATTAGGGTAAAGGGGCAAATATAAGGCCACTTAAGAAGTGGGAGCCAATAGAAGGACATTCAAATAGGAATGATTAGCTCCTATGCTAAGATTGAAAATTTTGAATGAACTTGATGTGAAAATATAGCTCATAGAAAACTCTCCACACTCCACATGCCATACCCATCATAATTTCCATATATCTGGAAAATGTTTTCCATTTCATTCGATGTTGTCCTTGTATTGGACCCCGGTCCGTTATTGGCCCCTTTACCCTATAAGACCAGCTTTTAAAAGCTTTTGATGCACTAGATAGTCAACACATGCAATAAAAAGTGGCTCTCATGTTGATCATGTCTACCCCGATCTCTATCACATGGCGATCATGTCTATTGCAATCTTCATTATCATCTCTTTTGTGACTTTTATGGTCATGAGATGCACACATTAGAATCCCATTGTTATGTAGCTACTATTTTGTACAACCTTTTTAAGGATTGGTGGCAGCTACTATTATCGTGTATGAGTGGATTATGCATACCAGACCTTTGGATGGGCTAGGGTAGGGTATATGACCATTGCCAACAATGCAATAGGCCTTGGGGGCATCTGCCAAGTATCAAAAGGTATGTAGTGATGCATTCCACACAACAACAATGCAGCACTAAGTACATCCCACGAAGAGCATCAGGGCATCTTGAACAATTAGTTGGAGAGAGAAGAGGGCCTGGGTTGCAATGGTCCTCCTTTACACGAGCCTAAAACTTGTCATGTTTGTTGTTTGCATTGCACAGTTGGAGATGATGGCCTAAAGGAAACTTTGAGGGAAGGATAAATGTGTGTTCCTCATTCTCTTTTGATGCATTAGACAATCAACACACGTGAAAAAAAAATTCCAAGGGACAGGTTGTGTTGCAAGTTGTTGTGTTGATTTACGATAACTTTCGTCTATAGATAACGACATTGTACTTTCAGAACCTGATGAGCCATGGTCATTGCTTAGTTAAAAATCATGGAGCATCGACTGCAATGTTGCTATTTAAAGGATTAGAATCGTCTGTTGTTTACATCAATGGTGGGTATTAAGATACATTGAGCTTCTTCTAGGCTCATTTCACAAAAAGTTCTTAGGCCAACCAAGTAAACATAGCTTGAGCGAGACCAACTCATCTTAAGTAGGGCTATGTTTACATAATTATTTTAAAGATATTGAGAAAGAGAGAGCTTGATCTATTGCAAGCACACACTCACAAGACCAAGAGAGCACACAATGGAGATGGATGCTGAAAAGATGCTACTTCTTCTTTGACTAGCAGGTTTAGTGCTTAATTGTGCTATGCTAGGTTAACCCCAAAAAAGGCAGCTCTTGGAATCCCATCATTCCATTTTCCCTCACTAATGTACACTTTTGCATGCTTCGTGTATGTGTTTGAATTTTTGCTTATGCTTCACATTGAATATTCTTTCATAATGAGCCTTGCATGTGTTTGAATGTTTGTTTATGCTTCACATTGAGTATGCTTTCACAATGAGACCTACAAAGCAATCAACAAAATTGTTGAGGGAGAAAAAAGCATTGATTCATTCAATTGATTATCCAATGGGTGCATGCCAATTTAAGAAACTGATGAAATTTGACATGCCAATTTGAGCCATTGATAAAATTCAACGAATCCAGTTAATGAAAATGGTAGTGAGAGGGGATGGGTTCAAGTCTCTTGTCCCTACCATAGCTTTTGAACTTATATATTTTTTCTTTTAAATATGGTATCCAAGGGCATTTGTCTGGTTCAGAATTGTTAGTGGGTATTACCCCCACTAAGGCAAAGGCTTGAATATTAAAGCTTAGACTTTTGAAAAATAAAACATAATGTTATGCCAGTCAAGTACATGTTTCTTGAAGGGCAAGTGAATGAGTAGGCTCTAGTGCCGGTCACACCATATAACAAAGAAAGTTCCGCAATTGTGGGAGTAGAGAACAAGTGGTACACTCAATCAACTCCTGCCATGGTAGAATAAGTTTATCAGGCACCTCCTAATGCAACACCAGTTTACTTACTGCAAACTAGGGAACTAGACAACCATGGTGAAGCCAATGCCTAAGCCAAGAACAAGGAATTTCCATGATTATTGTTTAGATGACCATTGGAAAAATGAATGTCCAGAGCTAGATAAGAATGCCAGACTAGTTGAGGCTTATTGCATACAATGTGGCAGAAAGGGCGGACACTTTCTTGATGAGTGTCATAGAAATCCGGCTAGCAAAACCATGGCTTGCTATTCCCTCATAGTATGGGCACTCTCAAGTCGGACAACCTTGAAGGCTCAAAGTTGATGAAGCAGAGAGAGAGAGAGAGAGAGAGAGAGAGAGAGAGAGAGAGAGAGAGAGGGGCAAGGGCATGGATGGTAGAGCTACGGCATTGATGGTAGCACCGACAGGCGAGGGTGGAGGGTGTGCCAAGGACGAGAAGCATCTATCAAGAAAGGCGGGAAAGGGTGTGCCAAGGTCAAGAAGCATGTTCTTGGTAGGAATGTTTTTAAAAAAACGAAAGGGAAGGGATGGGAAAAGAGTGAGAAATTAAAATAAAAGTGAATGGAAGAGGAAAAGAATGAGAGGAATCAATAAAACGCCTCTATAGCACCAATGGTGATAGTGTTGAAGATAGAAAATGGAGGAATTGTGGAAGGACTTGTGCAATTTCACAATGGACAAGGAAGCTTAATTGGGAATCTTTCAAAAAAGTGGTGCAAATAATGAATCTCTCAAATACCTCTCCACGGAAACAACAAGAGTTTCCGGATGCTCTTTGAGAATTCACGACTTATAATTCATGGGGAGAAAAGTCAATTAATCACTACATGGTTCTCTTGTTGTCTATCTTGCATCTTTAATTGGGCCTAATTCTTTTTCTAATGTTAATTTTTGTTAACCATTTTGTTGTTTGTACATGTGCATCACATAATATTTTCCAATGGTGCATACTTCATGAATACTTATGAATTGCTAGACATGTGGAGCACTCAAGGAATGAACAAGTCACATTATCATGCCAAGGGTGTCTATTTCAAGAGCACTCACCATGGGGGTGTTCATACACCTTTAAATTATCTTGGTGAAATGTTTTTAGGATTTCCTTTAGAAAGAAACAAAGTAATATGTACAAAACCTGTACAATATTGAATCATCACAATGGCTTCACCCCACACCCATCAAGTTGATGCAATGTGGAAACCGCACCGAAGCTAAGATCTTTGTACGAGCTTTGTAGTGAACTTGGACAAGCTCTAGCCGCTTATTTATCAATACGTTCATGAACAAATGCATGCCATAGTACTTCCTTGCTAGCATATGATGCTATAAACATATTTAGCCTTTGTGGTGGAAGAGGATGTGCAATCTTGAAGACATGATCTCCAACAAATATCCCCTCCAACAAATATGAAAATATAGCTAGATGTAGACCTCTTGTTCTCTATATGTTCTACATAGCTGCATCCACACACCCAACAACCAATGCATCACTATTACTAAAGCACTTGCTTGATGTACCTTTCAAATATGTGAGGATGTACTTCATTGCTTCCCATTGTCTCTTTCTAGGATTTGCCATGTAGAAAATAACCACTCCCACTGTAAGTTCAATGTTTGGCCTTGTTGCCACCATTGCATACATAAGACTGCTCACATCTCAAGAATATGGTATCTTTTCTATCTTGGCTTTCTCAACCTCGAACTTGAGAGAATCATCTTTGATAAGTTTCAAATATACAGGCACTGGGGTGCTCAATGTCTTCCTCCCTTGCATATTGAAATGACACAAGACCTTTTGAATGTATGATTCTTAATTTAGCTTGAGAATCCTCTTAGAACTATCACGTTTGATACACATACCAAGAAAGTGACTAGCTTCTCCCAAATCCTTCATAGCAAAGTTTTTACTCAACGCTCTCTTCAAATTGGCAATTTATGAGTGGACTTCTATGCAATAAGCATGTCATCAATGTATAACTTCGCTCTTGTATCATTGCGAGGTCATGAAGGAGAATGTGGTGAAGCTGCAAAATTCTCAACACTATTTTGCAACAAAAATTTGACTAAGTAAAAGGTCAATTTTTAGCTTGGTTCCCACAATCCTTATCAGAAACATTGTGGTCTACAACTTTTCAGCTTAAAGCACTCTTTTGCATTGACATTGCAGTGATTTTGCAGAGTTTCTAATTGAGACTTTGATCTCTATGCAAAGGAGACTTTGCCAAAAAATTTGCAGAAATTCTGCCATAAATTTCTAGTCTCACTCTCTTGCATTTTCTCCTGTCAGTTATGGTAGGAAATTCTAAGAAAGAAGAGGATTATATCAAGAAGTTTGATGACACAAACTTCACAATATGGATGCGGTATATGATTGATGTCTTGGTCAATAAGGGCCTTGCAATGCCATTGAAAGAGCTATTGACACTTATAACAAGTGGAGGACCTTGATGCTCATGCTATGGCAACCATTCGCTTACACCTTTATGAGTCCATTTTCTTTACAACTATGGACAAGATTACTGCAAAGGAGTTATGGGAATCATTATGCTTAGCTTGGGATGGTAAGAGTGCATTGAACAAAATGTTTTTGATAAAGAAGGTTATGCACTTGAATATGAAAGAGGGTAGCAGTGTCAGTTCCCATTTGAACGAGTTCAATAGTGCTTTCACATAGCTGACTTCTAAAGGGATGAATTTTGATGATGAAATGAAAGCCATTTTATTGCTATGCTCTTTGCCTGCATCATGGGATACATTTAACACTACCATTAGTAACCCTGCCCTCAAGGCAAGCTTGTTTTCAATGATGTTACTAGTGCTTTGCTCATAGAAGAGATTTGACGTCAATCTCTTGACAGTGGACACTAGTGGGCATGGTGATGTATATATGGCTAGTGAAAGTAGCCAAAAAAACCATCAATGGCAAAGAGGTCGTAGTTGTTATGAGCGCGTATAGAGCTAGAAGAGAGCAAGAGGAGGCACTCAGAATGTACAAGAACTTGGACTTGATGATAAGCTTAATATTGATTACAAGACTTAATACTTTATTAAGAGAGCTTGTGAACCTTTCATAAGAACATTCTTTTTAGAGTAAATTATAATGCCACTTTGAATAGAATGGTTAATTCCAAAAAAATTCAATACTTAATTGCCCGTGATTATGTGGTACTTATCTCGTACATCTTAAAAATAGAAAAAGATATTTCTAAAGAGATTTAAGGATACGAATAGATATTAATCATCATCCAGCATGCATGCTATTTTAGTATGATCTCCAATCACCTATGGTTAAAAAGAGTGCTTGCTACTCTCTCTATGCCATATTAGTATGGTAATCTAGAGAACCAAACTTAAAATATAAGTATGATCTCTAATCACCTATGGTTAAAGAGAGTGCTTTCTACTCTTTCTATGCCATATTAGTCTGGTAATCTAGAGAACTTGAAACAACGGAACTTGAAATAACATTGGGGCTAGTTGTTAGCAACATGGTTAGTTATGATTAGTGATGAACCATAATTAGAGGGAAACAACAAAATTAAGTAGTTATTTCTTCTTCCCAAGCAAAAGGCTTGCTTATGGAAAAACAAGAGCTTAAGCATAAATTTATGTAAGCATGAAAGTAAATCACTTTCAAGCAAGTGCAAGAGCATAAAAAGAACAAGAAAACATTACCTTAGTGTGTGTGTATGGTCTAGTCTTCTCCGTGCTTTGGATGTAGTCGGCTATTCACTTTTCTTTAAGACCACCAATTTGGCTACTTGGAATGAGAGAATGGTAAGAGGCAAAAGGAATTCAAGTCATGGAAAGCTTGAGAATTAGGAGAGAGGAGAGGGAGAGTATAGTGTGAAGAAGAAGATTAAGTTTTGACAAACTTGATTAAGGTTTTGGCCATGGCTTCTCTTGGAGAGATATGTGTGTGTGTGTGGGTGTGGGTGTGTGTGTGTAAGAGGTGTTGTGTGAAAGAGGTTTGGCTATGGCTTTCTCAAGCTTACTCTCAAGTTTGCACCTTGAGAAAATAAAGGAGAGAAAGTAAAAAATGAGAAGAGAAGCCCTCTTTTTATGCACATTTTTTATAATTGCTTTCACTTATCTTGATAGCTTATCTTCTTTATCTTGATAACTTACCTTGATCACTTATCTTACTTATCAAAACTTTCTCAACAAGTTACTTACTCACCTTATCCTTATCTTCTCTTTTCCTTCTCTACTTTTTCTTTTTTCCTTTTCCCTTATCTTATCTTTTCCTTTATGCTAATTTTCTCAAAATGAAAAGCTAATTTCCTATGTATTGGTTATGTCCATGTTCCCATGGCATAAGCCGAAAGTGTCTCGTGAGTATACGTGTACTTTGGTGCTTAAATTGAGCCCGAATTTTCTCGAACATTTTTTTTCTTTATATTATTTTCTTTTTTTATTTTTATCTTTTAAGTCAGTGGCTTAGATGTGTTGGTCTTGCAGAATGGCTAGGAGAAGGCCCTTACAAATCTTGCGAGGGCCATGCCAGGGACCCTCGGTTGCACCATCTCCAAATGGATACACCACAATTTCGAACATCCCTCTCGCTTGAGACCGACACCAAGACAGGACTCCTCCCGCTCTATGATGCCAACTCAAGGGGGTGATAACATTCACTTTTCTCTTATAAAACCTTAACTTGGAAATATCTTTTCTTATTGCTTTGAAATTTCCAGTCGAATTCATCAGACTAAATGTGAACTCAACCTTCCAGGGTCAACTGGTGGGAGTCCTCTAATTCATCCTTGGTTCAAGGTCACTAATGCTTTTTTCGCGGCTATGATCAAGCACAGCCGTCAGTACGTTCCCCTAAGATGCATGTATTTAATAACTACACAAAGCCTTCATTCCCAAGTTTGATCCCCAATACGTAAATTGGAATCCCTTCCCCCATTCTTGTCTTAACAGAAAATATAAAATTGGGTTCAACTTTTCGGCCAACAATTAACCCTCTAGAAACCACCCCTTCACCAAACCGTTTGGTAAATGAACATTCCCAAGGTAGTGCTATGATACTAGAAAACAGTATTCCAAACATGTCAAACCAAGAATACTTTTTAAGCATTTGAAAGCAGCATGCAAACTGTTGCATACCCTTGCAAGTGTGCATTTATTAAGTCGTTCCCACCTTTTTCCTTTATAAAATATTTTACTTCCTTTTTCCTTTCGTATTAGTAAAATTATTCAATTATTTTTCAAGCAATCACATATACTCCTCCAAGCATATCTCTATCCTTGTCCAAGGACTTGGGTATCTTGTCTTCTCCGTCACTTGTGGAGGCGTCACCTTGACACAATTTCCAGTTCTTATTTTTCTTTATATTGTTTGGGTAAGGCTCACAAAAACATATTCTATTCTAGATTCTTTTTAAAACAATAATCCGAGAAGCAGAGCAAAAACATATTCTATTTTATTTTATCTTGTGTGGGAAAGGCTTACAAAAACATATTTTATTTTTCTTTATCTTATGTGGAAAGGCTTACAAAAACATGTTTTATTCTAGATTCTTTTTAAATCAATAATCCGAGAAGCAGAGCAAAGGTCCGACGGATGAGGATAATTGCGGAATAGCCCATTTAGGTTCCTAGATTTTCCATGGTTTTTTTTCACCAAACAATTAGAAGAGTTCCTTAATTAAATCACATCCTCCTTCCTTATCCTGATCCCTTCATGGATCCATTTTCCTTCCTCCTTTTTTCGTTGGCATCAGGCTTACCCGGACTAATCTAATATCCAGACGCATCTGCGGGTCCCTATCACCCAGTCGGGACTCACTCCCATTCAATCCCATTTCTAGCAGTAGATGAACCTGAGCTCAAAACATAGACCAACGGTTATCGATCCTAGCAAAAAAGGACCATCTCCCGTTGTGTCCCATAGGTAAACACCTGCGGTGGCCTTTTCCAAGAATGTAAGACAAAGTTCATATTTAAATCTTCTATGTTATGCTAGGGCTATCCGCATCAAATATTCTTGGTAAAGTTGTAATCCTAGTTTAAATTTAAATTAAGTTCCTTGAGTTATAATCTCTTAGTTCTTAGTTCATTTTAATTTTTAATCCAACAAGAACTTAAGAAATACAACGAGTCTCTTGGAAGTTTAAGGTTTTGTCTCGACGTAAGTTTCAAGTTAACCCTGACTTTGACGAATCTCATTTTGGTCCCTTATCATCATTTGCCATCCATGGGGCATATCCATGGAAGGGATGGGAGTTTTATGTTCAAGCAACACGGTCACGACATCCGTAAAACTATTCCCTTACTCTCCCCTTTGAATCTTGATAGCTTATCTTCCTTATGTTGATAACTTATCTCTCTTTGCTAGCTTATCTTAATAACTTATCTTACTTATCAAAACTTTCTCAACAAGTTACTTACTCTCCTTATCCTTTTCTTTTCTTTTCCTTCTTCATCTTTTTCTTTTTCCTTTTCCCTTATCTTATATTTTCCTTTATTCTAATTTTCTCAAAATGAAAAGCGAATTTCCTCTGCATTGGTTATGTCTATGTTCCCATGATATAAGTCGGAAGTGTTTCGTGAGTATACTTTGGTGCTTAAATTGAGCCCGAATTTTCTCAAACATTTTTTTTCTTTTTCTTTTTCATCTTTTAAGTCGGTGGCTTGAATGTGTTGGCCTTGCGTAAGGGTTAGCCGGAGAAGGCCCTTACAAACTCCCCAACAAAAAGAAAGAGTTGTCCTCCGCCTGAAATAATAAACAAAGGTGATAAATCGTCAACCACAAGTTATACCTTTAACTTCTAGGTAATGCTAATTCATTCTTCTCTAGAGGGTTCATTTATATAAGACAGAATCTATCATCATCTCTTATGGTATTCTGACCTTCATCTAATTTGTTTTGCTTCCCATCTCCTTGTCAAGAACTTCTAAGGATTGTCTCTTTTAACCCTTTTATACTGTATCTTTTCTCATTACCTTACTTTATGGATCAATGGCAAGAGCTGATCTTAATTGTGGCCATTCCTCATCTGCAACAAACAAGTGAATCAGTCGTGAGGGATTTTGTGAAGCGGTATGAGCGCCTGCTCTTCCCCCACTTGGGAACTTCAGTAGCTTAAACCAAATGGTGGACGTTCTAAGACATAACAAAGGTGACACTTTGGGGTCGGGACCACTTTTGCAACAATGTCCGCTTGGCTATGGTAATTGAAACAATGGGTTTGGTTCCTCGATACTAATATGTGATGAGGTCAATGTATCGTGGGTTCTCTGAGCGAGTCTTTTTGCTTGTACAGTTTCTTCCTCATCAAAAGATATATCTTTACCCTCACTTTGGTCTACCTCTTAGAGGGCCCTTTAACTTCTCACTTCATACTCGAGAGATCAATGTAGCAATTTCACAGTGAATTCTTCCTATGGTTGAAAGGCCTAATATGTGTCTGCTTATAATAGTTTCTTTTGTGATCATGTGATGGATGGGCTTATTGACTTGTAAAAATCCATCTTCATTGTATTTCTTAACAAGTGTGTCGTTTATTAAGATCTTGGTTCTTGTCTTAAATCCTTCTTTCTTTGATTTTTCTTGATAAATACAATTAAATTTGTTCTTAGCTTCCTATGTGTGGTATTTTTGTAGAATCCTTTGATAGAAATACAAATGTAGCTAGCTTAGTTACAAAGGATAACACTGATCTTGTTATTATGTAGCAAAATAGTCAAGTTACATTGCTTGGGTGACGCAAACGTTTAGTAAGATAGGGCTTGTTGTGGTAATTACATGGGCTAGCAAGGTCCATTTTGAGCCAAAAAAAGAGGAGAGTTCTCATCAAAAAGCTGAGAAACTTGAAAAGTAAGGCATTCCTAGTCCTCTGAGTAAGTATCTTCAGTGAGATAGTCCTCCCACTGTACCAAAAATCTCCTAAACCATTCTCTATGTAGCAACTTCGGCTGCTTCATGTCTAAAATTTTCCCTAGTTCCTTCCTCATACTCTTCCTTAGCCTCAAGAATGGGAGATTGTTGATTCCAGTCACTAGCATTCAAGGCAGCATAGACATTGGCTTGTTCATCTATCTCATCCTTTAATGATATAAAGTTTACTGCTACTGATCTAGGTGGATTGACGGTTGGCCTTTGAGAACAAAAATGAGTGGTAGGGGGAGTTCTTGCTTGGGTTGGATTTCTTCCTCTTGCTCCAAGGTTTTTGACTTGTCCCCCTTGACTGGGTGGATTCTGAAGGTTAACAGGGAGTCTTGAATTACTAGGGTCATTTCCTTTAGGGCACTGGGCCTTCTTATGACCAAATTCTAGGAATTCATAACACTGAATTTGCCTTCCACTCTAAGTGACTGGAAGAGCATTCACATGAACAAAGTGCGGTGGTGATTGGGGTTGGTCAGCTGTCTTTGGTATAAATGGCACTTTGGGTGCTCGAGAGGGCTCATTGGGCTAGGAAGGGAGATCATGCTTCCTACTTGTTGTAGTACCTCCCTTAAAAATACTCTTGTGTTTTGACTTGGCCCAGATTAGAGCATATACCAGTGAGGTAGGTCGAAGGAACTCTACTTCGGGAGCCAAATCTTCTCCAAGCCCAAGGATGAAGTGACTTAGCTTTTGTTCCTCTGTCATGAGAGGAGCATCTTGTGAAAGTCGAACAAACTCCTCATAATAAGCTTTGACAGTCTTGTTTCCCAGCTTGTAAGAAAGAAACTCATTCACCTTAGTGGTGGAATAGTTTAGGGGAAGATATCTCTCCTTGAGATGATGCTTTAACTCATCCCAACTCTGGGTTACCTCAGTTGCTTTAGCGAGATTGGCAGTTGAGCTTCCACCATGTTTTTGCTGGTCCTTCTAACTTAGCTCTCCCCATTATTCCCTGAGAAACCACATTGTAGCTAGCAAGAGCAAAGTAGTCAACCATCTAAATTATCCATTCTTCTAGTTGAGTAGGCACATCATCACCCGTGCCTAAAAATGGACGTGGTTGCACAGATTTGAGCATGGCCTTCAGATCCTTGTCACATCCAAAATCTTCTACGAGTGTTGTAGCAAGCGACATCTGATTTGGTACAGGGACAACTTGTGGTGTTGGTGACGCTCATGTATCAGGTTGCACCGAATCTAAAGTGTTAGCTACAGACGAGTCCTGAGAAGCTCTATCTCTTGGGAGTTTACGTGGAATATTTTATGGTTGTGGCAAACAAAACTACTTCCTCTTAGTGATAGATTCATAAATATCATAGATACACAAGGGTCTCTTAAAAAGTCAAACATTTCAAAAGATGGATTCTCTTTATCACGTCCAAAACTACATTTGGAGAAATAATTAACGATCAATAGAAACACCTCTTTAGCATTTTGTAAATGCTAAGTTCCCACATTTCATGCTTTTGAGAGGACTACCCTTAAATCTCTAGGGTTCCTAGTAATATAGTATTATAGACTAGGATTAAAAAAATGACATGTGAGTCCATATACAATACCAATTTGTTTCAACAATAGTACTTGGGACCTACTCCCAATTTTTCTATCACCTTTTTTAGACAAAGATTATCCAAAATTCATAGTCATGGGGCCCAAGGCAATATGCAAGTTATATTGTACGAGGTCTCCTATCTTTGTAGATTTCCAATTCTCTCTTTGGTAGGAAAGATGAGGTAGACAAAGTTCTTTATCATGTCCTCTTTCTTTTCTTCTTTCTTTTTTACATTTTCCATCTCCAGTTATTCTTACACAAACTGGAGAAATTTCTCTTCTTAATTAATATTCCCATGTCATTTTTGTAAATACCTCACTCTCTTCCTACAAAAGTTCATACTGAAAATCTTTGTCTGGCCAAGGATAGAAACTACACTCTGATATCGATACCACTTGTGAGGGCCATGACAGGGACCACCTATTGTACCATCTCCAAATAAATACACCATGATCTCCAACATCCCTCTTGCTTGAGACCGATACCAAGAAAGGATTCCTCCCGCTCTTTGATGCCAACCCAAGGTGGTGATAACATTCAATTCTCTCTTACAAAACCCTTAACCGCAAAATATCTTTCCTTACTGCTTTTGAATTTCCAGTCAAAGTCATCAGACTAAGTGTGAACTCAACCTTCCAAGGTCAACTGGTGGGAGTCCTCTAATTCATCCTTGGTTCAAGGTCACTGACACTTTTTTCCCAGCTTTGACTGAGCATAGCCGTCAGTACGTTCCCCTAAGATGAGTGTATTTACTAAGTACACAAATCCCTCGTTCCCAAGTTTGATCCCACTCCATAGATTGAGATCCTTTTCCCCAGATCTTAACTTAATGGACAACATAAAATTGGGTTCAACTTTTTGGCCAACAAATTAACCCTCTGGAATCCACCCACCCACCAAACCGTTTGATAAATGCACCCTTTCAAGGTAGTACTATGATACTAAAAAATAGTATTTCAAACATGTCAAACCAAGAATACTTTTCAAGCATTTGAAAGCAGTATGTCTTTGCAAGTGTGCATTTATCAAGTCGTTCCCACCTCTTTTCTTTTTAGAATATTTTACTTCATTCTTTCTTTAGTATTAGTAAAATTATATAGTTATCTTTCAAGAAATCACATATACTCCTCCAGGGATATCCCTATCCTCATCCCAGGACTTCGGTATCCTATCTCCTCCACCACATGTGGAGGCGACACCTTGACACAATTTCTAATTCTTATTTTTCTACTATGTAATTTTATTCTAACCAAATCAACTATTAAGTCTCGAGAGTTAGCTAAGTTATTCATGAACAATCTGTACAAGTTGTATGGGATGCCAAGTAACATTGTGAGTGATCTTGATCCCAAGCTTAACAATCATTTTTGGAGGCTTGTGTTTAAACGTTTGGGTACACAACTCAACCTTAGTACAATGATTGGGTACACAACTCAACCTCAGTACAATAGATCATCCTGAAATGGTTGGTCAGGCTGAAAGAGTCATCAAGTGCTAGAGGATATGCTACGAGCATACGTTAGCAAGAAGCAATCAGATTAGTAAGAGTATCTACCTATTCTTGAGCTTGCTTACAGCAGTGCCAAGCATGTAACGACTGACTTTAACCCTTTCATGCTCATGTACGGTTTTCAACCAAGCTCATTGGGGTTACGGTGGGGTTGGCAACTGAAAAACTCCAATAGGTCAAGGATTTTATCCAAGACCATATGGATATGTTGAAATAGGCTCGTCAAAATGTTTGACAAGCGCAAGATTGGTATAAGAAGTAGGCTAATGAGAAACATTGGGAAGTTACCTTCACGAAGAAAACCCATAAAATATTAGAAAGTCCAAGATAATCCTAAAGATGAGTGAAAACCTTATTTTAAAATTGAGAGTTGAGGTTAAAATGATCATTGAGAATTTATAATGGTGTGGGATTCTATATCACTTAGGAAAGTTAAGAGTCAATAACCTGTGAATGTCAAGTCAATGAGATTTGGGCAGTCGTCCAAATCTCATGTTTAAGCAACATTAAAATTTGAGATAAGCCTTGAAAACAAGAGAACTCATAAAATCTTAGAAAGTGTAAGAGAATCCTAAAGATGAGTGAAAAGTTGAGAGTTGAGGTTAAGATGTTTATCAAGAACTTATAATGGTATAGGATTTTGTATCACTTAGGAATGTTAAGAGTTAATAACCTATAAATGTCAAATCAATGAGATTTGGACAGTCGTCCAAATCTCATGTTTAAGCAACATTTTTGAGATAAACCTTGAAAACAAGACAACTCTTAAAATCTTAGAAAGTCTAAGAGAATCCTAAAGATGAATGAGAAACTAAGAAAGGAGGTTAAGATGGTTATCAAGAACTTATAATGGTATAGGAGTCTATATCACTTACGAATGTTAAGAGTCAAAACCTATGAATGTCAAGTCAATGAGATTTGGACAATCGTCCAAATCTCATGTTTAAGCAGCATTCAGATTTGAGATAATCCTTGAAAACAAGAAAACCCATAAAACCTTAGAAATTCTAAGAGAATCCTAAAGATAAGTGAAAAACCTATTTTAAAACTGAGAGTTGAGGTTAAGATGTCCATCATCACTTAAGCTCACATAAATGCTATAGACATTAAAGATTCTAAATATGTATATGACAAGTCTCATAGATATATACAAACGTCATGTTCTCATGTTCAAGCTTGAATCTTGTTGGGGTTGATATCTACCATTGGTTATGAGTATGCATGAGAATGTATCTTAACATTTTATATCTAACATTACGGGCATAGGAGGCTGGAGCAATAAGATATATAAAAAATTGTAACCATTAAGAAATAATATATAAAAGAAAAAAAACTAGATACTTACATCCCAATTGCTGCGGACAACTTGATTTTTAGTCCCTTGTGATGGTTTCTTGGGTGATCCAAAACTCTCCCACTGCCTCCTTACATGCTTCAATTGTTCTAGAGCTGATTGTTTCTTTAGCACATGTTGAAAAAAATTTGAAGACTGGGCCAACACCTAAATTATCTCTGAGATATTGTGGACCTTTCAAGATACTCGAGCAAGTCGATAATTGAGCCTGCAAACTCTCCTTACCTGCACACTCTCGTATTCATCCAGTATTTCATGGAAGTCGTTTACGTAAATGCTTGCATGGGGACAACAATGTCATTGACCAACAGATTTTGGTAGATTTCGTTGAACCTCCTACCCAACCACATGAACCTCACAAATCTTAGACTATTGTCATAATAAAAAAAACTAATATCTAATTCTCCTAAATGACTTTCTCATGTTAAACTGATCATTTAATATGGGGAAGTGCTAGGGGAGAAAAAGCTAGAGTATTGGTTAAGCTAGCAGACCGGCCACATTAGGGATCCAAAGCAGGGAAAATAGGGATCCAAATAGGGGGGCCATCTGCAAAAGAGCAAGGTTCAACAATGGGCTTTAAAGACCCTAAGGTTCAGCCCATTAAGACTTCCAAAATGCTAAGGTTCCAAAATTCAAAGGTTTTGTCCAAAGGTCAAACACTAGGAAAATTGGATGCTTTGTGTGTGTACCAAAAAGTCTTCATGGCTCCTGCATAGGAGGGGGCAAGCCTTGCAAGTAGGGGATGAGAGAGAAACACACACACACACACACACACACACACACACACACACACACACACACACACACACACACAAGCTCCCTTTACACAAAGGGAATGAGGGACACATGTCAACTCCCTAGCCTAGATGCCCACAAGGTGTACTCAAATCCTATTGGATGGCCATGGAGGTGGACCAATGAGAATTAGGCTAGAGTAAATCTAGTTTAATAACTTTAAAAACACTTGATAAAAGAACCAATAAGAATTAAACTCTCTAGAAGACTATTGGACAGTCTCCCAAGGGGTCCAATGAGCATTCAACAGCGTAATGGCTTGCCTGATTCCTATTGGCCAAGAGACAAAGGGGTCCAATGAGAGTTTAGTTGCATTAATTAATTACTTAAAGCTCTTGAAATTCCATTGGCTAAGCCAAGAATTTCAAGGGCATGTCAGAAGGCTATCACTTATGCTCTTGAAATTCCATTGGCTAAGCCTAGAGAGGTCCAATAGGGTGTGAGCATGAGCAAATAGCAAGAGGGGTCGACCAAGAGAGAGAGGGGGCTGATTTTCTCAAGGCATTATTGCATACACACTCACACTATTCCATGTGTGGAGTAAGAAGACTCTCTCTCTCTCTCTCTCTCTCTCTCTCTCTCTCTCTCTCTCTCTCTCTCTCTCTCTCCTTCTCAAGCTTTAATGGAAAGCTTATCACCTACTCCAAGCTTGTGAGAAGGGAGGCCCACACCAACAACTCTTGGCTTTGTGATGCAAATCCAACCAAGAGATAAGCTTCAATGCATGCTCATCTCCTCTACCATGCTAATTACTAAGCTAAGCTAAGCTATGCTAATATGAGTGATGTACATCTTTCTCGTAAGAGTACTCCTTCTTCCTCTCAATCTACTCTCATACCCTGCTAGCTCTCACCATCTTCAAAGGTGTGTGAGGTCTTGAGTCTCAGAGCGTGAGGGAATTGATGTTGTGTTTGATAAGTATTTTTCTTAGTGCTTGAAGCTTCCATCTTCATTGCACTAGCTAGTATTGAAGGAACACAAAGGATTGTATTGTAAAATGTCTCTCTTGATGGGAGAAACCATAATACAAAGCCTTTTGGAGGGGGGACCGGCTCCATTTAAATCCAGTCCTCAATTGTTGTCAATAGCTTAATTTCTCTCTCTTTTAAAGTATTGTTCATGCTATCTAACTAGGTGTTATACTTTTTGTTGCTCTCTCTCCACCCAAGCACTCTTGTTATTCTCATTAGGAATCTATTCTAATGAAATTCATGCTATTTTCCGCTACACACAAGTTACTAGGCCGTTAAAAGTTACATTGGTATCAAAGCACAAGTTTTCTCTTTTCTTGCTCAAGAAGGGAGGTTTTGAAGCTAGCTATAAATGGTTATTATTATTAATTGTAAATGAGTAAGTAGAATAGGGATTTTTCAGCCTGCAGTGCGCCTGCCTTCCTGCAGAGAACGGGGCATCACCATTGAGAGCTATGGTCTTAATAGTGGAGTCGTACGGGGCTTGCCTACGGTTAACCACTATTGAGCTATTAGAAGCTTGACAGGAGCCGGTGTTGTTTGGGTGGAACGACCCTCTCTTCTATTCCTTGCAATTAATGGTATTTGAGCCACGGGTACAATAGCTTGAGTGCTTTTTCTAAAGGGGTAAAGAGGAGTAGCAACTAGGGCTTAAAGTGCCAAAGTACACCTAAAAAGTTGTTAGAATGACTGATAATAGTAAAGAGAGTGAAATTAATGTTGATAACTTTGATTTTGCTAATGAGCAGGCTACTAATGATGCCCCTATGCTTGTTAACTACCTTGTTTCCATGCTTCAACAAGCCATAGGAAATCCATCCCTCCAAAGTGAAGTGCAATGTGAGCTTCGTGCTCATGGGATTCTCCAAACTCCCCACCATGACGAGAGAGTACCTAGGAAGCCTCCTTGTGAGACTCCCAAAAGAGGCCTCTCTCCGATTCGGGAAGAAGAAGAGGATCCATATGAAGGGCTCAAAAATTTGCTTCTTGATGATGCATCTACTTCCCAAAGGAGAATTCAAGAGCCCCCACCAAAGGAACAAGAAAGAAGTGAGTCTCCTGCCACCTCAGTGGAGATAGCTCCATGAAGACCACGGGCTAAACGCTCTCCATCACCTCCAAAACAGAAAAGACCATCTCACACTTCTCCACACCATAATTCAAAGAGGGATGACAAAAAGCAAGAGAAGAAAAAGACGAGAAATAGGACATCCTCTTCTCCATCTTCTTCCTCCTCTTCCTCTTAAGAAATTGATGGTGCAGACAAAGAAGATCAAGGCAAGAAAAAGGCGAGAAAGAGGTCACCCTCTTCTCCATCTTCCTCAAATTCTTCATCTTTTGAAGAAAGTGATGGTGCAACTTTTGAACCATCAAAAAGAAGAGGCCATAGGAAATCCTATGCCGCATGGAAGAGGTCGTCCAAGCTCAAGAAGTTCAAAGGGGAGGGAAGAGCATCTCTTTCCTTACCTATGATGGCACCTTTGGTGTTACGGACAAAGTCTTGGCCTTTATCCAACAGCTCGATGCAGCGTTTGGAGATGAGGGCTTCACGAAGTCCTCTAAGCTATGCCATGTAAAGTCCACTTCCCAATGGTGAAGCTCCACGAACATGGAAAGCTTTAAGAGCTTCCATTATGAAGCAGTTTTTGGCCACCGATGCCACAAAGACAAAGTACTCACCGAATGGCGAAGCTTGAAGCTCTCTCCCTACGAATCCATTGACAAATATGTAGACAAGTTTTGGGACTTACAACTGAAAGCCACTGCCTTCAAAAGCATGGATTTTGGAGAGAAAAAGCAACAATTTTGTGCGGGCTTAACTGAAGAAATGGCAGAGTATGTCAACTCCCAAAGGCCACGCACCATATCCGCAGTTATACACCATACTATGTTGGCTTCTCGAATCAATTTCCAAACAGGGGCTAAAGGAAATTCTAAGCCCACAGAAAACAAGAGTTCCAATGAGCCTAAGGGGAAGGAAAATGTCCAAAAGTATCCTAAGGGCAATTCCAACAAAGCTAAGGAGAAGGGAGTTTACAAAGACAAAAACAAACTCTCTCTTGAAGAGCTTGAGAGTTATCACAAGGATAACCGTTGTATCAAGTGCAGTGAGCAAGGGCATGCGTACCACTCTTGTCCCCAAAAGAACACCCGCCATGAACCTCCTAGAGCTACCTTGGTCAAAATCCAAGAGGAGGAAACTCACCACAAAGGATCTCCTCTATGCCATGCTTGAGGAAAGGTAAGAGAACATGATGCTTTTATTCTCTTTGACCCTGGTTCAAATCACAATTTCATATCCACATATTTGGCCACCAAGCTAGGCATACAAGCTTATGAGATGGGAGATGTCCTATCTGCAGACGGTGCTTTCAAGGGGCAAGAAGATTCAGTTACTCCCTTAATCAGCAAATTGAAGCTCCATGTCCAAAGCTATGTGGACAAAGAGGCCTTCTTTATCTCTCCTCTCAAGCATGAGGATGTAATCCTAGGGGCACCATGGTTTGATCGCATGGTTGCCAATATTAAATTCCCTGAAAGGAAAATCTACTTTAGATTCAGGGAAAAAGATATGTACATAGATGCTAAGCAGATGGGTAACACCATACCCATTGTACATACGCAAGCTTTCAATAAGTCAATAAAGAGCTCTATTTCCATGTACATGATTTTTGTTAAAAATTCTCAAATGAACCTAATGCTTTAGCAAAAGAAAATATAAATGATCACAAGGAATTAGAGTTATCCAATTTTCTCAAGGGGTTTCAAGATGTCTTTATTGAAGACATCCCTTGTGAGCTACCTCCTAAACGGGGCAATGATGACCATGCAATTGAACTTCTTCTAGGAAGTCACCGCCTAATAAACCTCCTTATAGAGTTTCTCAAGCTCAACAAGAGGAGATTATGTGGCAAGTGCATGAGTTAGTTGAGAAGGGCATGGTTAGGCCTAGCTCATCTCCATTTTGTTCTCCCTGTGCTATTAGTGGAAAAGAAAGACGGTACATATCGTATGTGTGTCAATTATAGAGCACTAAATAGGATCACTATCAAGAATAGGTTTCCCGTTCCATGGGTAGAAGACCTATTTAATAAGCTACAAGGGTGCACCTACTTTAGTAGGAATGATCTAAAAAGTGGCTATCATCAAATAAGGATAGTTGATCAAGACATTGTAAAGACCGCATTTTGCACTACGTTTGGTCTTTACGAATATATTGTCATGCCTTTTAGCTTGACCAATGCACCAGCCACATTCAACCGCTTGATGGAGAAGCTATTCAGGCCTCACCGAACTTTTACTAGCATGTTCTTTGATGATATCATCATCTACTCTAATTCATCAGACGAACACAAGCAACACCTCCAAATAATATTTCAAGTTCTAAGAGAGAATAAACTTTATGTTAATCGAAAGAAAAGTGAATTTTTCTTACAAGAGATTCAGTATTTAGGTCACATTACCTCTCAAGATGGCATCCAAATGGATCCATCAAAATTAGAGGTAATAAAAGGATGCCCTTGGGTCTGAGATTGGGAGGGAATTGATGTTGTGTTTGATAAGTGTTTTGCTTAGTGCTTGAAGCTTCCATCTTCATTGCACTAGCTAGTATTGAAAGAACACAAAGAATTGTATCGTAAAATGTCTCTCTTGATGGGAGAAACCATAATACAAAGCCTTTTGGAGGGGGGACCGACTCCATGTAAATCCGGTCCTGAACTGTTGTCAATAGCTTAATTTCTCTCTCTTTTAAAGTATTGTTCATGCTATCTAACTAGGTGTTATACTTTTTGCTGCTCTCTCTCTACCCAAGCACTCTTGGTATTCTCAATAGGAATCTATTCTAATGAAATGCTCACTATGTTCATGCTATATTCCGCTACACACAAGTTACTAGGACATTAAAAGTTACAACTATCATGATTTACATACGCGTCATCATGTACTCGACAAGCTTTAGTCAAGTGGAAAGATCGACTTAAAGAAGGTGCCACTTGGGAAAACATTAGTGTTCTTAAGAAGAAGTTTTCCACTTTGTTTTCGACGACGAAAACACTTCTCCAAGGGGGGAATAATGTAATGCCAAGGGCAACCCTGAGGTCACGGACCTGGCTAAGGGCCGTGACCAAGGACCGACCGCTATATGGGTAGGGAATCCTATAAGGCCAAGGGCCTATAAATAGGGAGGTAGGGAGGAGGATTCAGCTAAGCAGTTCCCTGGGGCATTTCATAGTCTCCATCCGCAGCACGCATCTAACAGATTACAACAAAAAAGGAATCGCCTTTTTTAATTGCGATGATGATGAAGTATGTGTATGTGTCGCATTAGGAGACTAGTTAGTATTTGTACGAGTGTGTAGCCTTCTTTGTTCTGGCATAAGTGTGTATAGCTAGCCATAGTTATGTGCTCTTGTACATTACCCCTGAGGTTACCTTTCAGGTCAAGGGACCCAAAACTAGGTCACCGTCTTCATGTGCTCGAGATTGTAGGTGATTGGAAGAATATTCTCTAGAATTTGGGTGGGTTAGGACCCTTGTCACACTAGGACGAGCACCCATCTCCTTTTTTGAAACTTTGCCAACCATTTCCTATCACACGAGTACGGGGTACCCAGCTGAAGAAAATGGGAAAATCTCTAGAATCTTTGAAAATGCTCTCCCTCGATTTCCAAGTGAGTATGCAGGTCGAAGGTGGGGTAGGGTGAGATGAGAGCACGTCGCCTCCATGCGGGATGAGGCATGAGGAGAAACTAGCGGGGACTGGAGGCGCAAGGACAGCAAAGCAAAAACGCAGGTGAGACTTATAAGTGGAAAAAAACGTAGTTGCAAAGAGGTGTAATGAGTAAAGGGTACTGAAGTTTTTAGCGACATAGCGTTGGCAGTATGGTTAGATCGTGCCCCTTTTTATTTAAGACGTCACGCATTCGAAACTTGTTGGAGGGTGTTGCTTTTGTCCTTTGAACCTAGTAGCGCACGATGGGATCTACTAAGATTCCGTACCAATAATATGGGGAATGAGTATATGAAGCTTAAGCTATGCTTTTTCTTCAGCAAATGGGTGATAACCATGCGGCAAAGCGTCTCCAACCCACGCCAATCACCAGTGTTCAAGCCCAATCTTCGCCCTTCCCACATGCACTTTTGTAGTTGGCATCGCAAGGCCGCCCCGCTAATGTACCTTCGCGTCCAACTGCCAATTTTTCTGTACCGAATAACCTGCTGCCACATCAGCTTGGCCCTCGGTCACAACTCACCCTTCCCAGTGTGTCCTGAAGTGTTCATGTAAGGGTGGTTACAGACTGCCCTTGAGTGCCCAGCGCCTGCCCAAACATTGAGCAGCTTTTAAAAAACTTGTCCACCCAATATTGGGTACTGGTGTTTACAGACACAAGTTTGGGCGCTGAAACTTATATAATAAAAAATATCAATCTGTTATGCGCAAGAGCAAAACCAAGCATTTTTTTCACGCATCAGCTACATCAGCTATCAACAGAAAGTTATCACTACGTGCAGCCACAAATTCGCTATCAGCTCTAACAGCAAGACATACGACTGCGTTAAAAAGTGCTCCGCCAGTATGACAAGACTGTTGTTGCAAAACAAGATTACTCTTTGAAGACTAGAACGAATCAAAACACCAGCAAACCATAGAGACTAAACCATGCACAACACAAAATCGTACATTCGACCTACAAGACAAATTGATTGTTCATTCACGACCACCAAGACAACCACTGCAAGACCTACAAGACATTGATTTGTACTTAACGACCTGCCAAATAAAAATTGTACAGTCGACTCATCGAAATGATTCTCGAATGCATTAACAACAAATCATGAGTGGAGACATAACCTTGCAAAACAGCACTGCACGGATTTGTACTTGATGACCTGCAACAGAACTGCGTTAACAACAGCATTATCCAGCAAGTACATAAAAATTGTACATTCAACTCATCAGAACAATTCTCGAATGCATTAACAACAAAACATGAGTGAAGACAAATCTCGAAAGCATTAACAACAAAACATGAGCAAGTACTCTCCAATACAAATCAAGCCTCGACTCTCCAATACATAAAAGATAGTTGAGCTACTCGCTCTCAAAACTCTCGTCAGCAGAATCATTGTCTCCAAAAACCGCAACAGCATTTCTTCGCTCTCTCTCCTTAAACATCACTCTAGCAATGTTATCTCGCCTATGTGCCCCACTGACTTGTGAGCTTTGTCTTTCTTATACGCATCATAAAAGCGTCCCCATTTTTTCCTGCAAGCTTGGCCATCTTTGTCACATTCTGGAAAAAGCGAAGCAAGCTGTGTCGCAACCTTTGACCAAAGATCTACACCCTATTTGGGAGGTTTCCCAAAGTCATCGTGCATAGTGCCATGAATGTGAATGAGTTTCACAACCCAAGCATCCTTCCAGTTCTCTCTCCCCTTCTTGTCTTTGCTGCCCTCATCTGGACTAGCCATGTTGGCTTGATTCTTCTTTCTTCCTTTGCCTCCACGGCTTGTAGTGTTCATCACTGGTACCACTTCGCTTGTTACTGCTTGAATCCTTCGCTTGGCCGGCAATTTGGGTAGCCTACCTTCGTCCCCATTTATGCCCTTGCTGGTATCTCCCTCCATTGTTATTGTTGTTGTATCAGCCTGCGGAGGTGAAGGAAAAGGACTCCGTTTTGCGATGTGTTGAGTCGCTGGTCGTATGGGTGGATGAAATGGCCTGAAGCCAAATGGAGATCCTCCAAAAGGGGAGATGGGAAAGCTACCTTGACCAAGTGAAGGAGAGTATGGGCTTTGAGAATACTGGGACAGTAGAGGAGTGAACTCACAATCCTGACTCGCTTGGGAGTAACTAGAAGGACTTTGTGAATCCATTTTCTAAGAAAACAATATAAGATCAATAGGGACTAAACTCAAATCAAGACCATCAAGAAAGAAAGGGACATAGCAACACCATCATCATTATTCTAAAAAAGTAAAAGCACTACTACTTGCAATAAATTTAAAATGTATGCAATACCTAGAGGAAGGAAAGCACTAAGGAAAGGCAAATGCTAAAGACAACATATGTGAGAAAAACATAAGCAGTAATTCCATAGCACTCTCTTAAAAAGGTTGTGAAAAGACTCTTGGCTTTCCAATGTCTCTAATCTTTTCATATACCATTCAACTTTCGCCTAAGGTTAAAAGTCATCAATTCTTCCAATTCATACGTTTTTCCTTCTTTTTCCAAAAATGTGGAGACGTACTCGAAAAAATCTATCTATCTGTCTCTGAAAGGCTCTCAGAAAATAAAACCTTCTATCTATTTGTATCCTATTGGCTCTTCAAAGATAAGATCTATCTATCTATTATATCCTACTGGCTCTTGAAAGATAAGATCTATCTACCTATCTATCTCCTAATGGCTCTTGAAATAAAAATATCTACCAATTTCTCCTAAGATGTCATTGGGGATTATTCCCTGCACTTTGAGAACATTAAAACGCAAAGAATTCACAGAAAAGGAACTAGAACAAGAAAAATGGAGCACAATGATGATGCGGTGACATCATTCCCTTTTATATGCGACATCATTCCCTTTTATATGGCATTTGCCCCTTGACTTTCCGAGTACCACAAACTCTCAGCCTTTCATAATCTTCACATTCACATTCTATAACCTTCACAAACACATTCGATTTCCCATGTTTAGACTAGTGAAAAGTTATTCATATTTTTGAAATTGTGGCACCTCACATCAGCATAGAAAAACTACTTCTACTTAAGCAACCTTATTAAACCAAGCCAGCTTATTTTAACTGAAGCAGGAGTCAAATGCACAAAATAAACTTGAAATACCTGGACTGTCAGGGCTGCAGAGATGAAGAGCCAGCAATGGTGAGAGGCGAAGGCTCCCTCAGTACTTCTTGTAGGCTGCAAAACAATGCGCTCTCACCTCCTTTTCAAATGATGTGCATGCTGTAGAAAACCGCGAACGCGATAAGCGGGAAAGGGATGCTTGCAAATGATTGGTGCTCATCATGCGTGCCCATCCTTGGACAGTTGTGGCTGGCTGCCCGATTTCGTTCGAAGTATGGGCATGCGCTGGCAGATGACTCAGCTCATGCGCGCGATGTCCAGCTCTCGGTGTGTAAGGGCTTCTTCGACGGCGTGCAATGCTATTGGTCCAGCGTTTAAAAAATGGGTTGTCCACCTGCAGTGTGTAAGCAGCCTAAATTGTGGGGGACTCAGTTGACCGTTGGAAAGCAAAATTGATTTGAAAATTTACAGTAAACAAGAGTCTTCTGTGTGCGCTGCGAGTAGAGAAAAATTAGACGAAATGCACCAGAGCTCGCCTCTCCAAAATGCAAAGCGCAGAGCTGGGCGTGTTGAGGATGATGGAATTTCGAGCTGGATGAAGGGCGATACAGGCTGCGGTTCAAGGCTGCGCAGTATGAGCAAGCTTGCACTCTCTTGCCCCAGGCCTGCTCCCAATCCTCCAGACTATGGAGACACAGGCTGTATTGGAGGACACACAGAGCTCAACATGAGGAAACGGCCCCCGAGAGATGATCTTGAAACGGTGATGGAAGAAGGAGAGCCAGGCTCTTACACACGGGGCGGCCGTATCATGGTGTATGTTAGGATGAGACCCTTGTCCAAGAGCGAGAAAGATGCAGGTGCCCGCAGCTGTGTTCGAGTTGTCAACAAGCAGGATGTCTATCTTGCCGAATTCGCTTCTGAAACAGACTACCTGCGTCTAAAGAGGCTGAAGGGCCGGCACTTCGTCTTCGATGCAGCCTTCCCTGATGCAACTGGACAACAGGAGGTTTACAACACCAGGTAGGAGGTCGCATTTTAGGGTTTTTTTCTTCTCTTTGACTGTCTTGGTTTCTTCTATCTGCTTGCCACCGCATTATGGTTCTTCTCGTGCATTCTAGGGTTTCTTGCTTCTCTCTGAGCGTTCTGGTTCTGTTTTTCTGCCACAGTACAGCAGATCTAGTAGAGGGTGTCCTGCAAGGGCGTAATGGGTCCGTCTTCTGCTATGGGGCTACGGGTGCAGGGAAGACACATACAATGTTAGGAAGCACTCATAATCCTGGGGTCATGGTGCTCGCATTCAAAGATCTCTTTGCGAAGCTCAGGCAGCATAGCAGGGAAGGAGACTATGTAGTTCGCCTCTCATATCTTGAGGTGTATAACGAGTCAGTTCGCGACCTGTTGTCGCCAGGAAGGCCCCTTATTCTACGAGAAGACAGCAAACAGGTTGAGCAGTAATGCTCCTTTTTCTTTGGGCTCTGTATGCAGCATGTGCTTCTCTAATCAGGTAGGGTTGCTTCTTTTCAGGGCACTGTTGCGGCAGGACTAACACATTATCAAGCATACTCTGCAGACGAGGTACACTAGCATGATTGAAATAACGGACACATGAATTTATATATGAGAGAGAGAGAGAGAGAGAGAGAGAGAGAGAGAGAGAGAGAGAGAGAGAGAGAGAGAGAGAGAGAGAGAGAGAGAGAGAGAGAGAGAGAGAGAGAGAGAGAGAGATTATGGCAGGTTATGGCACTGCTTCACCAAGGCAACCAAAATAGGACAACAGAGCCGACAAGGGTGAACGAGACTTCCTCACGCTCACATGCAATTTTGCAGGTAAAGACTTTCAACAAATAAAAGCTCTATCAGAGAAAAATCATGGTATCCTTAATGACTCAAGGGATGGACTGCTACAGGTTGCGGTGGAGTATAAAGTTCACCATGAATCCCACTATGTGTGTCGCACTGGGAAGCTTTCTCTTATTGATTTGGCAGGCTCAGAGAGGGCGCTAGCAACAGACCAGCGCACCATCAGATCTTTGGAAGGAGCCAACATAAATAGATCCTTGCTTGCACTAAGCAGCTGCATCAATGCACTTGTGGAAGGCAAGCGGCACATCCCTTTCAGAAATTCCAAGCTTACCCAGTTGCTGAAGGTCAGCTCCATTCCGAGTCTGTTTATATTCTTACTGAAAGTGATGGAATGTTGCGACGAGGTTGGTTACATCCCTTGCTATGAGGTTGAGTGTAAGCTTGAATGTGCAGGACTCTTTGGGAGGAGCTTGTCAAACATCCATGATAGCCAACATTAGCCCTAGCAACTTATCTTTTGGGGAGACACAAAATACTCTGCATTGGGCTGACAGAGCTAAGCAAATACGCACTAAGGTCGCGCCTTGTCCAATTTTGTGCCTTTTTTTTTGCCTGAAAGATGTGGTGGTGTTTGAGACTAGGACTTTGATATGCAGGCTTGCGAGGCAAATGAAGAAGTTCAGGTGCCTGAGTCCGAGTCTGAGCAGGCAAAGCTTCTCCTTGAAGTACAGAAAGAAAACCAGCAACTTCGTATGCAGCTGGCACGCTTGCAGCAGAAGCTGCTGTCTGTGGAAAGCAGCGCCATTATGGTTGCCCGTCACTCACCCGCCCCTGCTGCTACCATGCCCACTCCCATCTTTCGTACTCCGGTAAGTGAGTCGAAAGCTACTAGGCATGATGAATGCAGGGCTGTTGAGGAGGTCTTGCGAAAGAAGGTCACCGTCCTTGAGAAGGAAAAGGAGTCTGCCTGCCGCGAGATGGAAGGGAGGGAGGCAAAACTGGCAGCCTTCATATCTTCCCTTCAAAGAGATCATAGTGTGCAGCTTCGACACAAGGACGACTTTATTCGTACTCTTTGCAGCCTTAAACAGAAGATGGAGGCTGCCGAAGAGGAGAGAGTGGAAAATGTAGTTCCTCCTTCGGCAGCCCTATCAAGAACTAGAAGTTTGGCAGAACATTTAGATGCTAGCAGAAGCAATCGCAGAGCAAGCGTAGCAGGGGCTCCGAGAAGGATGACGATGGGAGGGGCTGCAGTACCCATTTCCACCAATCTGGGCAAAGGAAGTGTGCATCAAGCTGGCATGAAGAGGCCAGCTGTGCCGAGTACGCCAACTAGTACTGTTAAAACACGGCGGAGCAAGCTGCAAGAAACAGAGGAAAACCAAGTGCCCGCAATGCCACAATCACAGCGATTACAGCAGCAATCAACAAGGCGGCTCTCCAAAATTCCAGTGCCTCCTGCCCATCTTCCGGTGCAACTGCCAAAGACACCCACCACCAGCAAAGGAGCTATGAAGAAGAGAACTTTCTGGGACATCACCAATGCCAACAGTCCCTCTGCACCAGTAGGAAGGTGTACTCGTAGCAACACCGCAGCCACACCCTCCATGCTTCTTCAAGTAAGCATTTCACTCACTATAATGCATATAAATCATACAAAAACACCACATACATATGGCATCATACATCATCATATCTCATATCCATTCATAGATAGAGATGTGTGCAAATGCTTGTAGAGGTCCTGCGCGCATACAAAATTTGAACAATGTAGTATCGTTTCTCATTTGTCTTTGCTGGTCTTTGCACAGCCGGGTTTCTTGGGTGGTGGGCGTCGCTGTCTACTTCAGTAACAACAAGGTGTTTTTCTTTGATACAAATAGATTCATTTAGTTGCAGAGGCTGTAATAAATGCAGTCACTTAAGGTATAACCTGGTGAACTGTCAACTTCTGTATGTTTGCCCAAAATTCAATTCATTATATATGGCTTGTAGATTTACCATTTTTCGCAAATTCTTTCCTTAACAAAATGTCATCACAGCAGCAAGCCGTGGTGATGATTCTCTTTGTGATTGAATACTACAAAACTTTTAGAAGTCTTTGGGATGCATGTTGGGTATCATCTTCCTCATAATTTGCACCATTGCTAGCACAAATTGAATGTGTTCGAGAGGCAAAACCAGTTAACAGAGTAACAACGGTGAAAAGGAGTACTATGAAAGCACTTGCTTTTGTTTAGCTTTCAAATGAGGTACATGCCCACTTCTAAGACATGTCACATGTGGCAGAGTTGAGCACATGCCACACATAGTTTTTCCATATTCTTCCGTGCCACGCAATGACTAGAGGAGTGTGGCAGGATAGATATGTACACTTTTAGTACCGTTTCAAGATATGAGTGGAATTTTGAAGTACGGTGAATTCGGTTTAATGCCCTTATCTACACTGCAGCTAGCTACAACAATTCCCATAACAGGACATACTTTCTCTATATCCTCCTAACTTGGTCACGTCTATTTGAGTTGTCTATATCAGAAATTGTTGTATAGACTTTTTTTTATTATAACAATGCAACATGAAATTGTGCAAGCAACATTACTTATCATACCTCCATTTTTTGATCAGCAAAAATGTAAGTTGATTAAGATGAACTAGCCAGCAACATTCATTAATCCTCGTGCCCTCCTCTCAAACATTTATGGAAGCTTCATCACATGAAGATAGAATATACCTCTCATCAGAATCATCCTGAGATTGTTAAGCTTAACAAGAATTTGTTTTTATTGGTTGTGAAGGATTTAAGAGCAAAGTTAAGTCAATATATGAGCTTCAAGATGTAGAACTAGTTTCTATTCATAATGGACAATGACATTCTATTTTCAGTAGAGCATTCTGATTTCTTAAGAGGGCATGCAAATTGCTATAGTGTTTTCTATTGCTTGCAAGGCTATGGCATGGCACTATGCTTGCCAAGTACTCGTATGGAGAGCTTTGCTGCTCTCCATACGAATGTAGTTTCCTAGGGCAGTGCGACCATGCATACGCTTGGTGTGGAAGAAGAAGAAGGTGGTGGTGTGATGTCCTACTTGTGGAGAACTTGGCAAGCAAAGTGCCAAAGTGTTTTCTATTGCTTGCATATCTTGGCAAACAAAGTGCCAAAGTGTTTTCTATTGCTTGCATATTACCGTGTCTCATAATGCTTGCATATTGACATCTAAATGGTTGCAAGATCTGCAAATATTCAATCAATTTTTCCATCTCTAATACCATTTCTACCTCTTTAACGCATAGAGAAGAAAACTACCCAACTTTTGCTTCAAATTTAATTAGACTAAGCACTTTCAAAGGTTGTTTAAGTGCGTTAGGAGTTTAAACCCAGTTGAGCGCATCATTTGCTGTTGCATCTGCTCATACTTTCTGTTTAAACATGCCCGTCGGCAACTAGTGCTCGTAAAAAATTATTTTTTCCAAAATCTTGGAAAACCAATATATTGGAAATAATAGAGGTAAAATTGACTAAATTTCAAGTTTTTACACTAAATTTTATAGGTTTTCTCACCTTGAAATTTAAAATGTAGAGGTAGATCTCAAAATTGTGAGTGGGATTACACTAAACCTAAGTTTTTGAGCACTTTGGCACCTAAGTTTTTGAGCACTTTGGCCTCTGAATTTGAGTTTATTAAGCACTTTGGCTCAGCGTTGAAGCATCTTCATATGTAGTGAGAAACAGGAGTACATAGTGTGTGGTGGAGTCTATAGTGAGATAACATTCATTGAATCTTTATTCATATTCAATAAAAGAATGAAGTTAACCTGTAGTTAACTTTTTTGTCAATTAAAGTAGATTTGGTGTGTATCGTATTGCTTCGCACTTGGGACATGCAAAACAATCTGCGAATTCATTGCGGAACAGAATGCAATCATTTGGGCACGCATGAACCTTGGTGTAGTCCAAGCCAACTGAGATCAATAGTCTCTTTGCGTCTCGCCTAGAAGGGGGCATGCCATTTCCATCGGAAAGTAGTTGATCCCGTAACAACCTTCTCAATCCAAATCAAATTTTAAGCGAAGAATCGACACCCACCTCTCACATAGCTTCTTTTTCTTTTAATGCATTAAATGTGTGTGGATACATAGGACCACATTACAAGGCCGTGCACAAGGCACGATTTTTTCTGTCCATGCACAACACAACCTTGCAAGTCCATCTACTACCTAAGGTTGTGACTAGTGTGGCAAACGGTCAGGGTGGACTCATTCTAGTTTGAAAAGCATATAATAAAGCTCCAACCACCCACTCGTGAGTCAGAGGCTCCAATGTTGTGCTTCTCTATGTTGGGGATGTTATGTTTTTGTATTCTTCAAGGTGAGCATTTTGACACACTTGCAAGCATGCATGAGCACGAAATCACATTGTGCACATCTAGTGCATGCTATATATAAGTGCAAGAACTTATTTTCGTTAAAACGTAACTGATGTTAGTGGAAAATCCTGAAATTGTTTACAAGAAGACTTAAAATCTACTAACTCTTGTTTGAGCATCGGAATCTAGTCAATTCAAGCTCAAATTTCATACTTTGACACTCCAATTGAGCTAGAGGAGGTTTAGAGGTAAAAAGGGATTTAAAACGTCATATATCTATATCTATGTGTGTCTCTCTCTCTCTCTCTCTCTCTCTCTCTCTCTCTCTCTCTCTCTCTCTCTCTCTCTCTCTATATATATATATATATATATATATATAGAGGCTAGTAAGTGTCCAGCTGCCAGTGTGGAACATGGGATTCAGTAGCTAGCAAGGGCTATATAAGGGAGGTTGGGGCGATGAATCCAAGTCAGGCAGTCTCGCTTTGGGCTTTACATTGGTATCAGAGCTTGGTGGAAGAGGGAGCTATGGAGGAAGGGCCTTGCATGGTTTCTTGCATCTCTCTCTCTCTCTCTCTCTCTCTCTCTCTCTCTCTCTCTCTCTCTCTGGTTATGGAGGGCGTGGTCCTCACGTTTGGGGACCTTTTTGCATGTCTTGCATGGGGAGAAGAAGAAGACACGGCAGAACTGCGCGAGCAAGGCCGCTTAGCAGACAACGAGGAGGTCGAAGGTCAAGGCCTGTGTGCAAGGCCGCTTGCGGCGAGGGGGGAAAGAATTCCAACTTGCACCAATTGTCGCGAGGGTGGGCTTGAACGGTGCTCGCCGCCATGCCAGACGATTCGCGTCATAGGTCCGTAGCCTGGCGAGCACCACACCGCGTTGCCCCTCGTCTGCTACCCGCGCCTGAGGCTGCCACGCTGCTTAAGGATTTTTTTTCTTCTTTCGTTTTCCATTTGCAGGCCGCCCACAGTCAAAGGGTGGCCACCCTTCAAAGGTATCAAGGGGCTTACACACCCCCCATTTCAAACGAGCGCCGTCGACATTGTCGCAATCGCCACGAGCGCCATGAGTTGTAGACTTTTTCTCAGTTGCAATTTTTTTTTTCTGTTCTTAACGCTTTTTCCGATTCTCATGCACGAGCGTACAGTCGAGGATAGTCGGCATCAATACGACCACCAAGGACAGAGCCTGTCGTCGATGAGAAGCCGGTTCCCGACCATGGAGACTCGAACCCACAACTCATGCAAGGCATGCCAAGTGGGGCGTGAAAAAATGACAAGGAAGCCATGAGCCTCGGTATGAATTACACTTGGCCAAGGTAAGGCCAAACTCAACAAAGAAACCGAGAATTGAGGGAAGTCAAGGGAGAAGTGCATCAACCGAGACTATGAAGGGCACACCGTTTTTGACAAAGGTGCGGCATGCCAGGCATGCGGCAAATTACAGTAACATGTTTGCAATTGCAGATGTTTCATGCATATGATGCATGTCGTGGTCACCACTTTGACAACTGCTTCTTATTTGCTAGCGATGGCAATATAGACGTTTTCGATGGCCGGTAAGTACAATAAATTTGAAATTAATGTTTCTCATTCATTTCAATTTTGTAGAATTTTTGCATTAGTCAGCACAAGCTTCAAGACCGTTGCTTATGGTCGAAGGGGAGCTTGTTCCAAGGGATGTTTGTCACGGGTAAACGTTTGCAAGGTGTAAGTATGACCGACACTAAGTGCAAAAACAGTGGTTTCACAGTATATGCATGTATAGGCAAGGCTTGTGACTTGAACGATAAACCTATGATTGTATGGTCAACGTACTCGGCAAGGCCGATCATTAACTGCAATTCCATGAAGCTATCAAACAAGGGGTTGATTTGTTGGCCAGTTATCGATCATTAAAGCAGTCAGACGACAACATGATCCACCCATTGTCGGCAAGCGACCCAACGAGTTTTTCAAGACATCAGTGGAGCAAGGCTCTATGTACCTAATTAAGTCAAGCAGTTTTTAAGGTTTGGAATATGCTACTACCATACGAGCTTGGGGACACTTGCCATGATGTCTGCAAGTTTTTACAATCATACACGGGTGTGTATATGATACATACACTACCTCACTCAAGGCATACTTATGGCTATGAGCCGGATTCGACCGAATTATCAAAAACCTGGCCACAAGTGGATGACAAGGTTAGTCAATTTCAAGTTATGTTTGTTTATGTTTTACTTTTTATTTTGAAAAAAAATCTATGCTGTGCAAAGCAAAGTGCTTGGGCAAACTCGATAAGCAGCCATTGTACAAAGCACAGTGCTTTGCTGGTCTTCATGTGAAGCAGGGATTCTCTTATGTGCCCGATTGACTTTAGATCACTACTCCTGGCACACATATTTGGCACTATATGGATATAAGCTCACAATTTACGCAACGACGCACTGTGATGTATCCATGTCAGTGTAATCATGCACGACACGTATACCAGGGGCTCACATGGCTGAGACTATCATTGAAGCCAAGGGCTTATTATTCTATTTTTGGTTTGGTATGCATGGCATACTAGTACGATGGTCGTACAATACCCATCATTGCATACACTTTCGCTATAGCACTACTCTGTCAAGGACGAGCTCAGTTGTTGCTGTTTTCAAACATTTTATTTTTATGTTTATTCACAGGAAACATGCCATATGTCTGCACCCTGATGCACTCACGATCACTTACAAGGTAAGGGGATCAAGATGTGACTTCTGGTACCTCTCTCTCTACAAGAGCAAGGTACAATTACATTGATGTACGCTTATAGGATAAGTTATGACACAAGCATGGTCTGCACTGGATCATATGCACAGGGCATACAACACATTCGAATAAGGGATTTTCCTCGACCCATCACACTCTCTCTCTCTCTCTCTCTCTCCCCCCTTCCTAATTCTCTGCGGGAAAGGTGAACTAGGCATGACTTTTCTAAAATATTTCTATGTTGATATGGTAACAGGCAGGGTTAAGAGCCGTCTGTTTTTGAAGGGCTAAGAGCCATTTATTTGGAATGGCTAAGAGCCATCTGTTTGTCCTCCATCAGTGCCTGCCTTCTAGATCAAAAAAATATGTTTAGTTGAGTACCCAATGATTTTAATGGCCAAGCATGTGTCTTGTCATTATTAATTTTTGGGGTGTTATTTTAGTACTACACACTTTGAGTGTGAAGATCAAGTTGAGCTTTTGAAAGTCTCAAACTCAAACATCGTCTCTCTACCAAGGTATATAGATGAAGCACGCAATTCAGACAGAATGGCTGTTCACAAACTCCTCGACTATGAATTTTGAGTCTAGACAAGATCTCGTTGTGAATACAATTCTAACTTGAGTGGATCTTCTATTTTATCTACAGCACTAAGAGTGTCTGTACAGCTCTCGTTTGGGGGTAAGACCCAGCTCGTGATGATTAAATCACTTATTACGTGTGATGGTCAATTCTTGGAATCTTCACACTTGAACTTTCAAGGAAAGAAATCCATAAGCTACCAAGGGCTTGTAGATAATTTCAGCTTCCAGAGTTGACTTAAGATACTATCGGTTGCTAGTTGAACAGTTTTCCTGCAACGTTTAACCAAAGGGTTTGACGATGCTGATTTTTCCCAAGGGGTCTGGTTTGCCAAGGCAACACCCAGGGTTCCATGTGCAATATTACTTGCATTTCACTATTTTTGAATTAGTGTTCCTAGGCCTTTGCAGGCGGGAAATTTGGGAAGGTGCCTTTTCATTCCAGATTAGTTCACCCTTTAGGTACGCATCTGATTTACTTTTGTTTCTTTTCTATTATCATCCATTTTTTGTTTCTTAAGAGAAATGACAAGGTTGTGTAAGAGCCAAACCATTTGGGCTGTACAATCCAAATTAAGTTTATGCATTATGCAGTTATTGCATTATGCAGTTATAGACCCACTTGTAGGGTTTATTTGGCACATGTTGTCACATGGGATGCAACATGGTTTAGGAACTCAAGGAGTTTGGTTTAGCTAGTGTGGAGCAAGGCTAATGAGGGTCCCTCTCACTCCTGTCACATAGAGTGTTTGCAATTATCTCCACGCACAAGTACATCTCGTACTTGAAGGATGTTCTTTTTAGACACCCTTACATGAGACAAATTCCACATGTGGAGAATATGAGTCTCTGGGACTAACACTGCCGCCCACTATTTCAAGTATGTGACACGACAAAGTCCCTAGGTGCTGGTCAAATCTGATTTTTAGACCATTTTCAACACGACGTATCAGGAGCAATTTCGATGGCCAGAAATTGTCGGATACTTAGAATGACTTGTTCAGGTACAAGTGTTGTTAAACAACATTACAGATGGTTGTTTATACATATAGCACGGCTATGAGTTGTTAATGAAAAAGTTTCATTGTTTGCACCTAGAAGTGACTTCTGTTTCACCTTCTATTATGGTTCAAACGTTTCAACAAGACTTGCAAATGATTGCAAATTTAGTTTCTTTTTGCAACTATTTACACTCTTCTTCAATGTGTGCTAGGAACATCACATTCGCCATAAGTATTGGCAAAGATGATTTTGGATATACAGGTTCGGATCTGTTTTTTGCTAAATGCATGCACACTAGGTGTTATGGGCCCTATTGTTTAGCAGAGACTAATTTGGAACGACATGCATATTCATAAAGTGATTGCTTATGAAGCATTTTGCACTCTATGTGAAGTATCTCTCTGAGATTACTTTTGGGTCTACTAATCACCAATAGAGGTCATGGATCGGTTTGGGTGCTTGTGGATTTTTCAAGTTATCCAAGATGGTTATTCAGGACATTATTTTTTTCTCAGTAATGTTGTATGATATTGTGATCCCCGTTTACCAATCATCTGGGACGACTGTCTGTAAACCGTGCGGAAAAACCCATCTCCATACTGTCATAATCCAAAGAGGATATGCAGATTACAAGTTACAAGTGTACTCTTGTGCTGAAGGATATGCAAAGTACATATGTTAGCACCAAGAAATCCAATTGGCAAGAATGTATCGTTCTAGCTGGGGTTGCTTACAATAAGGTAAAGCATGTTTATGATTGAGTTTAGTCCCTTCATGTTTAAGTCGGTTCTCAACTTTGAACACTAGTTATGGTGGGGTTGTTTACTAATGGACTTTGAGAACAAGTCAAGGACTTAACCTTGGCTGATGAGTTATGTCATCAAGTTACTTTCATGGATAGTGAAAGGAGGTACTCTTTTGGGTACATCTTTGTTGTAATAGCTCATTTAGCATGCTCATGTGCGTTCTAAATGGAGTCTACACACTATGATTGGATAGGAACTGGTAACATAAGATGGTTACAAAGGGACAACAATGTGGAAAATCAAGATGTTACTCTTGGTTTCATTGAACCTCCTATTGAACCGTGTTTCACTCAAGCAAACAACTAATCCATGAAGGATGCCATTGTGGAAAACATTAGTGTATCATCACTCTTGTTTTCGAGGACAAAAATGCTTCTACAAGGCGGGAGTAATGTCATGCCAAGGGCATACCCCGGGGGGGGGGGGGGGGGGGGTCACGGACCTAGGCCAGTAAGTGGCTGATTGCCAGTGTGGAACAGGGGATTCAGTAGCTAGGGGCTATATAAGGGAGGTAATGTCATGCCAAGGGCATACCCCGGGGGGGGGGGGGGGGGGGGGGGGGGGGGGGGGGGGGGGAGGGGTCCGGACCTAGGCCAGTAAGTGGCCGACTGCCAGTGTGGAACAGGGGATTCAGTAGCCAGGGGCTATATAAGGGAGGTTGGCTGGTGAATCCAAGCTAGGCAGTCCCACCAACCGTGCTTTACAGTGTGTCCTTGTTTAGCTACATAACCTATTACCATACACGACTAAAAAATCATAAACCAACACACCCACAAGTAAGTGGACAAAACCTATATATTAGACATTGCAATATACAAGTAATGTTAGCGTGATGGTGACTAGAGAATTTCAATATTTGACTACTGCTCTTGGCTCTCTCGGGAGCATTGCTAGTGGAACGCTCTTCAAGTGCTTGAGTTCTAAGTTTTGAGTGAATCTGAGGGAGCATGCTAGAATTTAACTCTCTTATACTTCACCTCTTTGACATGCTTCTTATGCATCGTTGACTCATTGAACATGAAATTCAAAATTCTAATAATCTAACAAGATTCCAAGTGCTAGAGATGATAGCAATCTCTCTGTCTACACCATATCCAATAAAAATAAATTTGTGTGACTTTGGTTCAAGCTTTTGTCTAAGATCTTTTGGCACAATGTATATGCCTTGCAACCAAAGATGTGTAAATTATCATTGTGTCGTTTCTTACCTAACCACAACTCCCTTGAAATCCGGTAATTCAATGGTGTACTAGGTGATATGTTTACAATGTGAACCATTGTCAAAACAACCTTGGTAAAAAATCCTTGAGTTAATGTTGCCATAGAAAGCATAGTTGTGACCCTTTCCTGTGTCGTGCGATTCATTTTTTCAGCCACTCCATTTGGGACAGGTATGTAAGGCACAATAAACTACTGTCAAATCCCTCTTCTAGCAAAGAAGTTTGCCAACTCCTTGGAGGCATATTCTCCCGTATTGTTAATCCTTGAGCTTTTAAGCTTCTTGTGCCTGATTGATTTTTGATTGTTGCAAGATGGTTTTGAAATGCAGAGAAGACCTCATCTTTAGGTTTCAAAGGATATGCCCACACCTTCCTACAAGAATCATCTATGAATGTCATAAAATAGCTAGCCCCCTAGAGACATGGTCTGTTGGGTTTGTGGCCTTTGGCCTAACACCAACAATTGGTGTGAGAACCATCTCTTGAACAAAAATTAGTCCAGTAAGCATGTAAGCATGTGAGGGCACATGGCTTAGCACATGTGGTAGATGAGTTGCACAAGAGTTCGAATGACCATCCCAATCACCATGGATTTTCCACATTTTATGAAGCCACTCTTGACCTCTACAGCCGAAGGCCCTCTTCACATCCATTTGGACTAATTCCAAGTCCTCTAGCTACTAGTCCACACACCATACACAAAGTACTCATCTTGACCACAAGTGAAAAGATTTCATCAAAATCTACACCTTTTTGCTACTTGAAACCTATAGCTACAAATATAGCCTTGTACTTAGGCTTTGGATCTCCTAAGGTATACTTTTTCTTGTAAATGCATTTGCAAGATAATGATGTTTTTCTTTGCAAGAAATCTAACCAATCCTCAAGTCTCATTATCAATGATTGAATCCTATTATGATTGCATCTAGTGAGTATAAGATGTACCTATGTGTGGAGGTAACTTGAACAATCACCGACATGAGTACGAGGGACCCTCATGAAATCACTTTACACTCGCTAAATTGAACTCCATGAGTTCGTGGACCATGTTTCACACCTTGATACTAACAACATGTGCCAAAAAAAACCGTACCATATAGGCCTATCGCTGCAAAATGCAAAAATTCCATGGTACAATACTTTCTCAAGGTGTTTTGCTCCAACATGACCTTGTCATGTGTCTGCGAGAAAAATGGAAGCAGCATATACATCCATTCCGGAAGCACGTAATCAAAGCATATACAATAGGAACAACCAAAGTACATGCTAACATTAAGTTAGAAACATACCATGGAGTGCCAAAGCCCTGCTTGAAGGGGCTCAGTACTAACATAACCTGTCAACTAAATACTAAAGAGAAATTAGTGAATAGACACAGACAATTACCTAATGGTATTGCCTCTCGCCTTGGCAATCTAAAACTTGTGATAGATTCCAAATAAAACAATGACTACCCCTTGGTAGATGAGAGGAGTGTTGATGTAATAATCACGAGTTGGGTCTTACTGTTGGCCGGCTGCCAAGCCTCACCATATCGATGCTAGCAAAGCGAGAACCACGGACATAAAAATGTCAATCCGCGAGACATAGCTGACCCGACTAGTGCGTGGAGGCTACAAGAGATAGCTAATCTCTCAAAAAGCCCAAGTCTAAGCCGCTCCTACCTATCTCAGTCTCCAATGTGTGTCAGACATCAAAAGCTATTTTCCTTACCGCAAGCTTGATCCGATGATTTGTCATAGCTACAAATCTCTGAATGCAACGAAACATTATGCCTAGTATGAACAGAGTATCCTTAAATCTCTCATGTACTCAAATGCCATTTTTTACATTCGGACAAAATCGTGCATAAGATAAACAACCTATTTTAAGTCAGTCAATTTTGGCACCCGAAGCACTCACAACTTCCTCTAGACGTGATCTATCTATTCCTAAGGTCAAAAACCAGCTTGGTGTGTGTATTGTGCATAGGGAGAAAAATTAGCTCGTAAATGGCACAACTAAAAACACACTTTCATCGCAAGAAACTTATGTTAAATGGAAGATCTTTCACCTGCAAACACATCTGTATGCTTGAAATAGAAATGCAACATTGTATGAGAGAGACACGCAAAGTCAAAGAAATAGTAGAGTCACATTGAGATTTGCTCAAGAGTTGTATTATGGTCTAAGTAGACCCTATGAGTTCGAATTTTGGTAAAATATTGGAATTTTGGTAAAATACCCTCTCTGGAGAGTTTTCTATCTTCGATGTGCCTAAGATAAAGCTTTGCTAGATTTTGACCTTTTTTACTTTTTTCTTCGCATATTGATTTTTCCACAAGTTTTATGATTCATCCACACCCTAATTTCAAGTTTTAGTCCGATTTGATTTTTCCTTGTTAATTTTCTCTGAAGGCTGCATTTTCTTCAATTTTGGGCTTGACCAAGTGTTTCAGTGATCCAAATGTCTACCACCTCGCCAATTCAGTTTGTCAATTTCATTTCTAGAAACCATGTGTCTATCTTAGGCATGCCTAAGATAGATTTGACAATTTTTTGATTTTCTTCAATGCATCTCATATCAAATGCAATCCGGATGGTTTTCTACTTACCCTACTTCTACTAAACATGAACAAAGAGTACTAAAAATAAAAAGTTCAATCTTCAGTCTGAAATCCCTACTCTCTACTTAGGTGATGCCCTTACTGGCCACTAGCTTGTTTCAAGAACCCTCTAGCTAATCCGTCTTACTACACTAATGATCCCAAGGTCCTTACCAAGTATCTCTACTCTCAAGCACCTCTCGCAAGCTTGATCCGATGATTTGGCATAGCTACGAGTGTCCAAATGCAATGAAACTTTATGCATAGTATGAGCCGAGTATCCTTAACGCTCTCGTGTACTCAAATGTCATTTTTGACATTTGGACAAAATTGCACATAAGATAAACAACCTATTTTAAGTCATTCAATTTTGGCACCCGAAGCACTCTACAGTTTCCTCTAGACATGCTCTACCTACTCCTAAGGTCAAAAACCAGTTTTGGTGCGTGTATTGTCCGTAGGGAGCAAAATCAGCTCGTTGATAGCACGACTAAAAACGCAATTTCATCGCGAGAAACTTACATTAAATGGGAGAGCTTTCACCTGTATGAATGCATTGGTATGCTCAGAATAGCAATGCAACACCATACAAGGGAGACACAAGGAATCGAAGAAATAGTAGACTCATGTTGAGCTTTTGCAGCAAATGCTTACTCTCATTATCCAAAAACTTATTTTAATTACAAAAGTTGGCTTTTATACCTTAGCCAAGGTTCAAAGAATGGATTCCTAGCTATTTGGGCTCAATACAAAGCTTAAAAATTGCATATGGTTACAAACTTGGGGGCCCTAAACCCCGTTAGACTCATTGGACTTGGCAATCAATAATATTAAAATGGCTTTGGACTTTGTGGGATTTCTCGGTAATACAAAGGGGTTTAATACAATCAATCGGCTTCAAAAAATGAGTGGTGTCCCTTTTGGTGCTCTTTATCTGGCTCTTGTTAGTTGAGCAGCTAACATCCCACCCCCTTGTCTATTTTCTATGATACAGCTACTTAGGGTGCTAAGTAGTGGTTGAGCTTCCTTGTCACTATTGTTTATGCATGCTACTCGAGACCTTGTTGTTATCCGAGGTAGATTTCTTTATCTTCAATGGACATAAACTGCATGGTTAATTTATTTCTTTGCTCAATTGCGGAGCAACGAAAAAATCTCGCTCGTAGATTGGTGATGACGGGGGGACCAAAGATCTTGGACCGATAAGTGAAGAAGCCCGTGTAGAATGCTTCTTAAAATGTTTGCATACAATAGGATGGTAGAAACATCACCCTATCATAGAATCCATGAAGCACTTCTTTCGAGGTTTGGCTTGATAAATCATAGCATAGGCCCTTGGCATCTTTAAGAAAGGACCTCCATGTTGCATCTGTTTGTTCTGCACGGTGAAAAGTCTGCAAGCAGGTTAGGAGCATTTTTGCAATCTTTACCAACATGATGCACGCTACATCCAAAATTCCACAAAACAGCTGAATGGTCGAGGATAATGTTTTCACCATGTATGTTTCTATGGGTTGGTTATTCAAGGGTGGTGGAAACCTGGGGTAGTTAACCCAAGTAGGCCACTTTTGTTGGAGGAGAGAATGTTGCTACAAACTTTTGACTCTTGGTATCGGGCATTGCACATGATCTTGTTTGATATGAGTTGGCACATTTGTATACAAAATAAGATACTTGAGGTGTCGGTTCATGTCAGGACAATGGTAAGACCAGGCACGGCCAAGGGCCAGGATGGACATGCAGTCAAGGGGGTCCCTATATTTAGAAGGCCAAGGGCCTATATAGGGCATGGTTGTGTGGTGATGGGCAAGGGAGCATGTTCAGCTCCCTTGCCCTTTCACTGGTATCAGAGCTCAGGGGGAAGGTGAGAGCTATGGAGGAAGGGGAAGGACTCTCTCTCTCTCTCTCTCTCTCTCTCTCTCTCTCTCTCTCTCTCTCTCTCTCTCTCTCTCTCTTATTTCTCTCCAAGAATAACGCACACTTTCTAAGAAGCTTTTGCTACATGTTTTCGCTGGCGAGAGGTTCCTTTTGAGCCAAGGTTCTCTAACTCTCAGCTAGAAATTGGGCAAGATGCCATCCACATTAGTCTTCATCGGTTCGATGATTGAACACTAATTGCCATGAGGGCTATGAGTCACACACGCTGGCTAAGAGCCATTGTTAAATCTGGGTAAGACCCAATTGTTGGTATTCCTTGGATGATTGTTCTCAAGATCGAACAGCTCTACCGAGTGGAGTACACATTGAAATTAATTGACAAGCAAGAGTCTTGTCATTATGAATGTTTAGAGTGTCATTTTGCACTACATGTTTTCAGTGCGACGCTCGAGTTGAACTCCCATCAGCTGATCTCTACCACGGAGTATAGATGCAGCAATAGGTTGAGACAGCATGGCTGTCCATAAGAGCTAGGCATTTCACTTGTGTGGATCTGCGGCTCCCTCTATAGCATTACGGATTGTCTATGGACATACTGTTTTGGGGTAAGACCCGACGGGTGATTGCTACATCTCCCCATAGACATTGAGGATCATAGTTTGATCTATCCCAGTTCTACTTTCAAGGAAAGAAGCCAATAATCTACCATGGGATAGCGGACAAAATCAACTTTTTAAGTTGATTCCAATCATTGTGTACACGGTTAACTATGTTAGTTACCATTACTTGTTAGTTGAGCAGTTTCTACAAAGGGTCTTACCAAGGGGTTCACTACGTAGATTCTACCCAACGGGTTTGGATTGCGATGGCAACACCCAGGATTTCTAGTGCAATGTTGCTTGTTTTTCACAGGTGGGAGACGTGCTCCTGTGCATTTGAATACGTGTAACTAAACTTTCAGTTCAATCCCCAGGGCCATGCCAAGGGCATGTTGAAACAAGTATTTTGGACAGTAATATCCAATGTCCATTATGCTGTTATGAATCAACTTGTAGGATTCAATTTGGCACATGGGATACAACATGGTCTAGGGACTCAAGGAGTTCGGTTTAGCCAGCGTGGAGCAATGAATGAGGGTCCCTCTTACTCTTGTTGCAGAGTGTTTAGAGTTACCTCCACACACAAGTACATCTTGTACTTGAAGGATGTTCTTTTATACACATCTTTACATGAGACATATTCCACATGTGGAGAATATGAGTCTCTAGACTGACACTGGCGCCATTATTTCAATTATGTGTCACGACAAAGTTCCTAGGTGCTGGTCAAATCTGTTTTCTAGACCATTTTTAGCACACATATCAGGAGCAATTTCAGTGGCAAAAAATTGTCAGATACTGAGAATGACTTGTTCAGCTACAAGTATTGCTAAACAACATTACAGATGGTTGCTTATACATATAACAAGGCTCTGAGTGGTTAATGAAAAAGTTTCATTATTGTCCCTAGAAGTAATTAACGTTTTATCTTCTATTATGATTCAAACATTTCAGGAAGGCTTGAAAATGATTACCACTGCAAGTATTTAGTTTCTTTTCGGAACTATTTACATTCCTCTTTAATGTGTGCTACGCATATCACACTCGCCATAAGTACTGGCAAGGAGATCATGGATATACAGGTTCGAATCTGTTTTTTGCTAAATGCATGCACACTAGGTGTTATGGGTCCTAGTGTTTAGCAAAGGCTGATTTGGAACAGCTTTCATATTCTTCAAGTTGTTGCTTATGAAGCATTTTGCACTCTATGTGCACTATCTCTATGAGATTACTTTTGGGTCTACTAATCACCAATAGAGGTCATGGCTCGGTTTGGGTGTTTGTGGATTTTTCAAGTTAACCACGATGTTTATTCCGGACATTGTTGATTCCTCAGCAATGTTATATGCTATTGTGATTCTCCATTTACCAATCGTCTGGGAAGACTGTCTGTAAACTGTGGGGGACACACACCTCAGTACTGTCAGTATCCAAGGGGATAGGCAGATTACAAAGTGTAATCTTAGGCTAAAGGATATGCAAAGTGCGCACAATAATATAATTAATAAGCATTTATTGCTCTTCTTGGAGTTTACTTACTATCAGTTAACGCATGTTGCGACTAGGTAGCCTCTTCATGTATAAGTCAGGTTCTCAATCTTGAACACTGGTTAGGGTGGGGTTGTTTACTGATGATGAAGTTTGAGAACAAGTCAAGGACTAAACTTGGCTGATGAGTTATGTCAGCAAGTTACATTTATAGAAAGTGACAAGAGGTACTCTTTTTGGTACATCTTAGTTGCTTGTTTACCATGCTCATGAGCGTTCTAAATGGAGTCTACGCACTATGTTTGGATAGGAACCGGTACCATCAAATGGTTGAAAATGGACAACAATGTAAAAAATCAAGATGCTACTCTTGGTTTCGTTGAGCCTCATATTGAACCGGGTTCCGCTCAAATGAACCAATGGATCCATGAGGGATATCACGGTAGAAAACATTAGTGTTCTTATGAAGATACCATCACTTGTGTTTTCGCGGACGAAAACGCTTCTCCAAGGGGGGAGTAATGTCAAGACAATGGTAAGACCAGGCACGGCCAAGGGCCACGATGGACATGCAGTCAAGGGGGTCCCTATATTTAGAAGGCCAAGGGCCTATATAGGGCATGGCTGGGTGGTGATGAGCATGTTCAGTTCCCTTGTCCTTTCAGTTCAGCCAAATCTCCTGCCATTTGGGATGTGCCAATGTTGGGTTGGCTTAGAAATCCTTGAGTAGTATCTCTTTGATTTGGAGTACTTCAAACTTTATGAGGGGAAAGTGTAAAGCTTGCTAATGCCATGCCTCATTGAAATCGGAAGTTGTGAGGAGGTTGACATTGATGGAGTGCATTATCCACTCTTCCCATTGCATGGTTTCCTTCCAAATGGTCTTGGTCTCCTCTTCCACTTGCTTCTTTAATGCCCCTTCTTCCTCGACAGTTAAGCTTTTCGGTTGAGTGAATGGTCCAGCTTCATCATGAGAAATATCTAGCTCTAGAAGAACGGCGTCTTTGGTGGTAGCTGCTTCAAAATCCATAAACTACAGGGTGTCTTTATCTTGCATTGTGGAATCTACATGTTCTTCCCTTGGTGTGGAGGCATGTGCAGTGGTAGCTGCTTGAGCTTTGCTCAATTTCTCTTTAAGTTAGTCAATTTTGTTTTGATATCTCTCCTCCTATTGCATGAATCCAATGGAGAGTTCTCTTCTTTGCATTTGCTCTAGCTTTAGCTCTATCTCAAGGTCTTTAGTTTTCTGTTCCATTGCTTTATATGCCTCATTTGTGCCGTGTAGTGTGGCTAAGATAGGTTGTCCTTGAGCTAGTTTAGCAACATATTTTGATCTTGGCATCTAGCTTCTGACTGTGCCAACTGATTATTTGCAATGTTTAGATGAATCTGTAGCCGGCTCATTGTGGAAGCAGACTCTTGTAGAGCAGAGGTGGCCATTGTGACTTGTTTCTCTTGCTGTTGATTCCTTGTTTGGAGAGCTTCCAATTTCAGTATTGACTTTGCAGTTAGTTCAACCAATTCCTTGTCTTTGAATTCTATGGCTTATTTTTACGATTTGACACAAATTTTGGCCATGTCAAGCCTTGTCGCAGTCGTTTATACAAACTATGGAGCTGTTGGTGGCAAGCATAGATCTCGTCTTTCATTTTGTCCACCACATCATGTGCATACTGAGCATATTCATCTTTGTCTTCCAGACTCTCCAACCTTCTTGTGTTGCTCGCTTTAGGTTGATCCATTGATGTGTCATGAGCCTTGGTTGTAATTGGCTCATATGGCTGGTTGGCTTGAGTACTTGATGTCTCTATTGGGATGGCTGGTTCATCCACTTGCTCATTGGTAGTATCTTTGGGTGGTTCTGATATTGGTTCTATATTGCTAGCAATGGGAGTGGTCTTTTCTGGTTGTGGTGGTGTTGTGTCCTCCGCTTGTGATGGTCCACTTGGAGGAGAAAAGTGTGGAACCTTTTCAACAAGGTTGACTTTTTCTTTAGGTGAGTCCTCTCTAGGCGGTGTATCATCTTTTTCTTGTGCCTTGGTCTGCTCTCATTGACGTTCTTCTTGGTGATAGAGATGTTCTAAGGTGGCCCCATGATTGATTTTCATATCGAACATGGGGTGTTTGGTTCAAATTTTGATCCTTCTAGGAGATGATTTCCATTTCTCCTCAAAGTCCCCTTTTAGTCCTCTCTCTAGCTACTTTTTACTCTTGCTACTTTTTCGGATGGTTCCTCTGCTGCTACTGTAGGTTGTGGTTGCTTTGTGGCTTTTGCATCATCTATCGTAGATTTCCCTTTCTCTCTCTTCTTTCTTTTGAGAGGAGTGTCTTGCTTTGCTGTCTCTTCTTCTTCCTTGTCGCTTTCTGCAACCCTTGTTGTAGTAGTTATTTAATGGCTAGGGACATCACCTAGCCTTATTGTCCTTGGTCTTGTCGCCACTGATGGAGCTCTTGTGTGCACTTCTTCTTCATTAGCAGTCTTACTCAGTAGCCATAGGTTCTGCTCTGAGGCAAGTAGTAGATGCTCTGCCTGGCCTATAGCGTGGTAAGCAATCTGTGTTAGCACTTCTGTAGCTCCCAATAAGGTGATGTTCTCTGGCTTTTTCACATGAGTGAGAGTTGTGTAAATATATTGAGCGTGGTTCATTCCTTCTCTCTTAGAGGCTTGCGTGAATGTGGAACCCACGGCATGATTCTGAATTGTGTACTTGGGAGGTCTATTAGCAATGAAATGAAAGTACTAATGATAGAGCCAAAGTGCCTGCTCTATCTCTCTTTCCTTTAGATCCAAGAAGGAGGTTGACCGACTGGTGAAAATGCCAGTCGTGGGCAACTGTTGGTATCTCATGGGTTTTCCTCCTCTTTGAAGCTTTAGGGCTTCAACAACTCAGTCCTATGTGATGTGTACCTCTATTGGAGATTCATTTAAATTTGAGATGGTTGCCCTTCCTTCTTCTATGATGCTATGTAGGAGCTCATAAGACCTCTTGTAGTCCACACCACAAGGTATCAATTCAAGGTAGTTTTTAAGGCCAGTTCTCTCCCACAGTAGCCTGACTGCCTCTTCTTTGACAAGATCTTGAGCTTCCTTTGGTAGCTCTGAACTTCTACTTTGGATCCTTGTGCGCTTTTGAATGAGCCATGGTATATAGTGACATGCTGACTTTCTAGCTGTTCTTTTGCCAACCAGGTGACATTTGCTTCCTTCAGGGAGTCGTCCTCTAACTAGTAAGGTGGAATCTCGGTAAATTTTTCCTTCATGGTTTTCTTCTTTGGAGCTCTTGAGGTATATGAGTGTGAATTTAGCAGGGCATCATCTAGTTTACTGGTTATACCAAGTCTAGCAAGTCCCAGCCAAGTAGAAACGCTAATAAGTCATAAATGAGCTCTAAAAAGCACAATCTTGGAAAAATTTATCTTAGGCACGCCTAAGATACATATGGGTATAGGTGCATGCAAATTGTTGTCAGAGTGAATGCATAGGAAGTTTATGGGTTGTTGGTGACATGCAAAACGTTTGATAGCTTTTGAACACTTGTGGTGAGAGTTCTGCACAACTTTGTGTCAGGCTTTACCGCTTTCTGGGCTTTTGGTGACTGAAAGAGTATATTGTGCCAAACTTGATGAAACTTGTCAAGGTGCTTTATTTGACCATTGTGGACACATATGTGTCCTCCAATTGCAGGTCATGTCTCTCTTTTAGCATTTCTCTTAGGCATGTTTAAGATAAGAGTGATTGATTTGGGGCTTCTAGCACCTTGATTGGTGGTGGAGGGTTGATTCTTGATTTCCTATAAAGTTAGGTTTTGATTTGACATGCTAAATGGTGGTTTTGGGGACTTGAGTCTATTTGGTGCGGTAAAGTGCATTTGAGAATAGTTATGCATGAAAGGAGTGTACTAGTGTGATGCGAACATTGTAAGGGGTAGGGGAATTGTGTCAATGTGAAAATATGTGCAAAATATTCTTCCATCCTAGCAGATTATCTTCGGCGCTCCTAAGATCATTTTTACAATTATTGTAATTTAGGCCCTAATCTTGCCCCATATGGCTTCTACTAGGTTAATTATGAAGGTTGAGGCCGTTAGTTGTGTTTCTTGCACTTGTTGTTGTGCTTGATTAGGTTGACAGTTCCTTTTCGAGATGAGCTTGACTTGGAGTCATTAATCACTAGTTGTATGCCCATTAAAGGCAATGTAAGGTATAGAGTACCCCCTTTGAGTTTGAGATATAACGGATCAATATTTTGCATTGTGGTGCAAAATGTCGCTTTGCGGTAAGCATATGTTCATCTTGCCGTTCATTGATGAGTGGGTCTCCAATGCACCCTGAACTCTCTAGAGTTTTTAACATGATGGTCCCAATACATATGTTAAATCTGGTCCAGATATGGGTCCTCTATCTTTGGCGCGCCGAAGATACTAGGTCAGCTTTTCTGACACATTTTACGTCTTTGACTCTAGCAATGTGTTTCCCTACTAGTGATGAGCTTCACTTTTGGTGTAATATAAATGTCTGATGTGGCCGGTGTTAGTGGTTCCAATCTTGAAAGTTCCCAGATTGGCATGTGTTGTCGTGCCCCCTATAGCTCGTGTGGTTGACAATGTGATATTCAAAATGCTTCTAGACATAGAAACATTATGCTGATAAAAAACGGTTTGATCGGTTTTTCAAACAAGGGGATAAAGTATTCCTTAGGGTATGGCCAAAGAGAAGCACTTTATCCTTGGGAAAATACAAAAAACTAAGCCCCAGATATTGTGGACCTTATGAAGTGATTAAAGTAATCAGTGAACAAGCTTACAAATTAAAACTACCTGAACACCTCAAGGTCCATAATGTATTCCATATCAGTCTTCTAAAACCTTACATCCCAAATCCCAACCACACTCTAGATGACGAACAGATAGTGATGCAGAAGCAGGGAATTCTTGAACTCCAACCAGATTGTATTCTCGATACTAGGGAAAGGAGTCTACGAAACAGAGTTATCAGAGAACATTTAGTAAAATGGAAGGACTATCCCACTGAAGACGCCACATGGGAAGACGAAGTATCACTTCGCAAAGATTTTTCCAATTTCGGTTGAGATGAGGACATCTCAATTCCTTAAGTTGGGGTGATAGTAAGGTTTCCAGTTTTTGAAACCTTAGAAATTGTACAAAGCCTATAAATTTAACTTGAAAACACTGTTGAATGATTCAATCATGGCTGATATTGGTATTTTTGGAATCTTAACCAGAGCCTAAGAGAAAGTTACAGGCCCTGAAAGGTTACATTAGGAATTCAATTAGTTAAGAAAAATTGGATGGTTTCAGTAATTATTATTAACAAAGACTTTCTTATCCTAAGGTTCTAAAACTTACTGATATTCCAATTTTCATCATTAAAAATCAGTAAAATCAGTCAAAATCGATTCTGGAAGCTGAGGGGGCAGTGTGGAGATGTGGGGAACCTGCTCGGGACAGTTTTAGCAGCAGGTGGTGCTACCTAGAAGCTGGGGCCTTGCTTGAGGTGCCCGAACCTGCCAGGAACAGCCTGGGGCCCAGAAATAATATAAAAGACCCTCTTCCTTCATAAAAAAATAGACTCGGAGCCTTAGCACATTCTCTCTCATCTAGAGAGACCTCTACGCAAAAATCACTAGAAATCAAAGCTCTAGTTGGTTAATTAACGGTAATTAGCACTAATCTTTCTTAATTAGCAAAAGCTAGGTTAACCTATTTATAATTTTTTTAATTAATTGAAGATTAATCCTATGCATACTCAAAAATCCTCTCTGAAATTAAAAATTTTCTGCTGATTATTGTGATTAAGCTTAGGGATACTAAGCTAATTAATTATTATATCATATTAGGACTGAAATTATCCATTTTAACCATAAATTAATGGAAATTTTACTAATTAAATTTATATTAAGATGAGATAATATCAGAGCTGTGTTAGACTGTCATTATGCTTAGAAAATTATCTTGTAATTTTTTGAGTAATTTTCATAATTAATTAAGCAGAATTACTCTATTTTTAGCAAAAAGTAAAGGGGGAAATGATCCAACTAATCCAAAATGCTTTGAGATATTTATCAAAGGTAAATCACATCTTAGGGAACACGTGATAATTATCTTAACCTCAGATAATTAGTTTACCTGATTATCTTAGCAGAATTACACTGTTTTTAAGACAAATTAAAAAGGGGAAAATAGCAAATTAATTCAAAATGCTTTGAGATAATTATCAGAGGTCAAATACATTTTATGGAACCCATGATAATTATGTTAACCTCAGATAATTAGTTTAACTAATTATCTCAGATAATTACATTGTTTTTAGGAAAAATGAAAAGGGGGGAAAAAGCAAATTGATTCCAAATGCTTTCAGATAATTATCAGAGGTAAATCACATCTTATAAAACTTGTGATAATTATCTTAACCTCAGATAATTAGTTTAACTATTTATCTCAGCATAATTACATTGTTTTTAGGGAGAATTAAAAGGGGGAAAATAGCAAAGTGATTCAAAATGCTTTGTGATAATTGTCACAGGTAAATCACATCTTATGAAACTCGTGATAATTATCCTAACCTCAGATAATTAGTCTAACTAATTATCTCAATATAATCACTATTTTAAGAATTTAAATCACATCTTATGAAACTCGTGATAATTATCCCAACCTCAGATAATTAGTCTAACTAATTATCTCAATAGAATTACACTGTTTTTAGGGGAAATTAAAAGGGGGAAAATAGTAAAGTGATCCAAAGTGCTTTGAGATAATTATCAAAGGTAAATCACATCTTATAAAACCCATGATAATTATTCTAACCTCAGATAACTAGTCTAACTAATTATCTCAATAGAATTATACTATTTTGAGGAGAAAATAGCAAACTCATGAAAATATTTTGGGATATTTATCAGAAGTAAAACATATCTTATGGAACCCGTGATAATTATCCTAACCTCAGATAATTAGTATAACTAATTATCTCAATAGAATTACATTGTTTTTAGGAGAAAATAAAAGGGAGAAAATAGCAAATTCATTCAAAATGCTTTGGGATAATTCTCAGAGGTAAAATACATCCTATAAAATACGTGATAATTATTTTAACCTCAGATATTTAGTCTAACTAATCTCAACAGAATTACACTATTTTTAGGAGAAAATAAAAGGGAAAAATAGCAAACTAATCCAAAATACTTTGGGATAATTATCAAAGGTAAAATACATCTTATGGAACTTGTGATAATTATCTTAACCTCAAATAATTAGTCTAACTAATTATCTCAATAAAATTACATTGTTTTTAGGAGAAATTAAATGAGGGAAAATAGGAAACTAATCCAAAATGCTTTGGGATAATTATCAAAGGTAAAATATACCTTGAGGAACCCGTGATAAATATCTTAACCTCAGATAATTAGTTTAGATACTTATCTTTATTAAAAGTAAATAATTTATATAATTACCAAATAAATACCTGAGGTCTGAAATCACTATTGAAGGTTGGGAAAACTACCTTAGCATAAATGATTGGTATAACAAATTACTATCGGTAAAATTTGCCTAAATTAGACCATAAGTATAGAAGGGAAAAGTTATAAATCAATTTTCAAAAAAATCCTAAAGATAGAACATATCAAATTACATCTAGGGTGAGTAATCCACTAGCAGATAGGAATTATAATTTACTAAGGCTAATTATAAGATATTCATGGAATATAGACTAAGGAGAAACCCAATGAAATAGCTCTTCTAATTAGATGAGAATTATGGGAAAATACTAATAGTACAAGGAAGTTACAGGAGAAATATCTCATCCAACAAACTATCAAGTATACCTACTTACTCTAAAAATCCTTATTTTTGGGTAAAAAGGAAGAAAAGAGATTATTCAAAAGGCTGCCGATATGGCTCCAAAGAGAACCAGAGGAAATCCTCTTACCGAGGAAGAGGATATTAGCAACAAAAGAAATAAAGCCACTTATGACCATGAGGCTGGGCCTAGCCATAGGCCGACGGAGGAAAGTCTACAGGCTCCAGCGCAGCAGCACATGGAAGACCAGTCCCAGGTGGATTTCTATTTTGTTCACTTAAGTCTTTTAAAGTTCATTTCTAAGTTAGCATTGCATACGTAAGGGTTAGGAAGGATAAACTGATTGTAAATGGAAGAATACTTCTAGGAAACCAATGAGCAATGATTGTAAATAGGAAAGAAATGATTGGGTTATGACTGATTAACTCATGAAAGAAATGTTTGACCATCCTTAAGACAACTTGTCTCAAGACACCTCTGATTCCTTGGAATATTTTACTCCAGGTAATGAGTAATGATGGCGATTCTGCCATGGATGAGTCGGTTTTCTCAGTGCGTGTGGAGTTTTTACCCCGTGCTTGTTTGTGCTTGTGGATATTACTTAAGATATCAAGTTTATCCTAGAGGAACCGCCCGGTTGTATGGGCAACCGGTTGGCGTATGGGCGCTCGGCCTTTGGGTGATGGTTTTTCCCACCCCGATTAATATAAATAAGGAATGGGTGCCGTTTTTTCACCCCTGTATAGGTGGTCTTGAGACAAGCCAGTACTGGTCAGAGATACTTCAAAATGTCAGTACCTTGTGTTAAGTCTAAAGATGTTTGTTTGCTAAAAGAATGTTTTCAATACTGTTTTCAAGGTTTGTCTTAATGAGATCCAGTGATGAAAGTTAAAAGAAATCATTGTTTTAATTGTGAAAAGAATGTGGTAGTAATTAAACAACACAAAAATCATGTGTGAGTGCGGGGTGGTAAGTGGGGATTGACTAAGGTTGTCAATCATGGACGGGTGGACCTGATTAGTCAGGTAACTATCCATTCCCGCGCACTAAAACGTTTAGAAACTTCTTCACTTGGAAGAGGAATCCACCAACGGTTGTGCCCTCACATATGTTAGGGGGGAAAAAGCATTGGCTAAGGAAACCTTAATCTAATGATGGAAGTTGTAGGGCCGGAATAGTTTTTTTTCGTGGTCCCGTTTCCACTGCGAGACAGGGCTAGGTCTCCTTCTAGGGCTATAAACCTAAACCACTGTCAATGGTAAGGGTGAATTCCCTGGAATTTTTCTTGTGTAAGGACTCTGACTTTATTAGACCTAGAGACCTGTCAATGGTCCCATCCCGCTTTTGGTGTCGGCGGGTTTGGGGACCTTACATTCCCTTATCTTTTCCAGATTCATATACTTTGTCCATTTTTAGATTTTCTCCCTCGTCCTTGCTTGAATCCTACGGGAAAATAGAGTATTATGGATGTGCATTGTGTAGGTTATAAAGTCGTATCTATACGTGGCCCTGATTGGCCCTATAATGCTATTAATGTCAATGCACTTAAACATGCTATGCTGTGCAAGAGGTGAATCTTGAGTATTGTACTCAAGGGTTTCCGATGGCGAGGCATGTTGTGATGGAACTCTCTTAAAGACTAAGTCTTGTAGCAGTTTAGCACGTTCTTTATGGTGTGATATGCACTGTCTTCTGTGTGATGACTAGAATCAGTGGTTTCAATCGTGGTGGGTGGTTTGACTTTAGGTAACCACTTGTACTTGATGGAGGTTGGCTTGACTCGCGGTGGGGTCTTTGGTACCCATAGTTTGACTTGTTTGTTTTGGGTAGTTGGTCTTCTGCTCTGAGCTGCACATTTCTTCTTTGGTTGCCATATCCATTTCATCTTTAGTAGCGGTGGTTTTTGTTGAAAAGGTGAATACAATCGTTTTTCCTTAGGGTTTTCTTTTGGGCACCTGGATTTGTTGAGGTCGGTTGTGACAAGCTGACTTTTGGGTATCCAAACTTGCATGGTTCCTTGCATTAGTTAAGTAGGAGAATTCATATTGGATCTGTAGTTGTAATTGTAACTGATGACTCATGCTTATTTGATTGAAAATCACCAAGAGCTTCTTTCCATTCATCTTTACTGTAAGCAAATGGTATTTTTAGTTGTCCTCCTTTGAGTGTGAGTTCGTGAATTTTGGCATCCCAATCTTGAATTGCTTTGTAGGTTCTCATCCGTGGAACACCTGATATTAGGTCCTCATTCATGTTTTCATCCACTATACATATGAAAGTATGAAGGCAAGAGAATCCATAAACCATAATATTCAAGTTGATCTTTCCTAAAGTTGGATTGATGCTCTTATTGCAACCCTTGACCGTGGCTCAACAATACTCAAGTGATTGAGTAGTTGCTTTGCAATAAGTGGAATAATTGACCGCATTGACTTGGGCCCTTGTATCTGCTAAAGCTTTGACTTTGTAATCCTCGTTAGGATTCACATTGATTCGCATAAGAAGAACATCCAACCACTCATCATCAGTCTCAACCTCATCCTCTGCTAAGGGTTGAATGGGGAGAGTACTGAGTGGTACAGCTTGGAGAATAGGTTGTCTTGCAGCTTTTGTTTTAGAATTTGAATGCACGCTTTCTCTTGAGCCTCCTCAATAACCTGTTTTTGTTTAAGCTTTCTTCCCTGGTGGATGCATGCATCTCTGTAGAAGTTTGTTAGTCAAGGGAAGGTTGCATTTGTGGAGTCGAAATTCACTAATCCAATTTTCCATGATTTCTCCACCTACAGTGGCTAACTTGACAGTCCCACTTGGTGAAACATCCTCAATGACAAAAGGCCCATGTCCTTTTTTCTTGAACTTGGGTATATGTTGTTTCAGTGAGTATACTAGGACTAAATTCTCCACTTTAAAAACTTTAGTCAGCAAGTGCGAGTCAAAGAATTGTTTTTGTTTTTCTGAATATATGTGGGCAATGGCCGCTAAACATTGTTCATCTAGGCGTTCTAAGTCCTCGAGTCGTTTTGACAACTCATGCCCTTTCTATTCCAACTCAGTTGCAACTCTAATTGCGGGTAATAAGAATTCTATTGGCAATATTTCATCCATGCCATAGAACAAATTAAAAGGAGTCGTGTTCAAAGCCATTTTGAAGGAAACTCAATAAGCCCACAAGGTAAAGTGAAGATGCATTTCCCAATCCATTATGCTTGAACTAACAATTTGGTTAGTACAGAGCTCAAAATTTTGTTTGTATGTTCTACTTGACCATTTGCTTGAAAATGGTAGGGTGCAAACTTGTTATGGATTACCATGAACTGATCTAGTAAATATTTTATCACCTCATTGAGGAAATACAATCCGCAATCGCTCACAAGCTCAATAGGAAGTTCGTATGTAGTAAAGATGCATTTGTACAGGAACGCAACAATGGTTCAATCATCATTCTTCTTGGTGGCTCGTGCGTAGGCCCACTCGGTTAAGTAATATATTGCCACAATAACATATTGTGCCTGAGTTTTGTAAGTTGGTGGTTGTATTGGACCTACAAAGTCTATATCCCATTTAGCAAATGCACGTGCTCCCATCATAGGTTGCATTGGCATGTTATCCATTGATGTTGGCATCTTTTCTTGTTGACATGCATTGCATCGTTGAACAAATTCTTTCGCGTCAGCAAATAAAGTTGACCACCAACTGTCTACCATCAATATGGATTTGGCTATGGTTTCATGAGATAAGTGACCCGCTGCTAGACCTACGTGAGCTTGTTCCAAAATAGGAAGATACTCCTCTTCATTGGCACAGAGTTTGAGCTGTTGATCTTTCCCTCGTCAATAGAGCTGGTTTCTAATCATTGTATGATTGGCTGTCTTAGTTTCTATTGCTCTTTTTGTCTTTTATTCATGTCTTCTCGGAACATTCTGTTAGTCAGATACTCAACCAAGTATCTACTCCACTGTGGTGTGACTGAAATGTGGAATAACGTGGCATGGGGTATGACAAGTTTTTTTATACATTAAGAGCAATCTTCACTCAATGATGAACATCTCTCTTCATGGTAGGCCACTAAACACCCAACGAGGTTAATATTTGTACGGTTTGATCTCATGAAAAATGTAGACCTATGATTGTGGTATGAGCAAACGCAAATAGGCTTCTTGCTCCTCAGGATTAATGCATAAGACCAGGATTCCATCCTTGTTTTTGCGATACAACCTTCCAGCCAGCAATGATATAGGATTGATTGCTCAATAAATCACGGAGTAATAGGAATTGGTATTTGAAAATCCACTTGTGCTATAGCATTAAAGACACAAGATATTTTAACCATCTTGGAATCATTTTCACATAGAACAAATATGCATCCGATAACTCATCGGCTACCCCTTTAGGTGCTTCCCTCGTCGTGAGTCTTAGCAGGTGATCTGTCGCTAGTGAGTGGTGCCTTTTTTTACCAACTGTGAAGTCAAATTCAAGTAGGATGATAAACCATCTTACTATCCTACATGTATTGTATGGCTTATTCACCAAATAGAGTAAGGCTTGATGGTCTATGAGAAAGAAGTACTTGTTAGCTAACGAGTAGTGTTGGAATTTTTTGACTGAATACACCATACAAAGACCTTGTCTTTTCGTGGTTGTATAGTTCTTTTCTGCCAGGTTTAATTGTCTATGAGCATAGGAGATAGGAAAATCCATTGTTCCTTCTCTTGATTGGGCTAAGATGCAGCCACCAATGGCATAGCTTGAAGCATTGACATGTACGTGGAACACTTTGTTCCAGTCTAGAGCTTTCAATATTGGTGTTGAGCTCAAGGGTTGCTTAAGATTTTGGAAGAATTTCTCATATTCATTAGTCCATTCAAAGTGAGTGATAAGGCTATATATGGGCCGAGCAATTACCGCATACATATAGATAAATCTATGATATAATCGCAATGTTCCATAAATGCTTGCACTTCTTTGACTGTTGTTGGCCTAGCCATTTCCACGATCATTGCCACCTTTTCCATGTCTATGGCTATACCATTTTTTGACATGATATGTCCAAGAATTTTGCCTTGTCTAACCATAAAAATGCATTTTTCAGGATTTAAGCAAATCCTATATAGACAACATTTCTCAAAGACACATAGGAAATGTTCAAAATGACTTTCTTGTTTTGTGGAGTGCACACAAAGATCATCCATGTATACTTCCAAAATTTGCAGATACTCCTTAAAGGCATGGCTCATTAGCCTTTGGAATGTTGTCGGTGCATTGGTCAATCTGAAAGGCATTACTTGATAAGCAAAAATTCTCCATTCTGTGGTGAATGCCGATTTATTTTGGTCATTGGGATCAATAGTCAATTGGTTGTACCCAGAGGAGCCATCCAAAAATCTATAAGCTTCCTTGCTTGCTACTCGTTCTAGCACGTGACTGGTGATGGAAAAATGATAGTTATCTCGTATGGTGTGACGGAGTTCACCTTTTTGAGATTTACATACACTCTAAGTTTTTGAATCATTTTAGGAACCACTATAATTGGTGATACTCAATCAGTGTGTTCTATTTCATAGATAAACTCAACCTCCTTACGTTTCTCTATCTCTTTCTTTTTTGGCAAAGGTCTCATTATAGATGTATGGTCTCTGTTTTCTTAGCTTAGCATCGTCTCTCATAGGGATAGTATGCTAGCATATGGCATGATCCACCCTTTTGAGATCTTTATAAGACCATGCAAAAACATTCCTTTATTCTTTTTAAAGTCCTTATGAGAATCTCCTCTTCTTCGCACGATAGATCCTTGGCTATGTATGTCGGTTTTGCCTCTTCCCCAAGCTATGCAAGGTCAATTCATTTGGTGTTCTCCGGCCCTTCATAGGACTTCCCCAGTTCTATTACTTGTCGCAAGGGTTGCTCTACAATGATCTTGCGATCTTGTAAAGTGTATTTCTTATAATGAGTTGGAACACTATTTTTTCCAGATTTGTCACTATCCGATTCCATTTTCGTGGTCCATACTTCTTTCAAAGTTTGTTTCTGCTCTTTGTAATTTACTTTTAGCTCAATCTTTGTCATTAGAGGTTCTTTACCTTTGATTTCATTTTGCTTAATCGACCTTGGTTTTGTATCTTTGCATGCTCTACATTTGGATACCTTCTAGTTATCTTGTCTTTTATGCAGACTGTTGCGTTCACTTTCATCAAGAATTGAGTTTTGGTTTCCAATGGCCATTTTGTAATTTTCTTTCTTAAGTTATGGTCTCAATTTTTTTGGTATCTTTGTTGACTTGTTGGTGTTGGTTTTGAAACTCAAAAACATCTTTCTTCCCCTCCTCTGAGTAGAAGCTTGGCCCTTATCTACTCTTTCTCAAAATTCGATCCCTCTGTTGTAATTGGTTCTTCTTCCCACTCGTTTGTAGCATCATAATAGTGACCAAAGAAGACTTGTTGCTCCTCGATCATCTCAATAGATACCATTTGGATTGAGACTATAACATAGCTCTGTTTGCCACAAAAGTGCGTAGGTGTAGATTCATTAACACATACATCCATGGTGGCCAGGATCTAAGTACATTCAAAGGGTTTGAACAAATTTTTAGGTAATGGTTCTAGTATCTAATCTGTATCATTCACATCTCTGTACAGAACACGTTCTTCCTTTTGTAAACTACTTGATTGAGAAGCCCCACACATCCAAATTGGAGTGTTTTTATGTACCCATGATGGAAGTTCAATTTTTGCACAAGTTTCAAAGTCCAATTCCTATATTGGTGTCCTCATGAGATCCTTGTATAAATGGTCTTTCAAGTTCACTAGAATGATTATCCCTACTTGTTTTAGGTAGAGATAATCATTGCCCCAATCTTGGATTAATTGTATGTGTGTCATGGACGGTCTTCCCAAGATGATTTCATAATTGAGTTTCTTCCACAATGGCAAAAGTGTGTTGGTAGTCAATTCCACAAGAGGTGAATATCACATTCTCTAATAGGCCCATTGATTTCCTATATGTCCATCTGCCAATTGCAGTTTCATTCTTGTTTTCCTAATTGATGGCTTTCCCCAAGCTTCCCAGATAGCTTTGGTTGTTATGGAAATGCCTACTCCACTGTCTAAAATAGCCATAGTCGTTACATCATTGTATTGTATTGGAAGGGTTGTGTTTCCCTCATTCCCTTTACAATAGTCCCCGACCTTATTCATAGGTAGTGACTTGACGAGTCCAATCTATATCTCTTTGTTTTGCAATTTTTCTAGGTTGATTTGATATGCTCCTTTTAATCCCATCCTTCCCATGGTGGTTTGTATATCTCCCCATAGATGTGGCCTCAATTTTAGTAGCTCACCCAAAGTGATTGTGCACTGAATTGGTGTCGACATAATGGATTGTAGATTAGCCACATCCAAAGTCTATCTTGGCCTTTCTAGTTTTTCTATTTTGCAGACCATTGATTTCTCTTCATTCTTGCCTAAGTAAGATGGTAGTGTTTGCAAGGTTTTAGCTTTTGTAGAGTCTGATTGTTTCAATCCCCAATCTCCATACAATGACTATTCATTTAGTTTCATGGATGGTCTATCAAACTGAACTTCTTTGATTGGTGCTGATTTTAGAGTCAAGCTCCCATCTTTCGCTTCCCTAACTCATGTTCATAGATAATTTGGCCAATCATCCTCAACTATTGGCACCCCATCCCATCCTTTTTCCCTATCAGGAGCTTCCAATTTAGGTGGTTGGGTTCCATTGTTTTTCCATTTTTGACCCTCTCTTTTCTTGAGCTTTTTCTCTCATGGTTTTGCTCTCAACTTCCACTGGTTCTCCTATAACTTCTTGCTGAGGATTCTATTTTTCCATCAGGGTTTGCGTGATTTTCACCAGGTTTTTGTAAGCTTCTAATTTAGTTGCTTCCATTTCCAACGTTGGATAGTTTTTCCATTGGTTTTCCAACGTTTGTTCGGCTTTTAACCCAGCTTGAAACGCTTGCAAAGGTGCATTGATTGGTTCATAAATTTTATCAACCAGAACAGGTCCAGAAAATTTTGGTTTGGGTTCCCAAAAAAACTGTTGAAAGAGTCTACGTTTTTTCTCCTATCTCCTTTTGTATCTTCTCTTCGATCTCCTTTCGTTGTTTTTGTCTCTTGAGTTTGTATCTTTTACGTCTTTCTTTCCTGGAGTTTTTGGAGGAATTGCTGGATTTATCAGATCCATTTGCATTTTTCTATTTGTTTTGATTGGTTTGTGATCTAGTCATCACTCAAACAGGAATTATTGGTTCCCCTTATGATGAACTACTTGGCACCACTTGAACTATGTTTAAGGCAGTTTTCCCTTTATTTACTGGATTCCTAGGGCAATCTTTGGGAAAGTGTCCACCCTGCGTCCGCATGCTCAACAATTTGCCTCTATAGGTCTCATATTCTTATTTGATTCAGGACAATCATTTTTACAATGGTCATTTGCTCCACAATTATGACAATTTTTACTTTTTGGTTTGGGCATTGAATTAACCAAAGGTGGTCTTGCCCCCCGGTTTGTAATAAAATAAACAAGTGCTCTATCATTGGGTGCTTAACCCATCGGCTCGATAGAGACTGGAGTAGGTTGGTTATACCACTCTTCTTCTATCCCCATTGTTATTGAATTAGTCTCAAGATATGGAGTAATGGGTACTAGTGCTGGTTCCTCCGCTCGTTCCTCAGACCACATGTACTTGATCGATATAGATCTATTCCCTGGAAGTGGTGGTTGCTGACCCAACACCAGTTGTGGTCGCTTCACATTCATGGGTGATCTTTGCATGGGTGCCATATTGGGTGGGTATCTATACATGGGTTAACCCTGTGGCCTCATCGGCACATATTCAACATTTCCATCGTTTTTAGGCTTGTAGTAGCACTCATTTGTCTCATGATTTGTCCATTTTTTTTCAATGGCACACTATTTTAACTGCCTTTGTTGGCCCATAGATTTTCCTTGATTTGATCCCCACATTGGGCCTTGCATCAATATCCTTTGCATGTTGATCATCATATCATTCATGCATTTAAGCATGTCCTCTATCGCATTGGCAAGAGCTGCATCAATTGATCCTACGTGTGCTGGCGTAGTGGATGTGTTTTTCTTGCTCTTTGTATCTTTAGCTTTGCTTTCCTCATTGAAGATCTCGCAATTATCACTCAAGTCAATCGCATCTAGATTGCATGGTTCCCAAGTCATGTGTTTTAATCTTTGTCTAATAGCCCCTCTCAAAGCAGTGAGACTAGTCTTTCCTTGATTGGAATCTCTAACTCCGAGCATCTATCGATGTACTACCTCATTTGACTCGCGCTATCTTTGACAATTTCTCCTTGTTTTTTTGTTTGAAACTATAGATTTGTGCCACATTACTATGCTTTATTCCCATTTTAGAGCAAGTAGCAAAAAATCTTATGGCCAAAGTTGGCAAGTCGGTTATCGATCCAGAAGGTACGATCTGGAACCAAGTCAAGGCTTTGCCCTCCAAGGTCATCCCAAATCCCTTAAATTGTGTATAGAAATCGGTTATGTGCTCAGGTCTTAAAACCTATCTAAAGCTGGCCAAATGGTCATATGGATCCCTTGACCCACTATATTTTTTAACCCACTTTTGAAAATTTGATGGTCTGACTCTATGACTGTGTTCAACACCCACTCTCTCCTTCTAGCCAGTGTTTCTCCCATTAATCTCTGAAACTAGCTGTTTGACAGTAAGTGTGACTCATGTGGAGCTCTTCTCATCCTCATGTCACTCATTCCTCCCCTGGTATAGGTGGTTTTCGCCTTTCTTTCCCTATTGGCATCCTTGAGGTGGCTACTCCTTGCTGCGCTTCCTTGTTGATTGGCCATGCTATCATAAGTTCTAGCATATGGGTCCACATCCAATCGGTTTCCTATAGGGTTCCCATGATCACTTCACGGATTGAGTGTCCCTGGTAATTGGTTTGTTCAATCTCTTTCAAAGTCATCATGGCAAAAAAAAAGTAACAATCCCTAAAGAGATGAGCGAGAAGTTTTTCTAATTTCTTTTCTTTGATTTTGAAAATATACACAATTTTCAAGGGTATCAGTTGTCGTAGTCTAGCATGGGTAGTCCATACCAAATCCATAATATTATTTTCTTCCCGACAATAAACTCCAAGTCTTGGGTTATCAGTGGGGATGTGTTTCAATGGTTTAGCATCTATTAACTCATACCCTTCTAATTCTAACACATTCAGTGGGGATGTGTTTCAATGGTTTAGCATCTATTAACTCATACCCTTCTAATTCTAACACCGGAGGTCCCTCCTTTACAGCCTTATATGGTATAGAGTATCAATCTGTAATCTCCATTTATCCACAGAATCAGGGTCTTGTATCTTGCGATATTGTACTCCATTTTGGTCTACATAAAGGTCGTCTTGTTTGTTTGCCCTAACCTCCTCTTAAAAATCAAAGTAATGGTCATCTATCCTCCCTATACACTCATCATTTGGGTCCAAATAAATCAAGGCTTCGTACTGGTTGGTCTTGAATAAAGTCAAGATGTGCTTGAACTTGAGAGGTCCCCGTTCTTGATTGAGTTGAAAAGGAAGACATATTTGAGCTTGCATCAGAGTAAGTGTCTGGAACTTTTTTTGCAATAGTTTCTAATGGTCTCCCTTGATTTACACTCTCTTCTATGGACGTCCTGTTCCTATTCTCTCCTAAGTCAAGTTGATGGCATGTACGATACCCTCGTTGGAGAAAACACTTCGAGGTAAACATTACTAAGCAATTTTTGAGGGTGGCCTTTATTTTAGTGTTCAAATGCTATCTCTAAATTAAAAAGTGTTGCAGGAAGTGGATGATTTGTCATACATTCCTACTACAATCCTTGCTGAGACAAAGCACACGAGTTGGCTTGTTAGCAAGGAAAACAAAGAAATGTTGAGCTTGTACGATGCATGCATGTCTGATCTATCAAACGCTTCGCTACAAAGTGTGAAGATGCTTGCTTTTGTGGAGGGTAGATATCATGGGGCTGGACCTTTTGCATAAAAACTTACTCGTCGGGCACAACAAGGCCGAGCACCATGCCCAATTGTTGTTGCTAGAGAGATTGAGGATGAGCTCGCAGGTACACCACTCTATCAACAACCGATAGTGGAGAGAGATATTATTTCAGTAGCCAGAAAGCAAAAACAAGTTGGGAAAGTAAGTTGGGAGGATGAGAATATTACTTCACATTGACCTAAGTATCTCACTCAAAACATCCTGCAAAATCGTAGAGGTCTCCAAGCACCGGATTGGTCGGTCATTAGTCGAAGAACACGAGGGTGGGCTAATGGTTGTGTAGACAGACATTCATAAGACAATGTGGACAATCTGCCATATACCAAAGGGAATCAGGTTTCCATGTCAAGGGTGGTTAGGATCTAGAGTTGGTAAATGCAAAAAAAAAGATCAATAAGAACACGGGTGCAGTTGTTGTTGCACCATCCTTTTGGGGTATTCAAAACATGGGAAAGAGGGGATGATAGTGTTCACAATAACAGTTCAAAGGCACAATTCATGTGGTTCTACAATGATAGTGTGTATCACACATGGAAAATCTGTAACACAATCACTCAATGCACTGGTAGAGTCCCCAATATATGGCCAATGGAAAAAGGAACAAACATGATTGCTTTAGAAATGCAGGAATTGGAGACATGGGTATTCACAATAAAGAAGTTTGCAGTTAAGGAAACCAAAAATGTGTGTTACTGGCCAAGAGTATCAATTCAAGCCTCCAAGAGAATTGAATCAGCAGTAACTATGGAAGGGCGGATTGTGCAGCACATTGCCGTGAAGAGAGACATGCATGAATAATTCATGATGGAGACATCTTCTTCACAAGTGTGGGGCGAGAGGTATGAAGTTCATATTGCAAGTAGCCCAATGTGTACATGTGGGGACTTCATAGAACTAGTGGCACAAATCAAACCCTACATGGTTTGCAAGCATATTTACTTCATCTTCCTTCGCTACTTTAGCTTGGACTTAAACCACAATATGTTTATCCATCAGAGCAATCTAACAAATGATGATATACTTCGTGTATTCAACTATCATCGTACAACATAAAAAACAAGTGTGAGTTGTTTCACTCACATCTCCTAGTTCTGATATGTAATTGTATGGCACAAATTGTAACTATTAATTTAATATTGTAATTCTTTTTGGAGTAATTCATGATATAAGAGGGTGGCTTGTGTCTTCTTGTTCTTTTGCTATGTCTGCAACATAATTTTTTCAAATCTCCATATTAGATTGAAGGTTCTATTGGAATGTGAACTAACAAAAAAAGCTCCCTCCAAAAAACTCTCTGTAACCACGACATGGAAAGCTTTTTCCTTGCAAACACTTCTTTAGTGAAAGGCTTATAAAAAAGTCCCTCGAAAGCTCGCTCTTAAATTTCTCTCCATTCCCATCCCCAAGGCACATAACAGAGAGTAGTATTACTTAGTGTGCAATGGAAAGATAAGTTATCACTAGAGTGATGGGCATATATATAATGCACAGGGGAAAAAACCTCCTAGTGATGGAAAAAATGCCCCGACAGTCCTAAGTGTGTTCACACACATCACTACATATATATATATATATATATATATATATATATATATATATATATATATATATATATGTATATATATATATATGTATGTATATATATATATATATGTATATATATATATATGTATATATATATATATATATATATATATATATATATATATATATATATATACATATATATAATCATCCTCAAATTGATGGCGAGACTGCGAGAGTATGATCAAGTACTAGCTGATATACTAGCCGTGTGTAGAAGTAAGAAATAGATAGATTGGGAAGACTATATGCCCGTCTTGGAGTTTGCTTGCAATAGTGAAAACACATATCTATGAGATTTAGTCCATTTAAGCTCATGTATCACCCTTGGTCTCTCGTTATGATAGGTGTGTCCAATGAATGGATACATTTGACTAAAGATTTTTTACAAGAAAATTTTGAAATGTTGCGCATTGCTAATAGTAATGTTAATCAAGCAAGGACCGCTACAATTTTTTTGAATGAAAAACACAAATATGTCCTTCAGAGAAGAAGAGATGGTATTTAGAAGGTCCTATAAAAATTAGAAAGTCTCAAAAATAGATCTATATCTAAGCTTTAGCCAAGGTATTGTGGTCCCTTCAAGATTCATGAGCATCTTAGGCTAAGTTAAGTGCTAAGCTTTGGGGTCTTGTAAAGATAGCGATCCCAATGCCATATATAAGGAGTTGGTTGGGAGGAGAGTACCATGCTCATAGCTCCCTCTGGCATCACAAATGAGGCAAGAAGTAGTTGGATATATGAATTGTTGAATGTTCAAAATTTATATACTCTGAGAGGTCATCTATAATATACACACTTATCGTGTTGGTTTAATGGAATGATATTTTTGATTCCAAAAATTTCACATTTTTATTTATAGAGGGATATCATTAAAGGAAGTTCAACAAAAATACAAATTGAATTGGAAAAGGGTCTATTATAATTATGAAAAATTCATAGATAAGGGACTTTGATAATACCCCTTGAATGCACATGATATAGTAGCTTTATGTATAGTGAATGCTAGAGAGAGGGAGAGAGAGGTACATAGCACTAGGTTGCTTGAAGCCTCCGACCTTTCAATGCTATCACTGGTCATCCTCAAAGAGTCAACTTCCCAATGTGTGCACAAAATTTTAGGTGCACGTTTTCATTTCTAGAAAATGATGATGCAAGAAGTTGTGGCTTTTGTTGTCTCAAATATGGACCTTTCATTGTCTTCATGACTCATCTATGCTACAAGGAAGATTATTAGCTTCATGTTGCCATGTTGTGCTTCTTCCCAATCTTGGGCTGACTACTCTTTCTAACAAAGTTGTGAATTTCTTTAATCATCAAAGTGATAGTAAGTGAAACTTACAAAAATGATAGCAACTATTAAAATCTTTTGTACTTGACTGATGTGGAAGGAAGTGACAACATTCTCTTTTAAGCTGATACTAATACACCATGTGGTGATAAACTTGGTTTTGTTCTCCAATACCTATAACAATTGCAAGGAAGCCACTTGTGTGCATTGGGGGCACCCTATTGCACCTCATGGACTAGTCATGAAAGCACTAAGAGCATTTAGGGAGCTTCATGTTTGGATTCCATTCAGGCCTGTGACAACTTTGTTCTTTTATGAAAGGTCTAACTACACACAAATTGGAAGGCATGTGATAGTTAGCTAGAAGTGGACATGGGAAAACAAATACATAATGATGTTCTTAGTCATCGGCCCTCAAAAAAGAATGTTCTACTCAACATTGCTGGAAGAAGCACCATAGGTGGAAGACACAATCATGCAAGATAAGTGTAGATACAAACAATAAAAGGTAAGTGACCATGGAAGAGACACAAGTGGCTGATGAGGAGGAGGCATGGATGGACATGGGGCCAAAGTTTTGGGCCTCCAACTAGGGGAGTGCATACATGAGAGGAGGTTGTACTGTGTTTTTGCACCATGAAGTATGGAAAGGTAATGGAATAACAACACAAGAGGTTAAAACCTTATGTATAGGATGCTTGATTAACCAAGAAGTGACTACATTTGATAACTTGGTAGATTGTAATGTGTGTGTATGCTTGTGGGTGTAGGTGTGTGTTTGTGTGTGTGTGTGCACGTGCATGTGTGCAAGGTTTTCAAGTGAAGATAATGTCTATGGTGTTGGACGAGAGCATGTTGAGAGCAAAGGTATGTAAATATAAACTTAATATATAATTGCGGAGCGAGTCCCCTAACCACGTGTCAATAGCTACAACCTTTGAATTTCTTAGTTAAGCTTGCTACATAGAATAGAGGAATCAAGACTTTTATGAGTGTTGTCTTTTCCTGAGGGGGCCTTCTTGATGATGTGGCCAGTGGCTACCGGAACTTTTAATTGCTTGGAGGGGTACATAGCCCTACGCAAATTGCACAAAGTTAATGCAAGGCTAATAGAGCCTAACATTTCAAATAGCCTCAACTTTAGTTCCCCCTCTCTCTTATGCTCTGTATTTTGGCACGTTCCTCTCTCTCTCTTTCTTTCTCTCTCTCTCTCTCTCTCTCATAGTGCAGCCGTTTTTTGACCTAGTAAACAACATTTTACTCTTTTGATCATTACTTCTTCATCCGAACTCCGATTTGGGTGATCTATAGCCTCAATCAAAGAGCACAACACCCTCCATGCATTGATTTATAGACAAAAAAATTAGAGTTATGAAAGGCATTTCTGTAGCAGCATTCCTGAAGTGAACAGGTTCAAGAAAGTTGACTCTCATCTCTTACTTTACATACAATGTCTTCCGGCACTTGCAAGGGTTCTTCTTCTTCAACAAGGTTCACAAACATTGTGGAAAATGATCCAAAATCTCCTAAATGTGGAGATAGAATTTAGAAACACAACCACCCAACCAATGACATCGGAAACCATGATCATGGCATACTTGGTATCGTTGCAAGAGACCATAAACAAACAAGGTGAAGACTGATGGGCACTTGCAATGGAGAATGGTACACTAAGGGTACTTGTGGTTGAGAATGAGAATCTCAAGAGGATACTTGAGATGCAAACAACACGGTTGATGCAACTTGAAGAGTAAGTCAAGGAATGTAAATGCTCTCTTGTGGGCTTGAATGCTTTGAAGGAGCACATGAGCAAAGTAGAGCATGACCCTGTATTGAAAGAATAGAAATTTGACACCATGAGCCGGGATGTATGCGACATGAAAAATGTATGCACAAACAAGTCTTGAGATGATGTATGTGTTAACAATGTGATTCCTAATTCCTCACTCATGCAAGCTATGGTTCAAACAAAGAATGTTGAGAATGTGGATGTGGAGGAGTTGAAGGAATGGGAGCGACATTCCAAAAACATTTTTATTCGTGGAATTCCAAAAGAAAAGTTAGAGAAACCTCCTTCTCTTGCCATTGTTATAGAATATTTCTTCAAATTTTTGGTATGTTGGGAGTTATGGTCTATGGAGCACATAGAGTGGGTAAGAAAGGAGCTCCTCGCTCGGGAGAACAACCGATTGTATGTACCATGCCGGATGAGACCAAACAAAAGATTATCCTTGATAATAATTGGATCTATTCCTACTTCTTGAATCGGGATCTCCTCCAATTGAGGGTATGGTCATGGAAAGGGTTGTGGAGTACATGATAAAGATGCATCAAAACCTTTCACATCGACTTCCTACAATTGCATGGGAAGCAAGCAAAAAGTTCAAAAGATGCATAAAAGCAAGATCTTGAGCACGGGATGGATGCAAGACATAAATAAGTGGTTTGGGAGATGGGATGCATTACAAGTGCTACATGATGTGTCAATTGACTCCCAAGTGCATAAAGCTTTTCTACAAAACCAATGTATTCTGGCTTGGGAGAAATCCGATGGGTCACGCTTCATACATTACACCACCCATATTGCCCATAACTACAAAACCATGTTCTTCACTGAAAGAGGAAATCGTTACTCACACTTACATGCTTGAGCCTATCCCCTTGTCGGCAATACTCACTATCATAGCCATTCTTCTTAGCTTCCATTTCATTCGATGTGAGACAGGGTGTTGGGGCAATGGAGTAGAGTCAAATCAACTGTGCACATTATACTCATTGCAAGTTCGAGAGTCCGAGTACCACACACTACTAGACTGATCAGCTTTTGGTCACATCCGAACTTTCTTTTCTCACATTTTTAGCCATGACTTAGACCTACACACTTTCCTCTCCCAGCCACAGTGTGGGCTCTCCATTGCGACTTTCATCACCACAATTTTGGAGCATTAAGAGTCACTCATCAACCATACACATACTACATCACATGTAATTTTGGTCCCATAGGTCATAATTGACCTCCGAGGACGATAATAAAATCTCTCTCTCTCTATCTCTCTCTCTAAATCAGCTCCAACGACCTTTCCTTTTAGCAATAGAACTTCAGCATCTTATTGATTGTGGTATACATTATGCTGGAAAAATCAAGATCGATTAAACATTATCGCATTCATCTAAACAACATATAGTAGCGGAGCAAGTACCTTGACCACAATGGTGTAGCTAAAGTTGGTCAATGCTATGAAGAGTGCAATTCAAGGCTATTTGGGCTCTCAAGGACATGTCAAAGTGGTCAAGCAGCTCTAAAGATCAAGGGCAGGCAAAGGAGCAGCAGATATGTATGCTTCATGTGGTTTTAAAGGCTAGAGTGCTCTACTATGTTTCCTATCGAGAGTGGTTGGTTGAGGTGTAAAAAATGAAAAAATGTGAGTGCCAAAGGTGGCCCTAAGTGTGGTCTATAGGTTGGTTCATATGGCTCCTCACAATTGCAAATACGATGTGAGAGTTATGGCAATTTGATGCTTGAAGTGGTTTCTAGAACCTTGTCAGATTGGGCAATTGCATATGGATGGTTAGAGATGAAGTGAATGCATAGGCGTGAAGTTCTCATCATGTGGTGCATGTGAGTCTTTTTGGATTCCCAATCAGAGTTCAAACAGCCAAGATATGAGCAAGTTTCAATAGGGGCCAGTTATGTGCCGGTTTGACTGCCTTGGTAGGTGTGCTATCTAGAGTTTTTTCCAATCTTGCCAGCGTTTGCAAAAGAAAAAAGTGGTATATGAAGCTAACAAGAAGTGACGTCTCTTCATTCTGAGTCATGGGCACGAAGTTATGGCCGAGTGAAGTTGGTGGTGATGGCGGTTGTGGAAAGTCTGAGGTTTTCTCCAGTTTTGGGGCTCACCATTCAATGCGTATTGAGGCCAAAAAATGTAGAGCGGAGGAGTGGAGTTGAAGCCAGGAACTGGGGTTTACACAATGCGCTCATTGATTGAGTGAGAAAAAAAGGGTGGCAATTCAAAGAGGGGGGAGAAATGATTTTAATGGAATTTTAAGAGTTTTTTTTTACCACCACAATGGGTAGTGCACTGTTGGCTTGCCACATGGTAGGGGGAGAAAATCCATATGTAGTGATAGTGCCATGGTCATGGGGTATTTAGGCACGGCCATGGGGCCTCTTGAGAAGCAGAGAGAGAGAGAGAGAGAGAGAGAGAGAGAGAGAGAGAGAGAGAGAGAGAGAGAGAGAGAGAGAGAGAGAGAGAGAGAGAGAGAGAGAGAGAGAGAGAGAGAGAGAGCTATGGCGTCCCGTTGAGGGCACTGCGCATAGGCAGCAGGTGGTGCTCCTTGGTGAATTTTGTGGCAATTTGGCCATTGGACAACGATTTTGCAATGTCGAGCGATAATGAAACATAAAGATTATATGGTGGCACCCTTTGGGTGGGCTTTCACATGGGGGACTCTCGAGGCCTTCCCCTTTTTATTGAGGGGCTTCCTGCGTTCCAATTTTCAATGGGTTTGAAGATGAAAAAACATGGTTATGTGATTATGGGCTATTTCTGCTTGAGGTCAGTTGTCAAGAAATAAAGGCGCATTTCAAGTTTTTTCACTCCTGGTCCGTGGTAAAGGAAAATGCTAGTACGACGGATTAAGCGATGAAGAAAAGATGAATTGAATGGCCTTGGAAGCGGCCTTTTGGAGCAAGTATGTACCAGATGTGCAATTGGGTGACATAAAGTAGAAGTTGGACGAGTTGAATCAAAACCTGGATGGTGTTTTTTGAGTGTTCGACTAAAAAACTGCTACCATATGTACAAAGTCTTACTCTTGCTTACTGCTGCCCATTCTCAAGTGGGTTGCCCAACCCCTTGCTTCGTCATAACTCCTAGATCAAATACCTAGCTTTAAGTGCATCCATCCCTTTACAACAAATACCAATAGTACTATAGCCAAGCATGTAGCCATCCATGCACACAATAAGCCCATAGCATTCTTGCACCACTACGAGAATCACCTTACGTCTGTCGTGCCTCAAAAAGAGCACCATTGTGCACACCATCCTGCTCCATACGCACATATGACCCTCCCTCCCAACCATATAAAGCAGAGTCCCCCTCAAGAGAACCTCGTATCTCACGAATAACCCATTGCAGAGTTGCACTTACAAGCATACCTTTCAACCATGACTCACGTACCTCCTTTGAAATCTTGGACAAAGCCCCAACCTAGGATTCCCCTTTATCTGCCATTCAACATACCCGCTGCACCAAACACTCTTTTGTCTTTGAATCCATGCTTGCTTCCACATCTATAACACACTCAATCCCAGTATCATCAAGCCCTTCCTCATCCAATGGCCTTCAAGGTCAACCAACACCTCTTTCTTGTGAACTTCAAATGCATGCTCTTCAACCACTTGTTCTACCACTTCATCCTATGCCAAAGAAGAGAGAAACTCACCCATACCTCGTCATCCGCCTACTCTCCTTCCATAGTCAAGACTACTCTATCTTTCATGGCAGAACTCCACACTTGTTGCACAACTATAACACATTTCACTGAAACTTTAACAAGCATAGCCATCAACATGGCACCACATAGCATCTTCCATTTCATGTCCACTCATGTAGACCCGAACTCCTCTACTTGTCTTTTATCAAGCACATCGGTTGGTACTTTTTCCTGTTCCTCACATACATCTTTCACATCTTTATACACGTGATGCAAGAGATTAAATTATTCATACCTTAAATAGGACGAATCTGTCTCCCACGTTGTATCCGCATCCATAAAACTACTATCAGCTGCTTCTACCTCCTCTTATGTCTCAAGATCAGGGATTTCCTCTACCTTGGCCACTTCAACCTCATCTGAAAACCTCACTTTCTAATCTCTAGCATACATTAATGGAGATTGACCAACCATATCTGGACTTTCTTGTGCATCTTCTACATGATGTGGAACCACTTGCACTTCTTTCACAGTAGGGAATTTCCTAACTAGCATCTTGGCCATAGAAATGGCTCTTTATCTTTGCAACCATAGAACCCCTGGTTCCTCTTGCACCATCATATCCCTTTGCATCGCCTTTGCCTTTACTTTCACTGCTTCAACTAGCATGGGCACCATTGTTTTTGACAAACCCAGCCTAGCTTGCTGCTTCTTCAAAATCTTCTTGGTTCGGCCTCTTGCCAAACTAACCGCTTCCACATACGACATAGGTCCATCTAATTTGACCTTATCTCAAACATCCTCATGTAGGCGATCCATAAACTAGCTCAACTTCAAAAAATCAACATTATATGCACCAGTTACCTCAATAACTTGTCCCCAAAGAGCTTCGAATTCAGCTCACGGTGTTGTTTAGTTTTTAGATTTCTGGATTTCAATAAACATGTTTTTGGTTGAACAAGGGGGTTGGGCAATGTGTGAGAGCGCTAGGTGCAGAAGCGATGCATGGTCCATGCGGAGTACAAGGGAGGAGAAGAGGAGAAGACACACTGTGTGGGTGGAGCAAGCCTCTAAGAAGTGGTGAGGAGCTCCTTATTCTTTTTATATAAGAAGAATAAGTAATGTGTTTCTGGTTTTCTAATTTTGAAAAGATCACTTCATTTGCAGCTGATCTCAAAACCCATCAGTTTTGTCAATTAATCTTGGATTGAGTGAGGACTATAGACAAGTAGGTAGTGCAATAAATTTTGCACAACCCAAGGTACTAATAATATGGGAGCAAACAATATTGATGATTGCAGCCCATTGTAGAGTCTCAAGGGATCTCTCTCTTGTACATTCCATGAAAAATGTAAGTACTAAGTTTTAAGTATGTGCTGCATATCAAACTGTGTGCAAGTTTGTAAAATATTTTTGGGGTCCATAATTTTCTATGTTCATTGCTTAAATGGTGAATACACACATTCACATCCTCCCTAAGTTGTTTGGGGATCCATGTCTAACACATTGCTCTATTTTTTTGTTGCTAGAAGAAATAAAGTTCTTCTTCTTGCTCTTTCTTTTTAATATAGCACTATTAGTTCAGCTTGAGAGACTAAGGTCCAGTTCAAGCTGTGCATCACATAACCTCATATGCCATTTATAGTCTATACCATTAACATTGGAGATAACCTGATTAACTTGTAAAACTAACAATTTTGCCATGCACTGTATTTATGTTCTTGGATTCATGTTCCAGCAAAGTATCACTCGATTTGTATTCATAGAGAATCCTCTATTGTATTGGTTTATTGTTCTATGGAGCATCCTGCAAGAGGATTGAGATGTAATCGCTTCATAATTCCACTAAAAGCCTGTTGGCAAGAATAAAATATAGGCAGTAGCATACACATGACAGGTGTGATGCCCTATGACAAGGGCAAGGCACAAAGTAGTGTGCTATGTTCATTGGTAGGGGAGTGAAAATCTATTCTGAAGGAGATGCGCCCAACATTGGCAAGCAGAGGAAGGTTTCCATTACGGTTAGCAACTATGCATTTAGCTGCCATATGTAGTGCATGAGCATTTGATTGCTTAGTGAATGTGGAATAATTTATTATAACTTCTTGATAAGGATGTGGCCACTTCAAATGCATTTATGGTTGGATACCCCCATCATGGACAAAGAACACGACACAAAAGTAGTGATCTCTTCTGAGCAAACGCGCAGTGAGAATCCCCTGATGCATCTTACACTCACCCCATACATATTATTACATCTCTTTTTTTCCTCCCTCTTGGGTCTTATTGTCTCATACTAGAGTCAGCCTAAGGCTGAACCTCTTTGCATGTTATGTGGGTATCGCGCATTTAAGCATTTTTCCCTAAACTGGTCGAGCTTCCTTGACACTTGAAACCCCCTTTATCTATTGCGTAGTTGAAGGGTCAAGGAAGGTGTTGGCTACTTTCAAATAATGGAGAGCTAAGACAACCCTCAAAATGCGATCACCTATGCTTGCATTATATGCATTTAACGACTTCACTTTGAAGGAAGCATCTTAATGTTTTGTTTTTGCTCCCATGGCTTATTTCTTACCTTTGTGGATGATAATTCAATCAATCAGCTAGTCTTGTTTGGTGGGCATTTTTATAAAACATCTATAGAACATAAGATGAGATATGCAGACTGGCATCCAACATCTAGCACTAAAGTAAACAAATACAAAGTGGATTGGCCAATTTTTGAAAAGGATAGAATCTATGATGATTGATTACCTCTATAACTGTCTGTAAAAAGGTTCAATTTTATGGTTTTCTCTACCATTGTTTGAGCAGTGAGACCAAGGCCCTATTGTTCTTTGTCATACATGTTTTGATAGATTTTGGAGTGCAGTTTGTTACTTTCTTGGTTGGTTGTGATTGTTGTCATCTCGGATTTTTTGTGGAACATGAGTGGATGAGTAGAATCAATTGACAAGCAACAACAATAGCTCAACTTGGAAGTTGAAGAGCATTGAGAAGAAGCAAGTTGTGTCCCATAGGGATCACTATAAAATAGAGAGCTACTAATGGGAGTAATTGAATCAAGCAAAGGGTTGCATCTTAATCATTCTTCTTAAAACCCTGCTCCTTAACCTACTTTGGTAGTTGTTTGCAAATTTTCATTTAGGTAATATTGACCATTTAGTCTCTAGACTAGGGACCCATCTTTGAGGCACCCATCTTACTCTGAATCAAGCGTACTCAATTTTCCCTTATTTCTCGTGAAACTTGGAGAGAGAGAGAGAGAGAGAGAGAGAGAGAGAGAGAGAGAGAGAGAGAGAGAGAGAGAGAGAGAGAGAGAGAGAGAGAGAGAGAGAGACGAAGAGAGTTCTAACATCGTAGGAAACAATCCCAAGAGACCTTAAAGATCTTGCCGACAAGGAGAGTTGAACTCAAGATTTGTTATTCAAGAGGGAAATTGCATAACCAATCTACCACACTTGGGTGATAGAAAGGTTATATCATTTTCCCTCTTGAATAACAGGTCTTGAGTTCAACTCTCCTCGTTGGCTAGAGCTTTAAGGTCTCTTGGGATAGTTTCCTACGATGTTAAAACTCTCTTCTTCTCATGTGTGTGTGTGTGTGCGCGCGCTAATAAAAGAGAGAGAGAGAGAGAGAGAGAGAGAGAGAGAGAGAGAGAGAGAGAGAGAGAGAGAGAGAGAGAGAGAGAGAGAGAGAGAGAGAGAGAGAGAGAGAGAGAGAGAGAGAGAGAGAGAGAGAGAGAGCTAGAAGGGAGTAAGGACTCTTGGCTGGCAATCACAAAACTTGGTGCAAAACATATCTAAGGAGGAAAATGCTAGGATAAAGGGTTGTCCTCGTGCTAAAGAATGGTTATGTTGAGGAGGACGTTGGGCTGCAATATATAAAATACATTACCAAGCAAGGATGTATGTAGATTGACATCAACCACCTACGAATAAAGTAAACATATATAGAGTACATCAAGGACTACAATACATAAGACAAATTGGCCAACCAAGAGAAAAGAAGTGCGTATCTACTTCATATATAGAAATGATGATCGAGATTGAGCATGTACTAGTGAGGAAACCATGTAGCTAAACTAAACTTAAGGAAGCATTGACTAACTCAAAAAATACAAAAAGCACCAAAATACTATAAAAATTAAATTGCACTATCAACCTGATAATCATGTTTGGGTGTCATCCTGTTCAAGCTACATAAAAGTTTTGTCTTGCAATGAAGTGTCACAGAGTGAAAATGCTAAGTATATAGTGCACGTTGTCGTGCTGTGGCACGTATATAGTGGGAACGGGCATTAAACGATTTATCTTGTGACTTTTTGATGCATAAGTATACTTCATAGAATACTCATATGCATAAATAAAAGCTTTCTACCATACCTTAGTATTACCTTTGAAGTAATATAAATGTACATTACTATTAGAAAGTACTGCAAGAGAAGTATCAATGATTGTGCCTCTTTTTGTCTGGGGGAAAAGCATTTGTATATTTCTTTTAATATCTCAGCTATACCCTACCATATATAAATTATTTTCTTCTTTTCACATTTATTGAATAATATAACCCTTCAATAATGCATACCTTCTTGGATACATACAAGAGGGAAGGGCCTACTACAAGACTTTATGAAAAGGAAGATCCAAAGCTTCTTGGACCATCCCAATTTGAAAATCCCAACCTAAGGGCGTGTAGAAAAGGACAAAACCAAGTCAAGCTCTTTTAGTAGGCCAATTTTTCCTTTTGAAGCATGTCAATCCGAGTTACAGGGAAAAGAGTGAAAAATCCTCTCACAACTACACTGCAAGAAGAGATGGTAAATAGGTGAATCAAGTGAAAAGAGTTAATCTTGGTCTTTTTCCATAAAATAAGATATTTGGAGGATAAAAGACACAAGCATGTGAATGTGACACCTCAAAGATGCCTTGAAGGACGAGACACACAAGTTGGGACCCCCTGCTGGAGCCACACAGAAGATGCCTAGGTGGGGCCCACATACATCATGCACCCACATGGAGCCTCAACGACCAAAGATGCTGAATTTCATGATATTTTGAGTCCTAATATTGCCCATTTTAAGAAATATCCAAAGAACATTTGATTTGGGCCAACTCTTTAGCATAATCAAGTGATTATGTAAAACATAGCTCCCTCACCTATAAAAAGGGCAACCTTCTCTTCATTGGGGCAAGTTATGAGTGAGTGAGAATAGCTCAACTCCATTGTGACACACTCATCTTAGTGCCACACTTTCTCTTGAAGAAAGGCTGAAGTCTTGCCTCATCTTCTCTCTCCATTAAGGTGGTGGCGATTGCTCTCATGTAAGATATATGTTGCTAGTTTTACTTTCATTTTCATATCTAGTCCAATACTTGTCTCTAAATCTATCTCTATCTCTCATTATCTATCTTTAATACCACCACCACACTTAGATCTATCTCTAATTCTATCTTTACTCCTCCTTTGATCTCTCTTGTTGTGTCCTAATTGTTTCATTGGAAGGTATTCAAGCAGCAACCTTGTCAATGTAATGGGTACAACCTTCTTGCGGGAAGCAATTAAGTGCACAAGGTTAGTAACCATATCTTCATCTTCCACAAGTATCTCTCTCTCTTAAGGTTCTCATTCTCTTCCAAAAACTCTAGAATGTCCTTGCTACAGGTACTTCTCTCTCCGCAGTATCCTTATTGCCTAAGGGCAACAATAGAGCTTGGGAGAGAAACTCTCTTCTTCTTCTCCCTTTACTTCTTTCACACCTTTATCTTTGAACATACTAAGTATATCATTGATGAATAACCATAATCCACATAGAGGTAATTTCTTTCAATTCCATTCAGTGCAATCTATTAGGGTCAACATTTGGGTTAGTCGAAAGATTCACTTTCAGCAACGCATAGTGTTTCTATTTGGTCCTGAAAAGCTCCACGAAATACTTCTCTCACCAGATCCCATCATACTACCTATTATTGACTATGAATTCTCTTTTGATGTGAATGTGGTTATTTTATTATGAATCAAGAGGATTTGTACTCACAACTAATCCCAATCTCGCTAGACAAAACATATACATTATAGTAAGCACAAAGCTACAGTTCCAAAGAGCAATCCGTAGCTTATTTGGACAACAAAGATTAAATATCATTAACTCATCCATTAACCCTTTTATCCTACCCATGATACGATATGATCGTAATCTCGATGTTTTCATTTTTGTTTAGTTTTGACTATCTTTTATGAGTTCTCTCCATCACGTATGTGTTTGTAAGCAAAAGTGAGCGGCTTCTTTGGCTACATTTCTTCTTTAGCTTTAGAAGATATGTTATCTACATCTTAGCTCCTTCTCATAACCATTGAGCTTCCTCACAAACTCTCACAGCAAGAGGCCTGGTGCCTTCCTGACAAGACCGCCAACTTCTTGACATATTTTTGGTGAACCCGACGCGAAACTGCCAGGGTGAGAGTTTGTGCGTAACCATGGGTGATCATGTTGAGCAACAGGGTATGCATTTTGACCCAACAACAATGCAAATGTTTCAAGCATTTGCAATGTTCATGCAACAACAACATTCTTCTGAAAGAAGGGAGATTTCAGCAACGAAGGCCATACAAGCGGTCGTCAATAGAATGGACCAGTTCAATGGCAAAGATGTAACCAAGTACTTACCCGAGTATGTGAAAGAGATGGAGCTGCATTGCGTGTCAGAAGGTGAGATGATTCAAAGCTTTGAGCTAGTTGTTGCTCCAAAAATTAGGGATCATGTTAGGGCAATTAAAGATGGGCATGGGAGAAATTGGGAAGAGCTCAAAGTAGCTTTAAAGGAGGAATATTTCATGGAGGACTTGGAGAGAGTGAACAAAAGGACATTCTTAGAATGGGTAGTCAAGCCAAAGCAAGGACTATCAATAACAGAGCGGCGCTATGCACAACTCACCAGGACAGAAAGGGCCACACTAGATGCAGAGAAGACAGATCTTTTCTTACAATCCGCAGGTAAAGAGTTTCAAAAAAATTTGGAGCTTCTCCTTGAAGATAAAGATGCTGAGCAAGGACTAAAGATTGACTGGAATGAAGTTGAAGGTGTTGTCTCATTGCTTGCCAAACGACAAAGAAGAAGGGACAAGATGGTAGTAAGCACTACAAGTCCTTCAACCTCAACTTCTAACAAAATGGTAAAGCCTACTTATATAGCTCCTAAGTTTGATGAGTCTATGCTAGATGAACTTGTGAAGGGAATGCGTGACTTGAAGGTGAAACTTGCAAAGCTTGAAGAAAAAGGCACACCATCAGGGTCACTTCTTAGGCAAAGACAACAGCCCAAGGAAGGGTTTGTTAATAGATGTATTTGGTGTGACAGTACAGACCATGTAAGAAGGGATTGTGATGATTTCCCTGATACTTTGTCAAAAGATGTTGTCTTTTTTAAAGATGGTAAAATCCACTTAAGAGAGACAGGTCTACCCTTGAGAACTAACTTTGGGAAGGGAAGAATGCAAACCTTAGTTGAAGATATGGAAACTAACCATGCCACCTCTTCAGTTGAGGCAGCTACTTATGGAGTAAAAATTGAGCATCTTACTGATGAAGAGGTGAGTGACCATCATGGTCAAATTTGGCCAAATGTCATGCAATTAGCTAAAAAGGGAAAGCTTACAAAAGAGATTCTACATGAAGCAGGTGATTGCATACGTCTAGAAATAGGATGGAATGATCCAGTGGACTCATTGTCAGTGCATGCCTACATTACAAAATGCCAACAAAATGAGGCGATTGTAGAAGAGAAGCGCAGGCATGAGAATGCTGATGAAGGACCATCAAAAAGAGCTTCTAGAAGTGGGGGAAGAAGCGACTCAATGCCTTATCAAACACCCTCAACACAAGCAGCATCTCCACCTGAAGTACTCATGGAGGAGTCTACAATAGGAAAGAAAAAAGAGCCAGCAAAAGGTAAGACAAAAGGCCCAACTTATAAACTACAATCTGATATTGAGGTTGCTACAGATTTAAAGAAAGTCTTGGAGGAAAGGATCTTAAATAGCAAGATTGAGTTTACTCTAGGAGAAGTTCTTGGCATTGCAAAGCGTGAATTCCACGAGGAGATCATTGACATCATCAAGAGGAAGAGGCAAACCCTTGCTGAAGTTTCTCGTCCACAGGTTGAAGGGGAAACCTCGAAGACACAAGGAATGCAGCTACAAAATAAGGAGGATGATGGAGCTGTGGTAGGATCCTACCAATCTAGTGGGAGAGTGAAGCAAGTGCATTTCTCAAATGATGATGAAGAAGTTGAAGCTATTCCTAGGAGCTACTATTCACGACGTCATTGGGCAAGGGCTACTACAGAAACTTTGGTCAAGGTAGGTGATCTTGAAGAGCCATTTGTTGCCTTGATTGACCATGGTTCAGAAATAAACATAATGTCAAAGAGTCTCTACAACAAGTGCAAATGGCCGATGGACACAGATCATGGTTGGATGGTGAAAGTGGCAAACAATTCATCCGGTGAATTGTATGCAACATGTCCAGGTGTGAAGGTGACAATAGGTGATGTAAAGAGTGACCAAAACTTCTTTGTACAGGATACATCTTCATATCATCTCATCCTTAGACAACCCTACATTGTGGGAGTTCGAATGGAAACAAAGGTAATGGATGATGGTTCAGCATATGCTAGGATACGTAGCGAAGATGGTAAACGTGCTGTCCAATGTCTCACAGTTTGTGTGAACCATGAAAGAAATCGTGAAAACCTCAGAGAAAATCCTCTACCAAAGGTGAGCAAAGAGTTTCATGACCATAGGGAAATGATGGATTTTGGCCAAGTACCATTGTAAAGCGGGATTGCAGTGGTACAGAAAGAAAAAGGGTCTCGCCTGATCCAGAAATAGGTGAAACTTTTTCAACGAGCTCCTTGGTAACAAGGAAGGATTAGTATGTTTTACAAAACTTGAAGATTTGAAGAGATGTGAGAGGCAATATGTGCATAATGTACAAATAGGCATGAAAAATAGTGGGTTGCTAAAGCCTACTGAAAATGTTTTGGGTTTGTGTGAACAAGTTTCTTTTGTAGATACTATGGGTGAGCTTGATGCTATAATGAGGTCTAGTTTGCATCTTGAAAATGAAGTTGTGGACGTTTGCTCTATGGAAATGTATCAAGTAATAGAAGCCTTTAAAGAAAGCCAAACAGTTGTCCCAGAAGTCCATGTTGAAACTAAAGACAAGAGTGTAGCAAAGAAGGTGAAACCAGTAGCTTCACCCTTACCACCCAACAACAGGGAAAAGATTGAGCAGGCTTCTTTACAACCAAGTTTGAGGAATCCTAAAAAGATCGGGCATACCTTCACAATGGAGTCTTTTCAAGAGTTGCAGATTGGTTGCGAGGAATTTCTAAGACAAGAGGAGACAAAGTGATTCAAAGAAATGCTTTCAAAGCATGGTAAGGATTTCGCATTTGAGCCACATGAGATAGGATGTGTTGATCCTTCTATTGTACCTCCTATGATAATTTTCACAATACCTCATGTGCCTTGGAATCTGCGGCCTATTCCGGTTCCAAAGTGTTAACCCTCACGGCTCACGGACACCCTATCACCTACGAGACGGCCGTTGTAACCTACGGTGGACATTGTATTATTTATTTGGCAGAGTCAGGTACCGGGCTTGTCGGTCCAATAGGAAAAGGGTAAGAGTGATCGCCGATGAGAGGCGCACTCTAACTGGGACAGTCAAGGGATTAGTTGGCTAAGCATGGGCGCCCAAGTGTGAATGGGGTGAGCTCATATAAAAGCCAACTAAACCTAAAATTCACTCATTCTCTCATTTGTGCAATAGAAGAGTGCTCTTGCTCCATCTCCATCTTCTTCTTCTTCACCTCCTTGTGTTTGTGTGTATGTGTGTGTGTGTGAGAGAGAGAGAGAGAGAGAGAGAGAGAGAGCGAGAGAGCGATCGAGCATTGCGGCGGCACGACGGTGGTGAAGTGGTTAAGCGCGACGTAGCGGCGTCTCCTTCTTCTTCGTGGCGAGGAATCCTCCACGGCAGGAGCATAGAGCGGTGAGTGACACACCATTGCCCTCTTTTGAGCTTACTAGTTAAGCTAGTTGTGTGCTTGGAGCCGTCTATGGCTCGCACACAGTGTTAGGCAAGGCCCTTGCTTCGACAGTGCGGCAAGGAGCGCACATTTTTGGCGCCGCTGCTGGGGAATCGCCCTGCACTAAGCCCAAGAGGCACTTTGTGCTTCTCCTATGAGTTGTTTGTAGTAGGAAAGAAGAGGAAGAGGAGGAGGAATGCGTTATTTTTCTGCAAGTTGTTAATTTCTGTATTTTTTGCAAGTTCTGTGATTTCTGCATAATGTTGTGTTTTCTGTTTGCACACAGTCTTTGCACAATTAGTAGTCGTTAGCTTGTTCGCAGTGAATGAATAAGTAGGAAGGCAGTTAGCAATTTCTGTTTGCACACAGTTTGTACACAGTTTTCTGTCAAGGTTTGCCTGCACACAGTCTTTGCACAGTAAGGTAGTGAGAGAGGAAGTAGGTGGACGGTTAGCCCACTGTCAGTAAGCAGTTAGCAGAGTGGTTAACAGATTAGTTAGTAGATTAGTTAGTGGTTAGCATCACTGTTAGTAAGTAGATAAGGTAGTGAGCTGTCTGTGAGCTGTTGACAGAGAGGTTAGGTAGGTGTTGACAGTGTGTGTGGCCAAGAAAGGGTCACCTAAACCGCGCGCGGTCGTCGCCTTTAAAAAAATTAAAAAAATTAAAATTTAAAAATAATAATAATAAAAAAAACCAAAAATATTTAAGCGTGAGTGACTGGGGGGCTACACTAAAATTTTGATCGGGATCATTTCCCCAAGCCCAAGCCCAAGCCCAGCCTCAATCCTCAGTCTTTTGATATATACTAGAATCACTCTTATATATATACCCTACCCCCTCAAGATGGAATGAGAGCATGTAGGGCAAGTCCTCCACTCTCCTCCCTTCTCTTCCCACTTGCACCCTTAGACTTTCTAATTTGGGCCTAGTTCCCTACTAGAAATTGACGGTTTTAGGGATTCTGAGGGCATAAAGTGACCAAACGGAGGGCTGTAAAGCAGGGCACGTCCCTCTGATCAAGACGCTCGTTTTGAGCTATCATACGTTCTATTCTATAGTTGGGTCAGAAAAAAAGGACCAAAAAATCAAAAAATAAAAAAAATTTAAGAACAGACTTGGGTTGCAAAACACCCAAAAATACTAGGTGAGCAGCCTTCACGGGCACTCACTGACACTTCTAGGGGATCCAAGTCATATGAACCTACGCTCTGGACGAGTGTTAGAGCACGAGCATATTGGTAGTGCCTCCATTTACGCGGGCACCCATTATTCCTCCACCCTAGGTTCTGGACCTTCGGCCGGGACTCAAGGTAGCGCGACCCAAGATCCTCATATCACGTCTAGTGATTCTTCCTCTGACTACGAAGTCATGGAGGGGTATCCTACACCAAACCTTGATAGTTCAAGTGAAGACATGCATGCCATGGGCCCACGGCCCGGGTCCAGCGTGTTTAGCCGCTTAAAAGAGACCCTTAGTAGAGCTACTCGCTCCGAACATGCGGTTAATGAAATAAATGAAGGGAATGGGGAAGTAAATTCGTCATTCATGCCTAAAATAGACCCTATGCTTCTTGAGAGTGTGCATGTGAATGTTCCATCCACTGCACCTCCTGATCCTTTAGGACTATCACCCTCTGAGGTTTTACTACCCGATGGTAGGAGTCTTGCCAAAGTACAAGAGATCGAACGCTATATGCAAGCAACAAGGGAGAGGGAAATTGAGAACCTATGAAGGCTAGAACAAAGTCGAGCCCTGAAAGCAAAGGCTCCTATGACAACAATCATGCCAGCCGAGCAACCGAGTGCTCCCAAGGTAGCAGTCACGGAGGGGCAAGCGATGGGGAGCAATAATGCTTCCACTTCGAGGGAAACCTCCAGCACGCCAGACCTAGATGGGATATTCCTAAACAAAAATTGGGAGTATGACCTACAAGCAGAAGCTTTAACTGATCGGTACACAGGACACACCTATCATGTGGGTTGGTTAGATGTTCTACAATCCACATCGGGTGCTACTAGCATAGATGAGCAACAACAGAAAGTCTGTGATGTCCTCCATAGGATTGTCGAGTTAGAAAGACAGAACACAGGGATCAACATGCCTTCAACAGGCCTAATGAGATTCTTGGATACGGGAAAGGCCAACCAACCAACCCTATCACAAATGGAGACTCCCTCAGTGAGCCCTATTGATCCTCCATATGTTGTTTCGCCAGGAGCCTCAATACAATCTGAGCCCACAAGTGGCAGCCTTACCTTCCCAGATCTAGCTCATCTTTCTCTTAATGACACTATGGCTACCATGCATATCCCAGTGGTGAGATTGACAAGAAGTACACCATGGAGTTCATTTGTTAACACTGCGCCGATGCCTAGTAGCACAGTGCCCCCAACTATACCTACATGTATGTATCAATCGTGTGCACCTGTCGTACCTCAGCCTCATGTAGCTCCTACACCTCCGATTATTCCAAGAGCTTACAATCCACAATGGCATTATCCAAGCTCTTATACAAGTGGAGCCATGCCATTTAATAATAACATGCCATATCAGGCACCCCCTATGCCTAGGGCCACGCCTGTAAACTTTGGACCACCGTCTGGTACACCACCATTCGAAATATGGGACCCAAGATCCGCGCGTATGCCAAGGCCAAGGCTAACTCCCATCTCACATGTGGTTCCAGGAGCACATACACCCATTATACCTGCTCAAATAGGAGATTTGGCAGCATTTGCTCAAACTATCGGTCGCTCTATTGCGGAAAACATGCGTAGTGCACCTGATAGAGAGCCTAGGAGCAAGGCAGTTCAAGTAGCTAAGCTCACACAGAAATTCAATGGAGACGGAGATGCTAGAAAGCATATGGAAGTCTTTGAACATGTGTGTGATTCCTTGGAAGAGCACAATGAGCTACATAAGTGTAAGGCTTTGAGTTTGACCCTAAGCGGAAAGGCTGGAGATTGGTATAGAACCTTAAGAGTAGAAGAGAAAACGATCTACTCTACTCTTAGAGACCGTTCTTAAAAGAATACATACGAGAGGGAGTACTTTGGGGTGTAGCCTCTCAGCTCTAGAAAGCCCAACGAGAAGAAGGTGAATCCGTGAGAGACTTCATTAGTCGCCTAAAGAATTTGAATTCTCGATGCAATCCAAACGAGCGATTCAACAACAACCAATTGCTCGATAGATTCATTAGGGGACTACGACATGAAAGTATCTATAATGGCCTAGTCATTAGAGGTATCACTACTTGGGAAGCAGTCACCATGAATGCAATCCAATTGGAGGATAATTTAATGATTGCAGGAGAAAGAGTGTCCGCCGAGCCGAAGTCTAGTAGCTCGCAAGCGTCAGGGCATGAGCCAATGAAGATAAAGCCAATCGTGAAAGAGCAAACGATATCTGAGATGACTTTGGCAGATCTCACCAAGGCCATCCAAGAAAGCCTTAGGGATAATCGTGCTCCACAAAACACTCATATGTATCCAAGAAGGGAGCAACAATGGTGCTCAATTTTCTTGGGCCCACATACTACGAGTGAATGCCCTACTTTCAGAGTAAAGTTTAACGGGACTTGTAACGCGTGTGGTAGGTATGGCCATCAAGCGAAGGATTTCCTAATGCTTAAACACATCATGGAAAATAGACCGCCTATAGCTTGGGCAGACTCACCTCGAGTTCCTGCATTGATGCCTACCCCACCCATGGAGCAACAGTTTCCATTACAGCACATGGTCCCTAGAACCCAAAATGTGGTCCAAACCACACCGTTGCCACCTCCAGTGCTAGGACCACAATCCCCTCATCCAAGAGTTACACCTATGAACCAAATAGTTTGCGAGTCATCTAGTACTTATCTAGATTGCGAAGAGGACATAGACTCTAGTATCACCTATGGAGTCGACATGCTTGAGGAGTGTCCCATGTACTATATGGAAGACCATTGGGGACAAATCAAACCGGTATATCAAGCTACTGCGCTAGCAGCAAGAGGCCAAAACATTAATAGTTTTTCCAGGAGACCACCTCTTCAGTGCTATGAATGTGGTGGACCACATCGAGTAGCTGAGTGCCTCATAAGAATGCAAAAGAATGCTGCACTAATGCAAACAGGTCAAGGGAGTGCATTGGCAATGCCAATACTCACTTGTAATCGTTGTGGCATAGATCATTTGATCGCACAGTGTCCTAACAATCCAAACGCACCGAAAATCACACCATTGAACTTAATAGAGATTGTTGATGGGACACCACCAACTATAAACATAGCACCAGTGAATGCACTCACACGGTCGATGCTCCAAAAGCAAAATTACATCCTCGAAGAGAGAGATACTGCATCCATTGGCCGAGCGAGAAAGAAGAAAACACGAAGAAAGAAATCCCTTAATGCTTCTAGCTCAAAACTTAGTTCAAAGACTAACATAGGGACAGGAGAGGATCCCGCGTATATGAATGACCCTGAGGATGACTCAGATTCGATTGAGACCACGGAGACCAAAACTGTTACTACAAAGGAAAAAGCCAGTGAGGAGGATCACGAGAGGGAATTACGATGAACACCAAAAGAGTATTCAAAGTTAAACCACCCAGTTGCGAACCCCCAAGATATGCCACGAGAGACAAAAAATGAGGATTGCAAGAGAAAGATTGGAACCTATCCAAACCCAACAGTGGAAATTGAACGAGTCCAACAACTGAGGGGTTTGGTGGAAGAAACTCAACGAACATTAGAACTTGAACCCAAACATATCCAGATGTCGGAAACAGTGTTTCCCACAGAAGTTCAACCTCACAAGAACTACAGGCCGTTAGCTATACCCAATATCATTCAAGAAGAGAGTGAGGGTAGGACATCTGAAAGTGGACACACACCTTTCCTACTAGAGAGAATGTTTGGTGAGGGAATGCCCGACCCCCTTGAGGAAGTGGAGATTCCATCTTCACCATTCTCTTGTCAGGGTCCTACGTCCCACAAGATGCCATTAAATGTTGCCAAATTGATGGATTTCATGTCTTCAAAAGTTAGAACCACCATCATGTCCAAACTATATAAAGACCCCGAGCTAGTCTCAGCTCTTCGAGCCTTCCTCAATGGAGAATTACAGGCCGGATTACCATAGTTTGCACATATGAACAAACCTGACTCGGTAATGAATGATGAGGAACATTTAGCACCACCATCTGACCTAGCGGGACATGAATCTGTAATTGAAGTACCCGTTAACAAGTTGGGGCAATACTTTGAAGGTGATGAATCTAATGCTACTCTACCAATCACTACTAAAGGATTAACTGTAAAGGGGGTCCTTGACGGTGGTGCGGGAGTCAGCATGGTGACAAAGAGTTGTTAGGAGTCTATGGGGCGACCTCACCTTGAAGCCACAAGCGTAGTGGTAAAAATGGCTAAACATCTATTGTTACGCCTATTGGAATGCTAAAGGATCTTAAAATTAAGGTCTTGGGACACAAGGTAAGGCAGACTTTCGTTGTTATGGATTTTTCCAAGCATCCTATGTCATTTGAGATGATCTTAGGGCGTCCATTCATGAGGGAAGCAAAAATGGTACATTACTGGTCCAAAAACCACGTCTACTTACAGTTCCAAGACTCTGTCATTCGAGTTGATCTTTTAAGTGGTCGAACGTATCCTCTAGGAAATAAATTCATCATTGATAATCGATCAGACACAACAATTCACTCAGCTCCATTACAGTATTGTTACACGTGTAACGAAGACACGGATATTGGGGAGAACTCTCCTTATATGGATATCCTACCTGGAATGGCTGAGTCAGACAATGTCGATTGGGTGCACCTAGCGGCAACTATAGATACATGGGGAGCTAGAGGAACAACCTGGGTAACACCAGATGGGGAAGAGATACCACACATTGCACCAGTAAACATGTTAGGTGTAGCGCATGTAACATCCGATGATAAGAAAGAGGCAAACCTACCTGAGAGTGAAACCGATGATTCCTCAAAGGCTTCAGGCCAATACACATCAGAAACGGAATCTCAGGGAGAAATGGATTCAGAACCTGAAGAAACATCGAGTGAACCAAGTATAGAAACTGAACACTCAAGGCCTAGTACGACCATCTATGGTAATTTATATGAGAGTGAAGAAGATACAAGCGAAGACCTATCAGGCGAGTCGAGTTCAAACATTTACCAAAATCAAAACCTTAACAAGAAACAAAGGTCATATAAGAGACGACGATATCGAGCAAATGTGAGAGCTAGGATAAACAAGGAAAGATCTACTGCAGAATGGCTTAGCTATCTAGGGGCATGTGATGCTCATCGAAAGCTAGTAGACAATTGGGGTGAACATCTCCAGAGTGTCATGTGGTGTAGCCCGCGACCCATTGACCTCGCTCAATTGGAGGTTACAGAGCCGAAATTGAGTCGAACTATAAGAAGACGTCAAAACCGAGAGTTAGCACAACAACAAAAGGAGGCAGAACTAAAAGAAAGGTCTCCGTCAGGACAAGAGCCTGCTGACTTACATACGGCTCCTGAACATTTTAAATCTTATACCACGGGGGAGCAAAAGGTTGTGTATGCCAAAGCCCAACGAATACCTACCAATGGAAGCAGTGAAATCTTTGATGGTCCAACGGTAGTTAAAGAGATAGAATTAGCAGAACCAGGTGAGGAGTCTAAACCAGTCTTTATTGCTCAAGACCTTACCAAAACTGAAGAGGCTGTACTTAAGGAGATCCTCAAGGAATACAAGGATATCTTTGCTTGGACATATCATGACATGAAGGGCGTTCCACCTTCTGTGGTGCAACATACAATTCCCATGATCAACATTGCTAAACCCGTCTAGCAACGACCCTATCCAATGAATCCTAAGTAAGCCAAAATTGTACAAGAGGAGATTGAAAAACTTATCCAATGTGGATTCATATACCCTATTGAGCACTCAGAATGGGTTTCTCTAATAGTCATTGTGCCAAAAAAGAATGGGAAACTAAGAGTGTGCGTGGACCTCAAGAAAGTTAATGCAGCTACTAGGAGAGATCATCATCCCTTGCCATATTCAGAACATGTGCTTGAAAGAGTTGCGGGCAAGGAAGCTTATAGCTTTTTAGATGGGTACTCTGGTTACAATCAAATCACAATTGCATTAGAGGACCAAGCTAAAACTGCTTTTATCACAGAGTTTGGAGTGTTTGCATTTTGTGTTATGGCTTTTGGCTTCACAAATGCCCCTGCTACATTCCAACGATTAATAAACACTGCGTTTAAAGAATTTCTAAGGGAGTTTTGTGAAGCTTTCCTAGAAGACCTTTGTGTTTATTCTTCTTGGGAGAACCATTTGTTATATCTACGAAAAATATTTGAAAGGTGCAGATTTTATCGCATCTCATTGAACCCTTTCAAATGCCAATTTTGGGTTAAGCATGGAGTCATTCTAGGGCATATAGTGTCCAAGAACGGGATATCCACAGATGAGAGTAAGATTAAAGCCATTGCCGATTTTCCACCACCTACTAACTATAAAGGAGTTCAAAGATTTATGGGCCATGTTGGTTATTATCGAAGGTTTATTTTAAACTTTGCCGAGATAGCGCGTCCATTGTACAAGCTTCTTATCGAGTTTCACTCGACGGAAGAATGTCATCAATCTTATGAGTTATTAAAGAAGGCCCTAACAAGTGCTCCAATCCTACGAACACCTGATTGGAATGTACCTTTTCATGTGCATATTGATGCATCAAATTTTGCTATTCGGTGTGTTCTAACTCAACCAGGAGAACATAAATTGGACTACCCTATTAGCTTTGCAAGTCGCCAATTAAATGATGCCGAGATGAACTACACTACTACAGAGCGCGAAGGTCTAGCTATGATTTACGCAGTAAAGAAATTTTGCTATTACCTCAACTACCTCAACCCTCCCATCCATTCCAAGAACAAATTTCCCCGAAAAACCAAGAGCGCGCCCTAGGAGAGTCAAGACCAAATCACGATGGATTCCAAAACAACTATTAGAAGCCCAAGGCTACTATGATGGAAATGAGCAAATTTGGGTACCTAAACGTAAAATGTGTCCTTCCCTATCGACAACAAACCCATATGAGTCAAACAGTGTAACGCTAAAGCCAATGGCAGACCGTGGGAAGGGATAGATCACAGAATGCTACACACCTAGTCCAGAGCTAGTTTGGGCTCCAAGGCAAAACCAATTTATTCCACCTAGCTCAAGAAGGGGGGAGTTCCATGAAGCTTCTAGATCCTCATGTAATACATCCATAGAGGTAAAAGCTTCTACACAGCCTCCACCTACAATAGTGGACCTCCATGAAGCTACAAAGGAATCCACACCTTCCAGTGTTCAAGAATCACCTAATGAACCACTTCAAGTTCGATCCTGGGAGAGTACCTTACCACCATTGCAACTCGACGAGGCACCTAAGGTAATAGAAAACTACTGGCAAAAATCTTCACCTATAACAACTTGGAACAATTGGTTTCAAAGGGTGATGACATCATTTCAAACGATATGATCTACCCAAGGAAGGGGGGAGTGTTTGTGGACATCCATTATTCACTTGCTTCCCTCTCAACCTTTCTCCCTGACCTCTTAATCTCCAATCTTAGGGAATGTATATATAAAGCCTTATACTCACAAAAACAAGATAAAAAAGTAAAAGAGCAAGAGCCATAACACAAATCATAAAAACAAATTATGCACAAAAACACGACCCTTGTAATATTTTCACTCTAACCATCATCTATTTGCGTGTACAGATATGGCTAGTACGCTAGAGTCATCCACTCCTGCCTTGGGTGAGAGGTACCCTCGTTACTTTTCACAAATATTTCACATGGTCTTTCCAGTGCTTGCATGTAAATGGGATTTGATAGGTACGCTAGCATGTGAGAGGAATTTTGAGAGTTAGAATGGCTGATACGTCTCTTGACCATGTCTGATCCATACTTAGTAGAGAGCGTTTCTCCCATTGCACAAGCCTACCCTTTTGACCAAGATGACTATAGGCGTCTAGTGACCTTCTTAGTAAACATGGGCACCTATGATGAAGAAGAAAATTTACAGGACTACACGGATGGCACATATGGTCTCATGGATGATGACTTTGTTTATCTCGACGACGAGGATAGGGGTTTAGCCTTAGGGTTTCTCCCCAACCTCTACAATATCCTATTCCCTTGACTCTCTAGGGGAGTGCAAATAATTAGGTTAGGGTTCCTTATGTTTTTTATTGTGTTCAATAAGTGTTGGTACCTTTTCCCACTAATGTGCCTCCTGGAGGTATTCCTTTTGTTTCCTAGTGTGTACAGGAGCGTGTTGCTATTGATAGGATTTGGACCTTCATGAAATCTTTATCTCGACTCACTCTTCAAATCAAGCGTGACCATCGACACAAACAGGTGTTTCTTGTCCATTAGCATTGCCCCTTATCTTTTTTGCATCTATGATTGTCTGCTTTGATTGTGATTGGTAGGATAATATCCAGCACATTTGCTTAGTACATTTAATTCAATGTAATTTTTTGTCATAATCACTTGTCTAGGTTTAAAAATCAACCAGCCCGACTAAGCTAGTTTGACCAAGTTAGGTGTTAGAGATCTTCTCTTAATACCATGGGGAATGCCTTCCTAATAATCAATGGTTACTTAGGTTCTTAATCCGATTTAGGCAGCATTGTGTGAAATGTACTAGGGATTTCTAGTGGGCTTGACCCTATTGACCTTTCGCTTAAGTATTATAAAGGGAGTTTACTAGTGTGATGAGCCTGGGGAGGTGTATCAGTGTTATATGACCCCCCAAAGTTACAAAATTAAAATGCTGAAAATGAACAAACAAAAAATCAAAGTGCCACAATGTAAAATCTTAAGCTGGAAGAGAAATCTCAGCTTGATTTGGTACTTCACTCACATGTATTGCCTATGGTACTAGAGCCCTAGAGGTTCCCAGTGTGGGCGCTTTTCCTTGAAAAGCAAAAAACCCAAGGCATACAAAATAAGCACACACATCAAATTGAATCACTGTGAAAACACTTTGGGGGGTCAAAGAAAAGGTAATCAGTCAGGCGATGATTTCATGAGAAATTCCTTTTATCGTAGCTTAACTACAAGGTCCTCTAGGTATACCCTCCAGTCAGCCATCGAACATGAAATACTTGGCTCTCGTGATTAAACAACTTAATTAACCAGAGAAAATTAAGAAGCTTACCCATGGTATTAATAGTCGATCTCTAGTGCCTTTCGACCGTTAAATTAGCGACCCCAGACTTGTTTAATTTTTTACCTTTACATCTGTTTATGCATTTGATTACATTGCAATTTAATGCTTCTTGCTGACAAATTGTTTAAAATTCTGTTACCAATCAATTGTTTGCCTAAAATTGCATATGCTTTTTAATCGCTTATGAAAATGCAATTACTGTGCAATGTTGTTTGATTTTGCAGTGACTAATGAAGGCTAAGGACATTCATCTCAAATGATCTTCCACCTCGACCAACGAGCTTCAACTCAATAGCTTCCGAGGACGGAATCTACATCAGGAAGGGGGGCATGTTAACCCTCATGGCTCACGGACACCCTATCACCTACGAGACGGACATTGTAACCTACGATGGACATTGTATTATTTATTTGGTAGAGTCAGGTACCGGGCTTGTCGGTCCAATAGGAAAAGGGTAAGAGTGATCGCCGATGAGAGGCACACTCTAACTGGGACATTCAAGGGATTAGTTGGCTAAGCATGGGTGCCCAAGTGTGAATGGGGTGAGCTCATATAAAAGCCAACTAAACCTAAAATTCACTCATTCTCTCATTTGTGCAATAGAAGAGTGCTCTTGCTCCATCTCCATCTCCATCTTCTTCTTCTTCACCTCCTTGTGTGTGTGTGTATGAGAGAGAGAGAGAGAGAGAGAGAGAGAGAGAGAGAGAGAGAGAGAGAGAGAGAGAGAGAGAGAGAGAGAGAGAGAGAGAGAGAGAGAGAGCGATCGAGCATTTCGGCGGCACGACGGCGGTGAAGCAGTTGAGCGCGACGTAGCGGCGTCTCCTTCTTCTTCGCGGCGAGGAATCCTCCACGGCAGGAGCATAGAGCGGTGAGTGACACACCATTGCCCTCTTTTGAGCTTACTAGTTAAGCTACTTGTGTGCTTGGAGCCGTCTATGGCTCGCACACAGTGTTAGGCAAGGCCCTTGCTTCGACAGTGCGGCAAGGAGCGCATTCAAAGGCTCATTTGCCAAAGTTAGTAGAGCTACTGAATGAGAAAATCAAAATGGGAATCTTGGAGCCTTCTTGTGCTCCATACTCAAACAGGTGGTTCACAGTTCCAAAGAAGAATGGTTCTCTACGCTTCATCCAAGATATGCAACCAGTGAACAAGGTGAAAATTAGAAATGTAGATACAGGTCCAATTGTGGATGAGTTTGCAGAGGCGTTTGCAGGGAGGGCGATCTACTCAATGGGGGATCTCTACTCAGGGTATGATCAATTTCAGCTTGCAATCGGGTTTGGTAAGGATGTGTACCTTGCCACAGGGAGTAACCAACTCGGTCGCACATATGATAAATGGGATGAATAAGGTCTTACGTGACTTTATTCCTCAAATCACAATGCCTTTCATTGATGATTTGCCTATCAAAGGATGTGAAGAAAGTGACAAAGATGAAGCTTTGGATCTCAAGGGATGTCGCAGGTTTGTGGTAAATCACATAAATGATTGTGATAAAATTTTGTCTAGGTTGGAAGAAGTGAATCTTACATTGTCAAGGAAAAAGTCTATGTTTGGTGTCAAAGAAGTGCTCATTGTGGGGCACATGTGCGGGCCATATGGTAGAAAACCTTGTCCATCAAAGGTAGATGCCATCCAAAGAATGAAAGAAACATGCACCAGCATCACTGAGGTTAGAAGGTTTCTGGGAGCATGTGTCTTCTATGTTATTTGGATTCCACATTATGCACATGTAGCTGATTCTCTTTATCAGTTGCTTAGAAAGAATCAAAAGTTTAAATGGACAGAAGCACATGTAAAATCCATGAAAAAGCTAAAGGAGTTGCTCCAGTCAGCACCAACTTTGAGATAGGTAGACTATGAGTGTCAAAGGCCAGTAATTGTGACAGTAGACACCAGTCCTACAGGGATTGGATGGGCAATAGGGCAAGATGATGAAGAAGGACGCAAGTATGTGGTAAGATTTGGAGCAAAGGTACTAAGTGCTCGCCAAAGAAACTATCCACAAATAAAGAGAGAGCTATGGGGTATGGTTACAGCCTTGAAAAATGGGAAAGAGTACCTAATTGGTGCATGTGTGGTTGTAGAAACAGATTGTCTACCACTTCTTGGGATGATTACAAGTTGCTCAACACCAGACATTGCTATGTTGCAGTGGATTGCCTACATTAAGTCCTTAAATCTCGAGTTTAAGCACATTGCAGGTAAAGACAATACAGTGGCAGATATGCTATCAAGGGCAAGGTATGAAGATGAGTCACAAATGATTGACGAGGGAGATGATGTAGGCACAAAGATCTATTCGATCTCATGTCAAAGGTAACAATGTCTGCATGACTAATTCACTTGAATTGTTCTTGAAAGATCTTTATGAAGGTGATTGGCTTCTTATTGGAAGCTACTTGAGTACTCTAACAAAACAGGATGATTGGTCTGAACAAGAATTCAAGAGGATACGCAGGAAAGCATATGGGTACTTTTTGAAGGATGGTTACTTGTGGAAGCATCCTTACCAAAAGGGTGCTACACCACAACGGGTTATATGTAAAAAAGAGACTCAAGTAAAGCTCATGCAAGAGTTTCATGAGAGTCTATGGGCTGGACACAGAGGTGTGTGGGCAACCTTCTCCAAGTTGAAAGAAAAATATTGGTGGAAGGGTATGTATAAAGATGTATCTCAGTTTGTAGAGTCGTGTGTAACTTGTGAAATGTATTCAAATGTCCGACATCGTGATGGATTGCACCCTACATATCCACTAGCCATGCACTATAAATGGGTTGTGGATCTAGTCACAATGCCTTTAGGACTCTGGCAAATGAGATACTTGGTTCTTGCACGAGAGAACCTAACTAACCAGGTTGAAGGAAGAGCATCAAGAGCTAAAACCACAGAAGCTGTGTGCAAATTCCTTCTTGATGAGGTGATTTGCCGTTATGGTTATGTGGGAAAGACCACTGTAGATAGAGGTGAGCTGGATGCCGAAGAAGCAAGGGAGTTCTTTTCTAGATTAGGAATCAATCTTTCTCTTACTACAGCTTACCACCCTGAAGGCAATGGAAAGAGTGAAAGAGGGCATCCTCCTATCATCAAAGCTTTGGCAAAGGCTTGCGAAGGAAGAGTTGGTGAGTGGCCAAAATTGTTACCATATGCTTATGGGCTGATCGTACAACACATAGCTCAGTAACTGGCTACATGCGTGCGGAGCTAATGTATGGTCAAAAGCCAGTGATGCCGATTGAAGATACAATTCCCACATGGAATGTACTACCTTGGCAAGAGGAGCTTAGCAGGGAAGATCTCCTTGCACTCCGTATAAGGCAGCTAGAGAGAAGACCTGGAGACATTGAAGCTGCAAAAGAACGACTCAAAAATGCAAGGTCGACTACTTTGATAAGCGACATCGACTCAGGAGCAAAGAAATTGACAAAGGTGACTGGGTTTTAGTGTATGATAGTAGCCTTGATAACCAGCACACAGTGATGCGCAAGTTCTCAAAACGATGGTTTGGACTGTATGTTGTAAAGCATGTGCATGAAAATGCTACTTACAGCTTGTCTGAACTAGATGGTACAGAAGTAAAGATTCCCATTGCGGGAAAAAGGATTAAAATGTTTAAGAGAAGAGGAGACAATGATCTAGAAGATGTTGATGAGGAAGAAGAGCAAAACACAGGTGAATATGAAAGTGAACATGAAGATTTGGAATCATCCAGTGAAGAAGAAAGCAAGGAAGATGTACAAGAGGTTTGATCTTACAAAGAGACAACGTGGCACATACCGGAGGATGCGCAGGTTTAGAGGTGGTGGATGTCGTGCTGTGGCACGTATATAGTAGGAATGGGCATTAAACGATTTATCTTGTGACTTTTTGATGCATAAGTATACTTCATATAATACTCATATGCATAAATAAAAGCTTTCTACCATACCTTAGTATTACCTTTGAAGTAATATAAATGTACATTACTATTAGAAAGTACTGCAAGAGAAGTATCAATGATTGTGCCTCTTTTTGTCTGGGGAAAAAGCATTTGTATATTTCTTCTAATATCTCAGCTATACCCTACCATATATAAATTATTTTCTTCTTTTCACATTTATTTAATAATATAACCCTTCAATAATGCATACCTTCTTGGATACATACAAGAGGGAAGGGCCTACTACAAGACTTTATGAAAAGGAAGATCCAAAGCTTCTTGGACCATCCCAATTTGAAAATCCCGACCTAAGGACATGGAGAAAAGGCCAAAACCAAGTCAAGCTCTTTAAGTAGGCCAATTTTTCCTTTTGAAGCATGTCAATCCGAGTTACAGGTCAAAAGTTACAGGGAAAAGAGTGAAAAATCCTCTCACAACTACACTGCAAGAAGAGATGGTAAACAGGTGAATCAAGTGAAAAGAGGTAATCTTGGTCTTTCTCCATAAAATAAGATATTTGGAGGATAAAAGACACAAGCATGTGAATGTGACACCTCAAAGATGCCTTGAAGGACAAGACACACAAGTTGGGACCCCCTGCTGGAGCCACACAGAAGATGCCTAGGTGGGGCCCACATACATCATGCACCCACATGGAGCCTCAACGACCAATCGAGATCAAACTCACTGTCAAATCTGGTACATAGCGCACATTTCATAACAAGTAAGATGCACCACTCGGTAATGACAGTCTCACATCTCCTGCACCTGCTATCGCATGCACCGATCCATCGGTCAAACGTACACTCCCAAGCATCCCGCTAGAATAGCTACAAAACCATTCACGATGCGACGTGACATGAAACATAGCATCTGCATCTAGCAACCACTGCGAAGGGAGTGCACTATCCACATGTATAGCATCTCGTGCATAGCTCGAGGTTAAAGTCACATCCTTGTCACTAGTATACTTTGACACTACATCTGCCTCAACTGTCATAGCAACTGAGTCCATGGCATCACAACATACATCTCTAAGACTGCCATGTCTCCTACGATGTCGCATACGACGAAAACAATGCCGTCTAACGTGTCCAAAATGACCACAATACCAACATATCACCTGTCGACGTACTCGTGAATGTACATGTCTCACACGAGTCCGTGATGACTCAGATCTATCATACATATCATGTAATCTACGCCAAAGTGCTCTCGAAGTAGTCTCATACATAACAAGAGCATATACAGATTTTGCAAGGTGCAAAGAGAGTGTAGATAGTGCCATCTCCTCTAGCTCTTGCCACTGATCGTCAGACATGTTTGAAGGTCTACGTGCATCACCACTCAATGGTCGATGCAACCCTCGCTGTGTCAATGCATCAAGCATACAATCTCTCCATGCTGCAAAGTCTGACCCATCAAACATGCACATTTCGGAGAGATCATAACCTGAGCGATCACCTGTCTCTGCCATGAGCACAATGTAGCAAACTAGAAAGCAAAACCACCTCACCAACAACACCTGGAAACTGTCTACAAATATGGCCAGAAACACAATGTAAAACCTGTGAGACACACTCCAAAATAGAGCTCCCGCAATATCAACCAAATCAGCCCTAAACTGGCTCGAATCGCATCAACAAAAGTCTGCAAATATGGCTGTAAGATATGGCTGCAAATCAGCCCCAAAACAGCCCCAAAATTCAGCTCTTAAACAGCTACATAAACAAGTCACAAATGTGTCCCAAATCAGCCTACAGCTGAGCCATACATGGACACCTGCAAAGAGGAAACAATGGTTGAAAATTCAGCACCCAAATAAGCCCTCAAACCTGCATGTAAACTTGTAAACCTATAGCTGAAACCTGCTGAAAAACCTCAAGCCATTAGTGCTCGAATCCAACTACCTAGCTCGTAGCCACACAAGCATACATCACAATACTCACTCCTGTGAGTGTGCCAAGATAAGTGTACGCCTGTCAAACCCGTGAGCTAATCACCAAGCCCACACTGTGCGGTATCGATGCATACATACGCACAAATCTCCCACCTGCAGAGAACACCGCACACAAATGCTGAGTGCAACCCGCAATCTCTACCTAGATTGCATAAATGATGCGCATAAAACTCCTGGGAAAATTTCGCCAGAGTTTCGTCAGTAAAACGGCCACAAAACCAGTAACCAAACTGACTGCACGCTCAAAACCATGAGCAACCAAAGTGCATCAACCCGCACTCCAAATGCATGCACCAATCTCCACACTTTGCATACATCATTGCAAACACTTGCAAATCTAGTACACAAATATCTGCTCTACTTGTGACTGCCAAAAAACATGCTCGAGGCATACATTGCCGAGCTCAAAATGCAATCACATTAGTCTCCCTGAGCATCAAACCACATAAGGCATACATCGTATCCTCCCACCTATGAGGAAACTTGCAGCAAATATCACTCTCACATCTGAGAGCAAACCATGTGTGGAATCCTCGACACACAATAAACAACTGCTGCTGCTGCTGCTGCAGAAAATTCAGCGTTCAGAATTTTAAAATTCTGATATGACGAGCACGTCCGGAGCGTGCCAAAACCCCAAGGTACACTCCTGGATCACATGTATCCGAGTCCGGGTGTGAAAGCTATGTCAAAACCTCCGTTTCGACACAAAAACGCAGCATAAACTGCCAAAAGAGGGCTGAAAAATGCAGCTCCTCAACCGTAGCTCGAATGAGGTTTCTGATGGCTCGAATGGCTTCGAAAGGGGGGTAAAACTTCAGGACACCTACTGGAAATGCTCTCGAAAAGCTGAATTTACCGATGCCGAAGTCGAAACCCTGTTTGTACTCTTGAAAGTGCGCGTGCGCACGGACGCGATTTCGAGAATGAAACTGGATCTCCGCTGTCGTCGTGACTGTGCACACACGCGCTCCCTCCGCACCTACGCTCTGATACCAATTGAAGGGGATCGGGGAGCACCACAGACGGAGAGTGAGAGAGAGAGAGAAGGAGAGACACACATGATGTGGGTGGGGAGACTCAAAAGAGTGAGCAGCCTCCTATACACTTATGCTATGTATAAGGTATACAAGTCAGTGGGCACCCAGACTCTGGGCGGCCGGGCAAGGCACAGGCGCCTATACCCCGACACTGAAAGGCTCAACGAAATACTTCTGTCACCAGATCCCATCATACTACCTATTATTGACTATGAATTCTCTTTTGATGTGAATGTAGTTATTTTATTATGAATCAAGAGGATTTGTACTCACAACTAATCCCAATCTCGCTAGACAAAACATATACATTATAGTAAGCACAAAGCTACAGTTCCAAAGAGCAATCCATAGCTTATTTGGACAACAAAGATTAAATATCATTAACTCATCCATTAACCCTTTTATCCTACCCATGATATGATATGATCATTGAATATCATTAACTCATCCATTAACCCTTTTATCCTACCCATGATATGATATGATCGTAATCTCGATGTTTTCATTTTTGTTTTGTTCTGACTATCTTTCATGAGTTCTCTCCATCACGTGTGTGTTTGTAAGCAAAACTGAGCGGCTTCTTTGGCTACATTTATTCTTTAGCTTTAAAAGCTATGTTATCTACATCTTAGCTCCTTCTCATAACCCTTGAGCTTCCTCACAAACTCTCACAGCAAGAGGCTCGGTGCCTTCCTGACAAGACCGCCAACTTCTTGACATATTTTTGGTGAACCCGACGCGAAACTGCCAGGGTGAGAGTTTGTGCGTAACCATGGGTGATCATGTTGAGCAACAGGGTATGCATTTTGACCCAGCAACAATGCAAATGTTTCAAGCATTTGCAATGTTCATGCAACAACAACATGCTTCTGAAAGAAGGGAGATTTTAGTAACGAAGGCCATACAAGCGATCGTCAACAGAATGGATCAGTTCAATGGCAAAAATGTAACCAAGTACTTACGCGAGTATGTGAAAGAGATGGAGCTGCATTGCGTGTCAGAAGGTGAGATAATTCAAAGCTTTGAGCTAGTTGTTGCTCCAGAAATTAGGGAGCATGTTAGGGCAATTAAAGATGGGCGTGGGAGAAATTGGGAAGAGCTCAAAGGAGCTTTAAAAGAGGAATATTTCATGGAGGACTCGGAGAGAGTGACCAAAAGGACATTCTTAGAATGGGTAGTCAAGCCAAAGCAAGGACTATCAATAACAGAGCGGCGCTATGCACAACTCACCAGGACAGAAAGGGCCACACTAGATACAGAGAAGACAGATCTTTTCTTACAATCCGCAGGTAAAGAGTTTCAAAAAAATTTGGAGCTTCTCCTTGAAGATAAAGATGCTGAGCAAGGACTAAAGACCGACTGGAATGAAGTTGAAGGTGTTGTCTCGTTGCTTGCCAAACGACAAAGAAGAAGGGACAAGATGGTAGTGAACACTACAAGTCCTTCAACCTCAACTTCTGACAAAATGGTAAAGCCTACTTATATAGCTCCTAAGTTTGATGAGTCTATGCTAGATGAACTTGTGAAGGGAATGCGTGACTTGAAGGTGAAACTTGCAAAGCTTGAAGAAAAAGGCACACCATCAGGGTCACTTCTTAGGCAAAGACAACAGCCCAAGGAAGGGTTTGTTAATAGATGTATTTGGTGTGACAGTACAGACCATGTAAGAAGGGATTGTGATGATTTCCGTGATACTTTGTCAAAAGATGTTGTCTTTTTTAAGGATGGTAAAATCCACTTAAGAGAGACAGGTCTACCCTTGAGAACTAACTTTGGGAAGGGGGGAATGCAAACCTTAGTTGAAGATATGGCAACTAACCATGCCACCTCTTCAATTGATGCAGCTAGTTATGGAGTAAAAATTGAGCATCTTACTGATAAAGAGGTGAATGACCATCATGGTCAAATTTGGCCAAATGTCATGCAATTAGCTAAAAAGGGAAAGCTTACAAAAGAGATTCTACATGAAGCAGGTGATTGCATATTCACGAAGTCACTGGGCAAGGGATACTACAGAAACTTTGGTCAAGGTAGGTGATCTTGAAGAGCCATTTGTTGCCTTGATTGACCATGGTTCAGAAATAAACATAATGTCAAAGAGTCTCTACAAGAAGTGCAAATGGCCGATGGACACAGATCATGGTTGGATGGTGAAAGTGGCAAACAATTCATCCGGTGAATTGTATGCAACATGTCCAGGTGTGAAGGTGACAATAGGTGATGTAAAGAGTGACCAAAACTTCTTTGTACAGGATGCATCTTCATATCATCTTATCTTTGGACAACCCTACATTGTGGGAGTTCGAATGGAAACAAAGGTAATGGATGATGGTTCAGCATATGCTAGGATACGTAGCAAAGATGGTAAATGTGCTGTCCAATTTCTCACAGTTTGTGTGAACCATGAAAGAAATCGTGACAACCTCAGAGAAAATCCTCTACCAAAGGTGAGCAAAGAGTTTCATGACCATAGGGAAATGATGGATTTTGGCCAAGTACCATTGTAAAGCGGGATTGCAGTGGTACAGAAAGAAAAAGGGTCTCGCCTGATCCAGAAATAGGTGAAACTTTTTCAACGAGCTCCTTGGTAACAAGGAAGGATCAGTATGTTTTACAAAACTTGAAGATTTGAAGAGATGTGAGAGGCAATATGTGCATAATGTACAAATAGGCATGAAAAAGAGTGGGTTGCTAAAGCCTACTGAAAATGTTTTGGGTTTGTGTGAACAAGTTTCTTTTGTAGACACTATGGGTGAGCTTGATGCTATAATGAGCTCTAGTTTGCATCTTGAAAATGAAGTTGTGGACGTTTGCTCTATGGAAATGTATCAAGTAATAGAAGCCTTTAAAGAAGTCCATGTTGAAACTAATTACAAGAGTGTAGCAAAGAAGGTGAAACCAGTAGCTTCACCGTTAACACCCAACAATAGGGAAAAGATTTAGCAGGCTTCTTTACAACCAAGTTTGAGGAATCCTAAAAAGATGGGGCATACCTTCACAAAGGAGTGTTTTCAAGAGTTTCAGATTAGTTGCGAGGAATTTCTAACACAGGAGGAGACAAAGTGATTCAAAGAAATGCTTTCAAATCATGGTAAGGCTTTTGCATTTGAGCCACATGAGATAGGATGTGTTGATCCTTCTATTGTAGCTCCTATGATAATTTTCACAATACCTCATGTGCCTTGGAATCTGCCGCCTATTCCGGTTCCAAAGGCTCATTTGCAAAAGTTAGTAGAGCTACTGAATGAGAAAATCAAAATGGGAATCTTGGAGCCTTCTTGTGCTCCATACTCAAACATGTGGTTCACAGTTCCAAAGAAGAATGGTTCTCTATGCTTCATCCAAGATATGCAACGAGTGAACAAGGTGACAATTAGAAATGTAGATACAGGTCCACGAGTTTGCAGAGGCGTTTGCAGGGAGGGCAATCTACTCAATGGGAGATCTCTACTCAGACAATCAATTTCAGCTTGCAATCGAAAGCAGAGACTTGACAACCATGAGGACACCTTTGGGTTTGGTAAGGATGTGTACCTTGCCACACGGAGCAACCAACTCGGTTGCAGATATGATGAATGGGATGAATAAGGTCTTACGTGACTTTATTCCTCAAATCACAATGCCTTTCATTGATGATTTGCCTATCAAAGGATGTGAAGAAAGTGACAAAGATGAAGCTTTGGATCTCAAGGGATGTCGCAGATTTGTGGTAAATCACATAAATGATTGTGATAAAATTTTGTCTAGGTTGGAAGAAGTGAATCTTACATTGTCAAGGAAAAAGTCTATGTTTGGTGTCAAAGAAGTGCTCATTGTGGGGCACATGTGCGGGCCATATGGTAGAAAACCTTGTCCATCAAAGGTAGATGCCATCCAAAGAATGAAAGAAACATGCACCAGCATCACTGAGGTTAGAAGGTTTCTGAGAGCATGTGTCTTCTATGTTATTTGGATTCCACATTATGCACATGTAGCTGATCCTCTTTATCAGTTGCTTAGAAAGAATCAAAAGTTTAAATGGACAGAAGCACATGTAAAATCCATGAAAAAGCTAAAGGAGTTGCTCCAGTCAGCACCAACTTTGAGAAAGGTAGACTATGAGTGTCAAAGGCCAGTAATTGTGACAGTAGACACCAGTCCTACAGGGATTGGATGGGCAATAGGGCAAGATGATGAAGAAGGACGCAGGCATGTGGTAAGATTTGGAGCAAAGGTACTAAGTGCTCGCCAAAGAAACTATCCACAAATAAAGAGAGAGCTATGGGGTATGGTTACAGCCTTGAAAAATGGGAAAGAGTACCTAATTGGTGCATGTGTGGTTGTAGAAATAGATTGTCTACCACTTCTTGGGATGATTACAAGCTGCTCAACATCAGACATTGCTATGTTGCGGTGGATTGCCTACATTGAGTCCTGAAATCCCAAGTTTAAGCACATTGTAGGTAAAGACAATACAGTGGCAGGTATGCTATCAAGGGCAAGGTATGAAGATGAGTCACAAATGATTGACGAGGGAGATGATGTAGGCACAAAGTTCTATTCTATCTCTCATGTCAAAGGTAACAATGTCTGCATGACTAATTCACTTGAATTGTTCTTGAAAGATCTTTATGAAGGTGATTGGCTTCTTATTGGAAGCTACTTGAGTACTCTAACAAAACAGGATGATTTGTCTGAACAAGAATTCAAGAGGATACGCAGGAAAGCATATGGGTACTTTTTGAAGGATGGTTACTTGTGGAAGCATCCTAAACAAAAGGGTGCTACACCACAACGGGTTATATGTAAAAAAGAGACTCAAGTAAAGCTCATGCAAGAGTTTCATGAGAGTCTATGGGCTGGACACAGAGGTGTGTGGGCAACCTTCTGCAAGTTGAAAGAAAAATATTGGTGGAAGGGTATGTATAAAGATGTATCTCAGTTTGTAGAGTCGTGTGTAACTTGTCAAATGTATTCAAATGTACGACATCGTGATGGATTGCACCCTACATATCCACTAGCCATGAACTATAAATGGGTTGTGGATCTAGTCACAATGCCTTTAGGACTCTGGCAAATGAGATACTTGGTTCTTGCACGAGAGGACCTAACTAACCAGGTTGAAGGAAGAGCATTAAGAGCCTAAACCACAGAAGCTGTGTGCAAATTCCTTCTTGATGAGGTGATTTGCCGTTATGGTTGTGTGGGAAAGATCACTGCAGATAGAGGTGAGTTGGATGCCGAATAAGCAAGGGAGTTCTTTTCTAGATTAGGAATCAAGCTTTCTCTTACTACAGCTTACAACCCTGAAGGCAATGGAAAGAGTGAAAGAGGGCATCCTCCTATCATCAAAGCTTTGGCAAAGGCTTGCGAAGGAAGAGTTGGTGAGTGGCCAAAATTGTTACCATGTCTTCGATCACCACTTCTTTTGTGTTCTTCCTCTTCAATGAACTTAGCATCATGCTAAAGCTCCATTTGTAGATCTTTAATTATTCATCTATCATCGAGGACACTAAAAAGCATTAAATGTGAATGCTTACTTTCTCCATGTATAGAATCTTGCTTTTAGAGTGAAGTACAACACAAATGCTGGTGAGCGTAGGGGGTTGCTCCTTACTCTTGTCCTGACAATGTTGGATAGTATTGACCATTACTGTTGGTAATATTGAACAGATTCAAACTGTGACATGCCGACATTGTCTCTTCTCTATTGTATTAGTTAGGAATTTCAAAATTCAACATTCAAAAGGAAGCAGTGTGGGAAATTTCCAATGCAACCTCCGGAGGCACTCATGAATAAATCGAATATATGGTTAGCCAAATCTTGCATAATCCTCCGTGTGATTTAATGACTCGCTCTGATACTTGTGCAATACCATATGCTAAAGGGCATGGAATACCTATTAAAAGTTGGGGATGCATAGAAAGACTTGGGCAACACAAGGGGTATTAACAACTTTTTTCAGATTGGTGATGATGTTGAAGGCATAACAAATGGAGGAATTATAGATGATCTGCTGCCACTTGTAGCACTGCAAGTATGGCCGGGGTCGTAGTGGCAGTGGTGCTATCTCTTGAAACCATAGATGATTTAATCACTTTTGTCAGTACGTATGGTGCCATTTATAAAGTGTATCCACTAGCAAGAGCTCGACAATCCGTCAAGAGATGAGAATAGCATTCATTTGTGGGATAAGCCTTAATGTCGTTAACAAGACAATAGTCAACATAGGCAAAGTACATAGGAATCTTAGTGCCATGCTTCCAACAAACCTTTCTTGCTTCTCACTATTCTGGGCGAGGCCGAACACTTTGTCAAAATAGATGGTGTTGGTTTTAGAGTACTGGCCCTTTTTTGAGGCTGGTCTATAGTACAAAGCTAAAAGGTCAGTGCCATGCTTCTAGCAGATCTTTCCCATTTCTCACTATTCTGGATGAGTTTGACTTCACTTTGTCAAAACAGATGATGTTGGCTTTAGAGTACTTGTCCCCCGTTTTGAAGTTGGTCTATAGTACAATCTGCACTCGTGTTTAACATTCTAAGTCAAACCACTACCTAAGAAACAAGCACCATCTGATGTAGCCATAGGGTTTGACACAATTTTGAGCCACCTGATGTGTTATGATGAGCATTTTTAGAGTGAACAAAGCACTTCAAATATTGGACCAACATCATCTCTACTTTCATCTTCACAAGAGGTCAAGGTATGTAATTTGGAAATATGGAAGGAACCATCAACTTCAACATATTGAAGCCATACCATTTGGACAAAGAAGACACCAACAATTTGCTGCAATTGAGATCATTTGCTCCACATCAAATTTGTGTCTAGCTTTCTGAATGTGCATGTATGCCTTATCTACATCACATATCTCATGCAATAGGATTGAGTTCTTGCAAGTGCATCCTCTCAAATTTGGGAGGTTACCTTCTTCTTTATCTTTATTTGTAGCTTTCAAGCATGCTCAAGATTGCAGAGGTAGACTACCATCTTTGTCTCCATGGAGGTTGGGCATGTAATAGCCTTCTTCATAAGCTGCTTGGTTTGGCAGGGTAAAGCATTCATCATTCTCAACTCTGTGACTAGGACGGATACAATCTTTGTTAGGTTCTACGTACCTCCTCTTTTCATAGGTGCGAGGGTGCCCGCACCATCTTCATCACCGTGACTCAGTTGGAATGGGTCTTCATCCAGGTCTTCTTTGTGAGCATGCATGGATTTTGTGTCTAGAGGAGTTCGTCCTCTTGATGGATCTTTGTGAACATCTCCTCTTTTAATGAGGGGGAGGCATCCTTCTTTGTCTCCTCTTTTGATAGGCCACGAGGAAGCCTTCGGTGTCTCCTCTTTTTAGCCACTCTCATCTCCACTTGATAGGGGAGGAGGCAACCTTCCCTTCATCTCCTTTTTTGATAGGTGGGAGACAACATTCTTCATTATTGAGGATGATGGTCTGGCAACCCAAGCTCAGAGGGTTTGCTTCAGGCAGTACACTTTGGCCTTTGTATTGCTTTTTTTTTTGGCTCATAGGCTATGCTCAGTAGCTCCGCACCTTGGTCTCCTCCTTGTGTGTGAGGCCTGAGGATGAGTGTTTCTCATCTTGGCCTTCTCATTCATTGACTTTTTTGGAGGCTTTTGGGAAATGTATCCTGTTTCTCACTCTTCTGGAGCTTTGCTAACGCTTTGTCAGAGCTCCCGATGTTGGCTTCAAAACGAGGGACAAGTACTCAAGATTTCATTGTGGTATGCCTTATCTACATCACATCGCTTGTGCAATAGGATTGAGTCCTTGCAAGTGCCGCACGTCAGATTTGGCACAAGGTTACGTTCTTCTGCATCTTCATCCGCAGCTTTCAAGCATGCTAAAGATTGCATAGGTAGAGTGCCATCTTCATCTCCATTGAGCTTGGGAAAGATATAGCCCTCTCCATAATTGTTTGGCTCGGCAAGGTAAAGCCTTTGCCATTATCATCTCCACGATTAGGCTGGATGGAGTCTTTGCTAGGGTATGCTTGTCCACTTTTTTCTCCTCTACTTGTCCTTGAGAGGGCACCGTCTTTAGGTTCGTGACTATATTGGTGTGGATCTTTGCCTGGGTTTCTTGTCCTTCTTTGTGAGCATGCAAGGATTTTATGCATGTAGAAGTTTGTCCTCTTGAAGGATCTTTGTGAACACCTCTTTTTTTTAACTGGGTGGGAGGCAGCCCTCTTCATCTCCTTTTAACAAGGGCAACTTAGAAGACTTATTCATCTCCTCTTTTGATAGGTGGGAGACAACCACTCTTCGTCTGTAGGCAAAGAGATATCCTTCTTCATCTCTTCTTCCATGACTTGAGTCCTTCTTGGGGACGAATTTGCGAATAGAAAACACACTTTCCATTACAATAGGATGCACAACATTTGACATCTATATTGATGCAATTGAACGGGGCATTAAAATCGCATGCATCAATATAAAGTGTGAGAATACATGTCAAAACCATATCATTGGAATATGCATCGGTATACTAATTGTCCCAACCAATGCATATACTGATGTTTATATGGACGCCTGTATCGACACATGTACAAATGCCTATACCGATGCATGTACAGACACTTGTACAGATGCATGTACAAATGCCTATATCGATGCCTGTACAAATGCTTATACAAACGCCTATAGCAACGCCTACACCTACACCTACAAAAAAAAAAGCAGAGAGTAGTGACATTTGTTGCTGCATGTGATGCAGTAACAAAGGACAATCCTCTCCGCTCAAAAGAAGAATGTTGCACTTCACCTAATGAATAGAAATCACTTTGTGTTATGATATATCAATATTGCATCATAAAACAATAAAGAAGTGTTAAGAAGATGACCATAAATATGAACCACTCAATATAGAAATTGCAATAACCATAACCATAAATCAAATCCATGATAACCATAACCATTACCATTGCCATAAATAAACCCAGAACTATAAGTATAACCATAAAGATAACCATAAGAAAGACCATAACCTTAAGTTTAAACTTAATCATTTTCATTGTCATTGCCTTAGCCATAAACAAAATCATATCCATTGCCACTATCATAACCATAAACATAAGCATAAGCATGACCATAAAAAGTTGTCAAAACCATTATCGTTGCCACTAGCATAAGCATAAACATAAAGCATAATCATAAAAGCGTTATTAAAACCATAACCATTGTCACCAACATAACCAAAAATAAACCATATTGTCACTGGCATAACAAAAACTAAACCATAACCATAAATATTATCAAAATTGTAACCACTACCTCTGTAATAACCATAAGAATAAGCATCACAATAAAAGTATTTTTAAAATCATAAACATAAGCTTCAGCATAACCATAAACCACGAGCATTGTAAATGTTAAAGAGCAACAAGATAGCAAAACATGTGTATATGTGTTTATGTATGTGTATGATTATGTAAGTGCTTGTAGTTATGCACGTGTGTTTATATGTTATATATGTGATTATGTGTGTGAGGTTGTGTATGTGTGTGGTTATGCATATGTGTATAGTTATGCGTGTATATTTATGTGTGTGTGTGTGTGTGTGTGTGTGTGTGTGTGTGTGCGTGTGTGTGTACATGCATGCCTGAAAGCAAAAGAAATAGCACTCAAATTTAATGAATGTGAGTGTGCAAGAAGTGATAAGGGTCAAGCAAATACCTGCAAAAACAATGTGTAAGCATTTTGTTACCCACACACACAAAACACGAAATGTTTCCCACACAAATACAACAAAAATATGCACCTTCTCTGTTTTAAAATGTGTGGAACTGTAGATCAAAGGAAAAGGCAAATCCACGTAGGTCTACAAGGTAGGTGGAGGTGGAGAGGAGCTATGGAGGAGGTACGGAGAAGAGAGAAAAATAAAAAATGCAATAAATGAGCTCTCGAGTTTTGTAAAATAGCAGGTCTTCCATACATGTGTTTGTATAGACACTGATACAGACGTTGGTACATTGATACATGCATCTGTATAGACTGGCACTCATATAGGCATCGGTATAGACACTGGTGCAAGCATTGATATAGGCATTGGTACAGACGCTGGTATATGCGTTGTCATAAAATCTATATCTAACCAACCCAAATGATTTTCTCATATTAAGCTAATTATTTAATGCGGGAGAATAGGCGCGAACAAGGGTTAGAATATAGATATGTGCTTATGGGTCTATCTCCCGGGGCGGTCACTTTTTAGAACGTGTATGATATCACGTGAGTTAACCGCAGAGGATTACTAAAAAACCAAAATGTATAAAAATGTATACATACAGAGGGGGGTGGGGGTTTTTTAAATAGGCTCACAATGTAAGTATAGTATGTATATTGGGGTATTATTAATTACCTCTTGAACGCACATGATATAGGGGTCTTTTGATAAGTGACTGCCCCGGGGTCTATCTCAACACGAGGCCAATGGTAAAGGGGTCCAAATGAGAGATGATCTGTCAAAGAGCAAGCTAGCAAATGGAGCTTAAAGACCTTAGGGTTAGATTCATTAAAGACCTCCAAAGGTTAGTGGTTAAAAGTACTTGACCTTAGGTAAGCTAGGGTTGTGCTTGAGGTGGGAATCGGTCCCAAGCTTGAGGTGCTTTTCGTGCTGCTTACTGACTAAGGTGCTTGAGGTGCTTTATGACTAAGGTGCTAAGGTACTCCTTGACTAAGATGCTTGAGGGTAAGGTGTTCAAAAAGTGAAATCTAATTCCTAATCATGAGGGGACGAGCCCTAATTGTAGTGGCTAGAGAGAGAACACACACACTCACACAAGGCAAGCTTGGTACCAAGAAGGCAATAGGACACTTGTCAAGCTCCTCTTCATGTCGCCCTCATAGTGTACCTAAAGTCTATTGGTTGGCCTCCCAAGGGGTCCAATGATAATTTAGTTGATTTAAATAATTGTTTTTGCATTTATCAAGTCCTCTTTCTCAAAGGGGAAAGGGAAACACTTGTCTCAAGACTACCCTTGCTACTTGATATGTGTTTTGCATGTGATAGGCCAGGCTTGCAGGGGTCCAATGAGCTTCCAAGTTGAGCTAGAAGAGGTAGTCGACCAAAGCAAGAATGGGGGTTTCTTGGGGGGTATACTCTCCCACACACACTCTCATTGTGTGAAGTGCAAAGTGCAAGAGCTCCATCTCCTTCTGCAAGCTAGTAGAGAAGTTGAGAGACTACACCAACTTTCTTGGCTATGGAATGCAAATCCAACCAAGAGCCATGCTTCCATTAGGAAGAGGATGGGGTGTAGGAGGGCCTCTTTATGTGCCATGAGCTTATGGAGGTGATTAACATTTTGATGAATAGGTGTACGCCATGTGTGCAAGAAAGGTGGCTATATAAGAGTGGTCAAAGGATGCACTTTTTTCCCCAAAAAGGTGGATAATTTTATGATTTTTGGCCTTCCATAGATCCCACATACGATATCCTATTTGAGTGGAGATCATAGATCTACAATCTACACATCGAGCTCTTTCCATAAATATGCTACATGATATGGTTTTATCCGCTAGATTTTAAATTCCATTTTGGGGGGAAACTTTCAATTCAAATAAACTAGCCGTTTTGCCTGTTTGAATTTAAAAGTTGTCCTTTGATTACTTTCTTAATACTAAAGGTTTGAATTCCTTAAACTGCCAAATAAAGAGGCCCTCCTAGACCTCATTCTCTTCCTAATGAATGCTTAAGCTTGCCATCTTCTCCATCTTCATTATTATGCTATTATGCATGCTAGCAAGAAGAGTGATGATAAGTGAGAAACTATTTCTTTCTCCTATGAATTTTTCTTCTTTCTCTTCCCTACCCTCATTCCCCGCTAGCTCTCTCCACCTTTGAAGGTGTTTAAAGCCGTTGGATTGAGACTTGGGATAGTTAATGATTTTTGCAAAGTTTATGTTATGCTCGTGATGCATGAAGCTTTCCATCTTCATTGCATCACCTAGGTCACAAGGAACACAAAGATTGTATTGTACCAAGTCTCTCTTGATGAGAGAATCTATAATACAAAGGCCTACTGGAGGGGGGACCGGCTCCACATAAATCCGGTCCTCAACTATTTCCATGTTCTCTAAACTCTCTCTCCTGCAAAAGTATTGTTCATGCCAAGTTAATTAAGTACTATGATTATGTTGCTACTATCAATTAAGTTCATCCTCTATGTTCTCAAAGTAATCTCATAACAATGTTCTCTGTAATTCTCTTAATGCCGCTATTCTCAAAGTTCATGGACCATTTCCATTACATTGGTATCACAGCATTTGGTTTCTCTTTTCTTGCTTAAGAAGAGAGGTCCTTAAGTAGCCTATTAATCGTAGATTTTGTTAATTATATTAGGGTAAGTGGGACTGGTATTTATTATCAATTTTGTTGAGCCCACTATGTGGGATATGGTGCACCTTGAGAGCTTTGGTCTTAATAATGGGGTCTTTTTAGACTTGCCTACGGCTTTACCATTATTGATCCATAAGAAGTCTAAAAGGAGCTATCCCTCGGAAATTCTGCAATATTAGACCCACTCCACTACTCTCTATAATTAACCAATTCGATTCGTGGGTGTAGATGCTTAAGTGCTGATGTTCAAAGGCTAAGAGCAGTAGCAACTAAGGTTTTGAATTGCCAAAGAATACACTAAGTGACCACACAAAGTATTCTATACATAAGTATAATTAGCATGGCTAGCAATAACCAAGAGAGTAGAATGAACATTGATAACTTGATTTTTCACATGAAGGTGCTAATGATGATGCCCCCATGTTTGTCAATTATCTTTTTACTAGGTTGCAGCAAGCTATGGGAAACCCTGCTTTGCAAGCCGGATTTACTCAACAACTTTGTGCTTATGGGATTTCCCTTCCTCTCCCAGAGAAGTGAGAGATTAGGAGGCCTCTTGATGAGACCCCCAAAAGAAGACTCTCTCCCATTCAAAAGGAGAAATCCAAAGAGCGAGAAAGTAATGAATTCTAAGTTCCTCTGAAATGTGGCTCCACAAAGATGGCAGTCTAGATGATTGCCAACTCCTCCCAAGAGGAAACGGTCAACCCACATTCCCTCTCCTCGTCACTCCAAAAGGGAAGAGAGGAAAGAAAGGAAGAAAATGGCAAGAAAGAGGTCACCCGCTTCTCCTTATTCTTCACCTTCCTCCTCTTCCAACGAAACCTATGGCTATTCTCCTAGAGAATACAAGAAGGGAGGACATCAAAAATCTTACCTTGCATGGCAAAGGTCACAAAAGCTAAAGAAGTTCAAAGACGGAGGAAAGAGTATCTCTTTTCTCACCTATGATGCCACCTTTGGTGCCACCAACAAAGTATTGGCCTTCATCCATCACTTTGATGCGGCCTTTAGAGACGAGGGCTTCATGGAGTACTCCAAGCTACACCATGTAGCTATGCACTTCTATAAATCAGCTCGTCAATGGTGGGCTAGCCTTCATGGCAATGGTGAAGCCCCAAAGACATGGAGAACTCTACGAGTCTCCATCATGAATCAATTCCTTGCAAGCAATGCAAAGGACAGAGTGCTTACCGAATGGCAAAGTTTGAAGCTTCTCTCCCATGAGTCTATTCACAAATATGTGGACAAGTTTTGGGATTTACATCTCAAGGCTATTGTCTTTCAAAAGATAGACTTCACCAAGCAAAAGCAACAATTCTGTATGTGATTACCTGAAGAGATGGCCGAGTACATCAACTCCCAACGGCTTGATTCTATCACCGAAGTAATCTACCACACTATAGTTTCTTCGCACATCAATTTCCAACAAGGGGCTAGACGAAATGTCAAGCCCATGGAAACCAAATACAAAAGTGATGGAAAGGGGAAAACCAATGTCCAAAATTCTTCCCAAGGTAATTCTAACAACAACAACAACAACAATGATCGGTCCAAGGACAAGGGAGTTTGCAAAGGTAAAAATAAACTCTCCCCTGAAGAGCTTGAAGCTTTCCGCAAGGACCATAAATGGGGAGCAAGAACATGGCTATCGTTCTTGCCCCAAGAGAAATTCCCACAATAAGGCGCCTAGAACTTCCACTATCGAAGATCCAAAAGAGGATGCTTATTGCAAAGGATCACCTCTCTCCTATGCTTGGGGAAAGGTAAGGGAGCATGCCGCCTTTATCTTGTTTGACCCTAGCTCTACTCACAACTTCATATCAACAGAGTTGGCCACCAAGTTGGGCATTCAAGCTTTTGAGATGGGAGATACCGTTATTGTCGATACAGCTTTCAAGGGATAGCAAGCCTTCGTTACTCCCTTGATTGAGAAGTTGAGGCTTCATGTCCAAATCTACGTCGACAAAAAAGGCTTTTTCATTTCTCCTCTCCAACATGAGGATGAGTATCCTAGGGGCACCATGGTTCAACCGCATGGCTGCCAACATGAAGTTCCCTGAAAGGAGAACCTACTTCACCTACAGGGAAAAGAGCATGTATATAGATGGTAGTGAGTCTGGTCATACTATACCACTTGTAAATCCTCTCGCTTTTGATAAATCAATGAAGAGCTTAGTTTCAGCATAGGTGATTTTTGTTAAGAGTCCCTAAAACATCCCAATGTTTTATCAAATGTAAATGGTAGGAATCAAGAAGAGGTAGACTTGTCTAATTTTCTAAAAGGATTCCAGGATGTTTTCATCGATGATATTCCGATGGACTTACCTCCAAAACAAGGGGGTGATGACCATCGAATTGACCTCCTACTAGGAAGCTCACCGCCTAACAAGCCTCCTTATCGACTTTCCCAAGCTCAACAAGAGGAGATCATGAGGCAAGTACAAGAATTGGTAGACACAAGGATGGTAAGGCCTAGCTCCTTTCCCTTTTGTTCTCCAGTCCTTTTAGTGCAAAAGAAAGATGGTACATACCACATGTGTTGTTGACAAGCATATCAGAGTGCCAATTTAGTAGTTACTCAGAAGTGCTTCATCGGATGTAGTCAGTCGGATCATAGTTAGTTGGATGTTGTTTAAATCGGATATTTAATAGTTATGATATATCAAGACTGAGGTTGTTATTACCAGTCGGTTCTGTGAGTTGTGATAGCGCAGTTGTATTCAGAGATGTTGTAGCTCTTCTTGATCAATGAAGTACATCTTGTTTCTTAATTCCGAGTTATCAATTCCTTCTATCTCTTATCTTCAGTATGATGTTAGTATCTTTGTGTATTATTTCTGAGTTATGAGATGCTGAGAGAATTATGATGAACTAGCATTTTCTGTGTTGATGAACCACAACACATTTGGCGATCCTGCTAGTTCAGTTCTCGTGGTTGAGGATGTATGCAGTTATCAGGTATTATTCTTCGGTTCATGAATCTCATTCTGGTGATAATGCATGTCTGAGCGAGGTAGAAGACACTCTCGTATATATTACACACGGGCTCAAGTCCCAGCAGGCAATATAGATCCATTCCACTATGAGGATGTGATTGTAGATGAAGAAACTGATCCACAACCTCAAGAACGGCTGGTAAATCCTGGTGAGGAGGGTTTTGGATCAGCAGAGGACAGGGCAGTGAGGCAACTTGTGGGGGCACTACTCTTGATAGGAGGACCTGCACGAAGTAGAAGAAGACTCCAATTTGACCCATTGAGAGGTTCTAGCAGGCAAAGACCTGTAAGACTCCCAAAGCCCATCCCCATGGCTCAACCACCTCCTAACCCGCAGATCAAATCAGCCAAGTTCAGAGGGAAGCCCAAAGAGGATGCAGATTGTCATGTAGCACAATTTGAAACCCAGTGGCAAGCACGTGGATACCAAGTGATATTTCCAGATCCTATAAAATTACAGCAATTTGCAGCTACCTTGGAAGGAAAGGCCATGAGTTGGTTCAGCCAATATGGTATGGCTCACTTTGCTACTTATGCTGCACTTATTTTGGCTTTTCTACAAAGATTCCGGAAGGAGAAAACTCCTACATATATTTTAAGGAAGTTACGACGCATCAAACATGGGACAATGTTGGTAGAGGATTTTGCTTAGAGATTTAGAATATTTGTTGAGAGATTGCAAGGAAATGAAAGGCCAACTAATGAAATGTTGGCTGGCTACTTTCTCAAAGGATTGAGGAGTGGTATTAAAAATGCAATGGCCAGCATTGACATTGGAGGAGGTTTTGATAATTTGGTACAGGCTGCTTCTAGAGTTGAGAAGAGGCTTGGAATGACAAAGTCTAGTAAGAGAGGAGAAAAGGAATCTGAAACAGGGTCAGAGTCAGAGACATCTTCTTCTGAAGAATCGGATACTGGCAGTTCATCTGATGAGGAGGAAACGAAGAAAAAGAAGAGTCCTAAGAAGAAGAAGAAGGACAAAATAGGGGGTGAAGTTGATTTAGTTCAGCAATTAAAAAATATTGGCTATTCAGTCATAGCACCTAAAGAAAAAAGGTACTGTGAGATTTGTGAAAGAGATGGACATACCACTGCTCAATGCTGGTACAACCCTAAGCAAAGGGGTAAAACAGGTACAGGTGTTGGGCGGGGTACTGCTTCAGCAGAGGCAAATCAGGTGGCTCCATATAGAGGAAGACCTCCTGGATAGGGATTTCAGAGGGGACCTGGAAGAAACCATGATAATATCCAAAGAAGGCCCCAAGGAGTTATGCCTTGTGTATACTGTGGTGACCCTACACATTGGGTTGGCCTTCGTTATGCCTTATGGGTAAAACATCGTGAGGAGAGAGTTGTTCCTGTTCTTCCATTCAATCAGGAGAACCAGCAAGCAGGTCCTCCACAACCACCTCCAAATCAACCACAGGCACAAGCAAATGTGATCATTATCGACATTCCGATTTATCAGGATACCCCTAATGAAACAGCAACAGTACTTCCGACTGCAGAGTATGACAATGTGGAGAATTATTGTCAATATCCAGATAATATGGAAGATGAAATTGATGTGCTAGCTGTGACAAGGTCCAAGGCTAAAGGTCCTATTGATTGGGAACAACAAAAAGGGGTTTGAGATCAGGTGCACAAGCTGGTTCAGAAGGAGCAGCAAGGTCAACACTTGGAGGATCATGCAGAATCTTCTGATGCACCAGTACAACAGAAAAAGCAGGTTGAAGTACCTGAACCAGATTGGTTTGAGGTATTGATTATGTGAGGTCTCCACCTCACCGTATCAACGGCGGATCTGATGGTGAACCTGGTGGCCACTAGATCTATTGCAGAAGCAAACAAAATGGTTTCGGGTTTGACTAGCGGACGATCTCTCATCACAAAGTGAGTCGAGTTCGAGCCTACTAGCAGGGATATCTAGCTCCACCTCCTAGGGGAAGCGTACTTGAGCTATCTAGCGATCCTAAGACCCACCTTCCAAGAGGAGAGAAGCCTCGAGTGCCTTCTTCCCCATGTTTCAGAGGCACGTACTCTCGAGCATTACTAATATCGAGTAAGCACTATGAGCAATGAGCATTACTAATATCGAGTAAGCACTATGGGGATAGAGAGTTCCCGATCAATCGGGACCACCCATCTCGTAGGCATTGGCAACCTAAGCCAAGCCCCCACTTTTCACCCCCACACTCACACTTCCTTGTGTGATCTAATTACTACCACAAAGGTTGTTCAACATAAACATTCCTTGTTTTAATTCCGAAGCACATTGTTCTTTAAGACAACCCTTCAACCAGTATTGCAAACAACACCAAGACAGTATTCTAGTAAAAATTCTACTCAAACTTATTCATTAAAATTCCAATGTTCTGGAGGTACAACATCCCCCCTCCAGCGAGAGTTCACTCCTCCCGTTGTCGCCTAGCTGCCCATACAACTAGGTATGTCCACCGCATAGAAAGCACGTCATGGACACTCCCACCGCATAGAAAGCAAGACGTGGGTTCCCACCGCATAGAAAGCAAGTCGTGGGTATCCACCGCATAAAAAGCAAGTCGTGGATTCAAGAGCCCTTTAATGAGGAACTCTGCCCCCTGTGATCAGTAGGGGGGTCAGGTCTGATTCAACATTGGAAATAAAATGAACATGTCGAGCTAAATTTTCCCTAGCAGACATTCTTTCCTATTGCAACCAGCATACCCATCAATCATTTCCTTCCTACTTTAGAACTTAATGTACAATGAGTTCAATGCCGAGGTTTCCGTCGGATTTCTCCAACATGTTTGGGGATATTTTCATTCCTAACTAGACGTGTGCAATGTTAAATTAAACAGCTTGAATGAAATTATGACCTACCTCTTCCATTTCTTCGTCGATGGCCCATGAGATGGCCGGTATTTGTTCCTCCATGGGAGCTTTTCCCTTTCCGTTCACCTTGCTCGTTCATGCCTCGTGGTCGTGGGCTCCACCAAAGCGAGTTCTCTTAACCGGAGCCATTTTAAACTCACTATTTTAAATAATTAACTTGGAGAAAAGAGCTAATGTCCGCAAGCGTCATAACAAGCCAAATGATAGATTAGCAACATCAAACAATGCCTGCTACATGAGAGGTTTAGATTTTTCCATATAGCAATCATTATGGATGATGCATATTCCTATGGTAACCTGCTCTAAAGATAATTACTCGACTTACGTGATTAAGAATAGTAGGATTTCACTGATGGAATTATCAGAGAGATGAATTTAGTATGATTAATCTCTTTCCTAGCAACTAGATGATGCAGATTTATCTTATGCATATGTGTAAGAAAAGTCAACTCTTAGAGACTTAACGACGGATTAATTATTCCTTAATTACATCTTAATGCATAAGAGAATGGATCTAATTTAGCTACATTGTTAATAAAAAAGTGATTTTCATCAATCTACACAGTTACCGGCTTATCGATTAATCACTATGCTACCTAGAGAGAGAAAATTCTGTTAATCATGCACTAATCATTAATCGAGGATGATGAATGGCTGATAATTCAGATTTAGAATGATGATTACTTAATACAATATGGTTAAAGAGAATTTTCCCTCCTTGCTTCTCCTTCAAAAGGTGTGTTCCGGTAGCACCTTCCCAGAGTGTGTGTAGGTGTGTGTGTGTGTGCAGGCCTTTAAATAGGCTCCTAGAGGCTGAAAATCGACCAGACTTGCTAAATGCAAGCGCAGGAGCACTCAGTCTCTGCATTGGCAAGTCCAATTCCCCTACCCACCAAGTGTCAAGTTGGCTTGGTTAACTGGCTCTGAGACTTAGTTACTGGCTTGGAAACTTTCCCAGGACTCCCACAAGGCAAGAGGGCGCCCCCTAGCTGCTAAAGCTGGTCTGGAGTGGCCTGGAACCTGTTCCCACACAGTCCCGGGCTCCGGTGCCTCCCCGCTCAATTTTTGGAAAAATTGATTTTTGGCTAAAACGGGTCATACGAGTCGGATTTTGATGTCGTAAATTGCTGTACGGAGCTCTAACTAAGACGTACTGGACCGAGTACGTGCCATATTTAGCAGCCCTCGGGGTCCGAAATTGCATTTTTTCAAATTCGGGGTACGGGTGTAGTTTTTCGAGACGATCAAAACTAGACGGGTCGAGCGACCAAAAACTTTCTATTTTTAGAAATTTTTTACAAAAATTATTTTAATTCACGTTTCGAAGCTTTAAAACATTCTAAACATCATGGCATTGACAGAATTTGGAAAACTGCTAAAAATAGTAACTTATTCCATTATGTTCATTTTATGATACAATGGTGCTCTTTTGATCGGGGTCAGAGACCTTACAACCTCCCCAACGTGAAAAATTTGAGATGTCCTCATCTCAAGAATGTGTTTGGGTAATCTGTTATGAGCGTTGGTTCATCCTCCCAAGTTGCATCTTCTTCAGGGTAATCCTTCCACTTTACCAGATGCTCCGTGATAGTTCTGTTGCGTAACTTCCTTTCCCTTGTTTCTAGTACGTAGTCAGGTTGGAGCTCGAGAACTCCTTGTGCTGGCATGACTACCTGATCTGAGTCCAAGAATTGATCAGGGTTAGGAATATAGGGTTTGAGTAAGCTGACGTGGAACACATCATGAACCTTCAAGTTTGCATGTAACTTTAGCTTGTAGGCTTGGTCACTTACAACCTTAACGATCTCGAATGGTCCACAATACCTTGGGCTTAGCTTCTTATATCTGCCTAGTGATAAGTTGCTTTTCTTTGGTCGGACTCGCAGAAAAACCTTATCCCCTTCTTTGAAAGTTCTTTCTGAATGGTTCTTATCTGCATAGTGCTTCTGTCTATCCTGAGCGGCCTGAATGTCCTAGCAAATAGCTCTAGTCTGTGCTTCCATATCTTCAACATCTTTCTAGAGGCTTCTACCCTGATGGTTGGATCTAAGAAATTCAGTGGTGCTAAGCAGTCCTGTCCATAAAGAGCTTTGAAAGGTGACATTCCAATGCTTCTGTGTTCGAAAGAATTATAAGCATACTCCACCAAAGGAAGATATTGTAACCACTTCTTTGGCTCTTGTGAACAATGGGCTCTGAGAATGTCCTTGATGACTTGATTAACTCTCTCAGTTTGCCAGTCTTTCGGCGGACGATACGCTGTACTGAAGGCTAATTGTGACCCAATAGATTGGAAAAGAGAAGTCCAAAATTTTGATGTAAACTTGGCATCTCTATCATTGACGATACGCTTGGGCAGACCATGTAACCTAAAAATCTCCTTGATGAATACCCGATTAACATCTGAAGCAGTAAAGGTTGTCTTTACGCGTATTAGATGAGCCACTTTTGTGAGCATATCAACAACCACAAAAACAGAATCATAACCTCCTGTAGAAGGTAATCCTGTAACAAAATCCATACTGATGCATTCCCATTTCATCTGGGGTATGTCAAGAGGTTGAAGTTGCCCTGGTAACTTGATTCTTTCGGCCTTTATCCGCTGACAAGAAAGACATTTCCTCACATAGAGAAGTATGTCTCCTTTCATCCCAGACCAAAAATAACTCCTCTTAACAGCGTGAAGAGTCTTAGCATAGCCTGGATGTCCGGATGTAGGGCTATCGTGTGCTTCATACAAAATGGCCTTCTTTAAAGCTGGATCTCTGGGTACACAGAGTCTATGTCTGTAGTAAAGACATCCTTCCATAAGAGAGTAATCTTTAGCTTCAGGCATCTTATTCTGATGGACTAGAGATGCTATACGCTGGTACTCTGGATCTACTAGAGATGCTTCTTTGATTCTATCCCAGATAGGGTTATTTGGAATAGACATAGCTCCGAGAAAGGATTTTCGGCTAAGACCGTCTGCAACTGCATTTTCCTTTCCTGGTCTATACTTTATGTACAGGTCATGTTCCTGTAATAGCTCTATCCATCGCTGTTGTCGCATATTGAGAATAGGTTGAGTAAAAATCCATTTTAAGCTCTTGTGGTCTGTCACCAGCTGAAACTTGCGTCCGAGAAGATAATGTCTCCATAACTTCAGCACATGAATAACTGCTAAAAGTTCCAAATCATGAGTAGAATAATTCTTCTCATGATCTCTCAGCTTTCGTGAAGTATACGCCATTGGTCTTCCTTCTTGAGTAAGAACTCCGCCTAGAGAAAATTTGATGGCATCGGTCGCTACTTCAAATTCCTTACTGAAGTTTGGAAGCTTTAAAATAGGGCCTGAGACCAAGAACTCTTTTAGCTTAGCAAAGCTAGACTCGTGCTCAGTCTTCCATTCGATCCTCATCCCTTTCTTTAGGAGTTCCGTCAAAGGTGCAGCAATACGTGCATAGTCTTTGACAAAAATCCTGTACCATCCCGTTATTCCAAGAAATCCTCTTACTTCGCTGACGGTGGATGGTTGAGGCCAATCAATGATGTCCTTGACCTTGTCTGGGTCCACTGAATCCCCTCAGCCGATATGACAAATCCAAGATAGTTGACTTTTGGTGAGCAAAAAGCGCACTTGCTCTCTTTAGCATAAAGCTGATGTTCTCGAAGGAGATCAAGTACCTTGCGAACATGATCTTTGTGATCTGCTTCATTCTTAGAGTAGACCAGAATGTCATCAAAGAAAACCAAGACAAAATCATCCAGGTAAGGTCTGAAAATATCCTGCATAAGTCGATTGAAGCTTGCAGGGGGATTTGTTAGACCAAAAGACATTACTGTGAACTCGTAGTGCCCATACCTAGTATTGAAAGCCGTCTTTGGAATATCCGATTCCTTGATCCTGATTTGGTAATATCCTGACCTTAGATCTATCTTTGTAACTATTTTGGCACCGTGGAGCCTATCCAAGAGTTCGTCAATCCTTGGAATTGGATACTTGTTCTTGACAGTTACCTGGTTCAGTCCCCGGTAATCTATGCATAGCCTTAAGGTTCCATCCTTCTTCTTCTGAAAAAGAACTGGAGCACCCCAAGGAGAAGTACTGGGTCGAATGAATCATTGCTCAATGAGTTGCCTAAGTTGTTCCTTGAGTTCGATGGCCTCTAGAAAAGACATTTTATAAGGTCTTTTTGAGATAGGTTCACACCCAGGGATAGTCTCAATCTCATTATCTACCTCTCTGTGAGGTGGAAGATTCGTAAGGTCTTCAGGGAATACATCATCATACTCCCTCAAGCAGTTTGGCCGAAGTGAGTTATCTGATTGGTCCACCTTGTTGAGTTTAACCGCATAAATTTGCTCACCCTTCCTTAGTCCCTTCAAAAGTCTGCTGGCCTTAACTAGAGTAGCCTTAGGTCTCCCATTTTTCCATTGTATTAAGGCTTCATTACCCAAGTTATCTGTGAAGGTAAAATTCCCTTCTGCACAATGTATGTGGGCCCTATTTTGCTTTAGCCAGTCCATCCCTAGTATCCCATCAAAGAATCCTAAGGGTAGGGTTCGAAATTGGGCAGAAGTTGGGTGTCCCCCTAAATCAAAATCGATTTTTCCTGCAGAATGTTGAGATACTACTTCCTTGCCGTTTGCTAACTCTACAACTAGCTTGCTTGTTGGATACTTATCTAGCTTTAGCTTTCTCATGCATCGGGGTGAAAGAAATGAAAGAGTACTACCACAATCTATAAGGAAGTTAACTTGTTCACCTCTGAGAGATCCTGGCGTATGAATGACTGCGTATTTCTCGCAACCATTGGGATTGTCAATTACAGCATGTAGGGTTGCTCTCTCCACTGCTTCATCACCCACAGTTGGTTGTACCACTGCGGCATTCACTCTGGCGGTAGCTCCACGCCCTCGCCCTCTGTTCATCCTTCCTCGTACTCCTCTTCCATTAGCTTAGCCATGCCCACGGGTATTCAAGGGTATGGCATTGGCATTGGTTGCATGAATGTTCCTGGGGCAATTGGATCTGTAATGTCCATGCTCGCCGCAACCATAGCATCAAACATCAGGGAACTCCATGGTTGTGGTGGTAGCCACAATAGGGCACTGGTTATACGCTTGGTTGGCTGGTCTATTATCCCAAGCAGTCGTCCTTGACCTCTTTGCCCAATGATTCCTCCTGTTCTGATTAGCCTTTTGTACTTCGGGAGCTAGAGGTTTGGCCCTCAACAAGGCATCCTGTAGCGTCGTCGGCCTGAGAGCTTCCAATCGAGTATTCAAGGGGTCTATTAGTCCTTGGCAGAACCTTGCCACCTGTTGTTCCAAGGTCATCTTAGGAGCATATCTCCGAAGAGTGACAAACTTTGCATAGTATTCTTCGACAGATGAATTCAGCTGCCGAAGTGAAAAGAATTCATTCATCCTCAAGGTTCTATAGGCAGGCGGTAAATATCGCCCCACTATTGCACCTTTAATGTCTTCCCAGGATTGGGAAGATCCCTTAATATCCATGTCCCTGCAATGTTGCTTCCACCATATCTTGGCATCACCAGTCAGGCGGAACATCGCAAGCATGGTCTGATTTACGGGTTGGGTCCCCGCAGCTTCAAAGTAATCGTCCATGGCTTCCATCCATACTTCTGCATCTCTCTCCACATTTTCCCCCTCGCCCTTAAAGATCGGAGGTTGGGCTTGCTTAAGGAGGAGCTTCTTCTCTTGCGCTGCCGAGTACAGAGCAACAGGCGGTGCCTACATGGGTTATACGAAATTCTTGATACCATTTGTAATGGAATTTGCCTATTCAATTTGAGAGTAGCGGAATTTAATGAGAGTACTTTCAAGAAATGATTTTGTGAGCATAGCGGGTTGACATAATTGAAGATAGCAACATAATCATAGCAATTAGTTAACTTGGCATAGACAATACTTTTGCAAGAGAGAGAATTTAGAGAACATGACAACAGTTGAGGACCGGATTTATGTGGAGCCGGTCCCCCCTCCAATAGGCATTTGTATTATGATTTCTCCCATAAAGAGAGACTTGTTACAATACATTCTTTGTGTTCCTTGTGACCTAGGTGAAGCAATGAAGATGGAAAGCTTCATGCATCATCATCATAGCATAACCTAAACTTGAAGAAAGCTATAACTATACCAAACCTCAGTCCCAAGACCTCAAACACCTTCGAAGGTGGAGAGAGCTAGCAGGGAATGAGGGTAGGGAAGAGGAAGAAGAAACATTTCATACGAGAAAGAGCTAGTTCCTCACTTATCATAACTCTTGTGCTAGCATACATAATAGCATAGTAATGAAGAATAAATAGATGGAAAGCTCAAGCATTGAAGCATGGCTCTTGGATGGATTTGCACTCCATAGCCAAGAGTGTTGGTGTAGGCTCTCAACCTCTACTTGCCTGGATAAAGAGAGGGAGCTCTTGCACTTTTCATAGTACACAATGAGAGTGTTTGTGAGTGTGTGTGGGTGAGTATACCCCCTAAGCACCCCCCCAGCTTGCTTGGGTCGACCCCCCCTTGTAGCTCATGCTTGAAGCTCATTGGACCCTTCCAGGCCTAGCCAATCACAAGTAGGAGCCATTACAAGAAACATGGGTAGCCTTGGGACAAGTGTCCCCCTTTCCCCTTTGAGAGAGAGGACTTGATAAATGCAAAATCAATTAATTAAATATCCTAAATTATCATTGGACCCCTTGGGTGGCCAACCAATAGGCTTCAGGCACACCATGAGGGCAACATGAGGAGGAACTTGACAAATGTCCTTGCTGCCTCTTTAAGCTGGGGCTTCCCTTGTGTGTGTGAGTGTGTTTGTGTTCTCTCTCATCCCCCCCCCCCCCTTGTAGGCTCGCCCCCCTCCTTGTAGGGATCTTCTTTGTCGACATAGCTTTGGACATGAAGCCTCAACTTCCCAATCAAGGGAGTAGCGGAGGCTTGTTGTCCCTTGAAAGCTACATCAGTTGTTACTATTTCTCCCATCTCAAAAGCTTGAATGCCCAACTTGGTGGCCAACTCTATTGATATGAAGTTGAGAGTAGAGCCTGGGTCAAACAAGATGAAGGCATCATGCTCTCTTACCTTTCCCCATGCATAGGAAAGTGACGATCCTTTGCAATGAGCATCCTCTTTTGGAGCTTCGATGGTGGAATCCCTAGGAGTCTCATTGCGAGTATTCTTCTTGGGGCAAGAACGATAGCCATGTCCTTGCTCCCCACACTTGAAACACTTATGGTCCTTGCGAAAAGATTCAAGCTCTTCAGGAGAGAGCTTGTTTTTACCTTTGTAAACTCCCTTCTCCTTGGACCGATTGTTGTTGTTGTTATTGTTGTTGTTGGAAGTGCCTTGGGAATTATTTTGAGCATTGGATTTCCCCTTTGCATCATTTTTATCTTTGTTTTCCATGGGCTTGACATTACGTCTAGCCCCTTGTTGGAAATTGATGCGTGAAGCAACCATGACGTGATGGATTACTTCGGTAATAGTACCAGGCCGTTGAGAGTTGATGTATTCGGCCATCTCTTCAGGTAATCCCGCACATAATTGTTGTCTTTGCTCGGCAAAGTCTATCTTTTGAAAGACAGTAGCTTTGAGATGTAAATCCCAAAACTTGTCTACATACTTGTTGATAGACTCATGAGAGAGAAGCTTCAAGCCGCGCCATTCGGTAAGAACTTTATCTTTAGTATCGCTTGGAAGAAATTGCTTCATGATGGAAACTCGTAGAGTTTTCCATGTCTTTGGGGCTTCTCCATTGCCACGAAGGCTAGCCCACCATTGACGAGCTGATTTTTGGAAGTGCATAGCTACATGGCGTAGCTTGGAGGACTCTGTGAAGCCCTCGTCCCCAAAGGCCGCATCAAATTGCTTGATGAAGGCCAACACTTTGTCGGTAGCACCAAAGGTGCCATCATAGGTGAGAAAAGAGATACTCTTTCCTCCCTCCTTGAACTTCTTTAGCTTTTGTGACCTTCGCCATGCAGGAAATGATTTGCGATGTCCTCCCCTCTTGTATTCTCTAGGAGAATAGCCATAACTTTCATCGGAAGAGGAGGAAGGTGAAGAAGAAGGAGAAGAGGGTGACCTCTTCCTAGCCCTTTTCTTCCTTTGTTTCCTCTCTTCAAAGAGTCTCTAAAAGCTAATAATGTTTCATCAAATGAAAATGATAGGAATCAAGAAGAGTTAGACTTGTCTACTTTTCTAAAAGGATTCCAAGATGTGTTCATCGATGATATCCCTATGGACCTACCTCCAAAACGAGGGGATGATGACCATTGTATTGAGCTCCTTCCAGGAAGCTCACCGCCTAACAAACCTCCTTATCGAGTCTCACAAGCTCAACAAGAGGAGATTATGAGGCAAGTACAGGAATTGGTAGACAAAGGGATGGTGAGGCCTAGTTCCTCTCCCTTTTGTTCTCCAGTCCTTTTAGTGCAAAAGAAAGATGGTACATACCGTATGTGTGTGGACTATCGAGCACTAAACCATATCACTATCAAAAACAGATTTCCCGTGCCTCTGGTAGAAGATCTGTTTGATAAGCTACAAGGATCTACCTACTTCAGTAGGATTGACCTTAAGAGTGGCTATCATCAAATAAGGATAGTGGATGAAGATATCCTAAAGACCGCGTTTGCACAACATTTGGTCTTTATGAATATCTAGTCATGCCTTTTGGCTTGACTAATGCACCAGCTACTTTCAATCGTCTCATGGAGAAAATTTTTAGACCATATCGTAAATTCACTGGAGTGTTCTTTGATGATATCATCATCTACTCCAAGTCTTTGGAGGAACATAAGCAACATCTCCAAGTGATTTTTCAAGCCTTGAGGGAGAACAAACTTTTTCTCAACCAAAAGAAAAGTGAATTCTTCCTTCAAGAGATTCAATATCTAGGTCATATTATCTCTCACGATGGTATTCGTATGGATCCATCAAAGTTAGAGGTAATAAAATCATGGTCTAACCCAAGAAATCTACATGAGCTAAGAAGCTTTATTGGTATGTGTGCATACTATAGACGCTTCATAGCAAAGTTCTCTCAAGTAGCAGGACCACTACACGACTTAACAAAGAAGAACGTTAAGTTTGTATGGACTGCTAAGGAGCAAAATGCTTTTGAAAAACTCAAAGAGAAGCTTACTTCCCAACTAGTCCTCGTGCTTTCGGGTCTCTCAAAGCCATTTGAGGTCCAATGTGATGCTTGTGGTGATTGCCTTGGAGCGGTTTTGCTTCAAGAAGGGCATGCCATAGCATATGAGAGCCGAAGGCTCAATAGTGATGAACGAGTCTTGGGACTTTATGAGAAAGAGCTTTTAGTTGTTCTACATGCCCTAGATACATGGAAGCACTACCTATTGGGGACTCCATTTATCCTACGAACCGACCACCAAAGTCTCAAGTATTTCATGACGCAAACCAAACTCTCTGACAAACAAATGAGGTGGGCAAATTTTCTTTCGCAATTTAATTTCCATATTGCTCACATAGCTGGTAAGCACGATCAAGTTGCCGATGCACGTTCAGGATGACCAAAAGTTAATGCAGTGTCTATAGCTACTCACAATGATCTATCCTCTATGATAGATGAGTATTCTACTGACCCTGACTTTAGAGACATAATGTCAGCTCTTGCTTTGGGGAAGAAAGAGGAACTATTCACCTTGCAGGATGGTTACCTTCTCCACGGCAATAGGCTATGTGTTACCCATTCCCTTCGTGAGAAAGTTATGTATGAATCCCATGCTCCTCCATATGCAGGGCATAGAGGTATTCAACCTACTCTCCGAGGAGTAGAGACGTATTTCTATTGGCCTACCATGAAAGTGGAGATACAAGAGTATGTTTCAAAATGTGTAGTATGCCAAAAGACCAAGTATGATAGAGGGAAGCAACCTGGATTACTCCAGCCATTGCCTATTCCAAATTCACCATGGGAGAGTATATCCATGGATTTCATCTTTGGATTACCCAAGTCCTCCATGGGAATACAGGAATATGGACAATAGTCGACAGGTTTAGCAAGCAAGCACATTTTATTCCTGTCAAAAACACTATTAAGGCACATCAAATGGCAACTCTCTTCATATCTCAGATTTTCAAGCACCATGGATTACCCACATCCATCGTGTCAGATAGAGATCCTAGAATGACCAGTAATTTCTGGAAAGGTCTCTTTGAAAATCTAGGAACAAGATTGAATTTCTCTTCGGCCTATCACCCACAAATGGATGGCCAAAGTGAGATAGTCAATCTTACGATACTCGATCTACTCAAGACTTATGTTACCGAAGTAGATCAACGCTCACAATGGGAAAAGTATTTACCTCTAGTAGAGTATGCCTACAATAATATTGTACATACTTCTACGGGGAAAGCACCTTTCGAGATCATAGAGGGAAGACCTAAAAGTCCCTTGCTACTCAAAGTACATGGGAAGATCTTCGCCGCCGATGAGTATAGCTGTGACCTACAAGAATCTTTTCAAAAGATTTGGGAGGCTATAGCCATCTCTCAACAAAGGCAAAAAGCTGCTGCTGATAAGCACAGAAGAGCCTTAATGTTCAAAGAAAATGATTGGGTCTTACTCAAGTTTCCTAAGGCTCGATTAAGGCAAACGACGGGCAAAAATCCTACGGGCCATCAAAAGTACTATGCTAAACTAGCAAAAAGATACTATGGTCCTTTCCAAATCTTGAAGCCCATCAATGAGACGGCTTATTAACTCAAGTTGCCCAACCATTGGCTTATACACAATGCCTTTCATGTAAGCCTACTTAAGCCCTACAAAGGAGAGCCACCAACTGAACCAATTATTGAAGACCCTTCCGAAGTTGAAGACCAAGAAGAGGTGCTACAACCCAAAACTGTCCTTCGGCATGAAGACAAGGTACTACGACATGGTAAGATAATCCGACGGTATCTTATTAAGTTCAAAAATTATCCTTTTGAAGATGCTAAATGGATGCAAGGAGTACAACTTAAGGATAGTATGAACCTTGTCAATACTTACAATGCTACATTAGAGTAAGCAAATGTACAACTCTCTTTTAAATGACTCATGTTTTTGTCTTATAAGACTAATCCTCTTTTTAATTGTGCACAAATTTAACTAGTATGCATGCTTAGAATCATGTTTGTGATGACGACGTCTCTCAAACACCAAGTAGAATTTGTCACTCTACTTTGGGAGAATGAAATGGACTACAGAGCAGACATGCTTGCGGCAGCTATGTCTCCCAAGCGCCAAATGGATTAGTCATCCATCTTGGAAAGATGTTGTAGGGTAAAAAAAGGGATCCTCTACCCGCTAAGTACGATTGACTAATGACTAAGGCTTTATCTCTTCTACCTCATAGTCGAGGACGACTATGATTTCAAGAGAGAGGTAATGTCATAAAATCTAATATCTAACCAACCCAAATGATTTTCTCATATTAAATTGATCACTTAATGTGGGAGAATAAACGGGAACAAGTGTTAAGATATAGATATGTGCTTATAGATCTATCTCAACACGGGGCCAATAGTAAAGGGGCCCAAATGGGAGATGGTCTATCAAGAGCAAGGCTAACCAATGGAGCATAAGACCTTAGGGTTAGCTTCATTGAAGACCTCCAATAATGTGTGTAAAAGTCCTTTGACCTTAGGTAAGCTAGGACTGAGCTTGAGGTGGGAACCCGGCCCAAGCTCGAGGTGCTTGTCGTGCTTGAGGTGCTTGTCGTGCTTGAGGTGCTTGTCATGCTTGAGGTGCTTAATTAAGATGCTTGAGGTGCTTGACTAGCTCCATGCTTGAGGTGCTTGACTTGGTGCATGATTAAGGTGCTTGAGGTGCCTTGAGAAGCTTGCCTGAGATGCTTGTGGGAACACCCCCTACTTCAAGTGCTTAGTCATGCTTGATAACTAAGGGGCTTGCTCATCCAAAGTCAAAAAGATCCCTACAAGGAGGGGGGCGAGCCTACAAGGGGGGGGGGGGGGGGGGGGGGGGGGATGAGAGAGAACACACACACTCACAAACACTCTCATTGTGTACTATGCCAAGTTAACTAATTGCTATGATTATGTTGCTATCTTCAATTATGTCAACCCGCTATGCTCACAAAATCATTTCTTGAAAGTACTCTCATTAAATTCCGCTACTCTCAAATTGAATAGGCAAATTCCATTACACCATTACTTGGATTTCAAAATAGACACGAGACTTTAATAAAATTTCAAAATTCCACTTTATCAAGAGACAAAAAGCACTTTATTCATAAAAAATTATTACAATTGAAACCCCCCAAGGTTTAGAATAATTGATGATCAGCTTATTACATGGCTTTATGGATTGCGTATAAAATACGCCTAGGAGATGGTATTCACATGATGCACTACTTCATTCGTGTAATAGTTTCTATACTCATTCTTGAGTGGATAATAAACTAAGATATCAAGCCGGAGTTTCGCTTTCAGTGATCCAAAGGTTTTGACTCGGTTAGCTGGGATCACGTTGGTGACCTTCTCCAAGAGTCAGTCGTTGATTGTTTGATTGGAGTTGTCTGAAACAGTCTGGTCCAATCGTGTAGGCACCAAGTAGAATATCTCTATGACCCTCAACTCTTCTCCCCAACGTATCTTCTTCAAATCGGTAGCCAGGCATCCTAGCTTCCGAGCAATGATGTAGTAAACCCCTGCTGGAAATGTCCAATCAAGTTCCCATCCTTTATCAATGCGAGTGGAGTGTGGCGTATAAGCCTTCAACAGTATCTCCATGACATCTCGCGTGAACTGGTAAACTGGGGATCTTCAAGCTTGGTCATAAATAAGCTCAAACACTTGGAACTTCCGATATTCGAGCACGGGGTCTTCCTGCAACACCAATGCAAGGAATTCGGATCAACTACCTATATACTTTCAGTTCCTTATTTAAATATTCAAATAGTACGACTTTATTTCCCAGCCTACCCTAGGCTCGGATACCAGGTGTGAGGTCCCCACCCCACCGTATCAACGGCGGATCTGATGGTGAACCTGGTGGCCACTAGATCTATTGCGGAAGCAAACAAAATGGTTCGGGGTTCGGCGGACGATCTCTCATCACAAAGTGAGTCGAGTTCGAGCCTACTAGCAGGGAGATCTAGCTCCACCTCGCAGGGGAAACGTACTTGAGCTATCTAGCGATCCTAAGACCCACCTTCCAAGAGGAGAGAAGCCTCCAGTGCCTTTTTCCCCATGTTTCAGAGGCACGTACTCTCGAGAATTCCCCGCTCTAGGGGCAATGAGCATTACTAATATCGAGTAAGCACTATGGGGACAGAGAGTTCCCGACCAATCGGGACCACCCATCTTGTAGGCATTGGCAACCTCAGCCAAGCCCCCACTTTCCACCCCCACATTCACACTTCCTTGTGTGACCTAATTACTACCACAAAGGTTGTTCAACATAAACATTCCTTGTTTTAATTCCGAAGCACATTGTTCGTTAAGACAGCCCTTCAACCAGTATTGCAAACAACACCAAGACAGTATTCTAGTAAAAATTCTACTCAAACTTATTCGTTAAAATTCCAATGTTCTGGAGATACAACATCCCCCCTCCAGCGAGAGTTCACTCCTCCCGTTGTCGCCTAGCTGCCCATACAACTAGGTATGTCCACCGCATAGAAAGCACGTCATGGACACTCCCACCGCATAGAAAGCAAGACGTGGGTTCCCACCGCATAGAAAGCAAGTCGTGGGTATCCACCGCATAAAAAGCAAGTCGTGGATTCAAGAGCCCTTTAACGAGGAACTGTGCCCCCTGTGATCAGTAGGGGGGTCAGGGCTGATTCAACATTGGAAATAAAATGAACATGTCGAGCTAAATTTTCCCTAGCAGACATTCTTTCCTATTGCAACCAGCATACCCATCAATCATTTCCTTCCTACTTTAGAACTTAATGTACAATGAATTCAATGCCAAGGTTTCCATCGGATTTCTCCAACATGTTTGGGGATATTTTCATTCCTAACTAGACGTGTGCAATGTTAAATTAAACAACTTGAATGAAATTATGACCTACCTCTTCCATTTCTTCGTCGATGGCCCGTGAGATGGTCGGTATTTGTTCCTCCATGGGAGCTTTTCCCTTTCCGTTCACCTTGCTCGTTCCTGCCTCGTGGTCGTGGGCTCCACCAAAGCGAGTTCTCTTAACCGGAGCCATTTTAAACTCACTATTTTAAATAATTAACTTGGAGAAAAGAGCTAATGTCTGCAAGCGTCATAACAAGCCAAATGATAGATTAGCAACATCAAACAATGCCTGCTACATGAGAGGTTTAGATTTTTCCATATAGCAATCATTATGGATGATGCATATTCCTATGGGAACCTGCTCTAAAGATAATTACTCGACTTACGTGATTAAGAATAGTAGGATTTCACTGATGGAATTATCAGAGAGATGAATTTAGTATGATAATCTCTTTCCTAGCAACTAGATGATGCAGATTTATCTTATGCATATGTGTAAGAAAAGTCAACTCTTAGAGACTTAACGACGGATTAATTATTCCTTAATTACATCTTAATGCATAAGAGAATGGATCTAATTTAGCTACATTGTTAATAAAAAAGTGATTTTCATCAATCTACACAGTTACCGGCTTATCGATTAATCACTATGCTACCTAGAGAGAGAAAATTCTGTTAATCATGCACTAATCATCAATCGAGGATGATGAATGGCTGATAATTCAGATTTAGAATGATGATTACTTAATAGAATATGGTTAAAGAGAATTTAGGGAGTAATTATAGAGAATTACGACTAGGAATAAGCATAATAGACGAGAAATTTAGGTGGCAATGAAAAGGATTTGCAGGAAGCATTAATTAAACCGTGGTTACCGTGATTAAGGGCTGATAATCCTCTCGATTCTCTGATCTAATCAAGCTTCTTGAGGCGAGAATTCGACAGCACCTCCCTCCTTGCTTCTCCTTCAAAAGGTGTATGTTCCGGCAGCACCTTCCCAGAGTGTGTGTAGGTGTGTGTGTGTGCACTGTGTGTGTGTGAGCATATATGTGTGTGTGTGTGTGTGTGTGTGTGTGTGTGTGTGTGTGTGTGTGTGTGTGTGCAGGCCTTTAAATAGGCTCCTACAGGCTGAAAATTGACCAGCCTTGCTAAATGCAACTGCAGGAGCACTCAGTCTCTGCATTGGCAAGTCCAATTCCCCTACCCACCAAGTGTCAGGTTGGCTTGGTTAACTGGCTCTGAGACTTAGTGACTGGCTTGGAAAAATTTCCCAGGACTCCCACAAGGCAAGAGGGCACCCCCTAGCTGCTAAAGCTGGTCTGGAGTGGCCTAGAACCTCTTCTCACACAGTCCTGGGCTCCGGTGCCTCCCCGCTCAATTTTTGGAAATTTGGTTCTAGGCTAAAACGGGTCATACGAGTCGGATTTTGATGCCGTAAATTGCTATTCGGAGCTCTAACTAAGACGTACTGGACCGAGTACCTACCATATTTAGAAGCCCTCGGGGTTCGAAATTGCAATTTTTCAAATTCGAGGTACGGGTGCAGTTTTTCGAGACGATCAAAACTAGACGGGTCGGGAGACCAAAAACTTTCTATTTTTGGAATTTTTTTACAAAAATTATTTTAATTTATATTTCGAAGCTTTAAAACATTCTAAACATCATGGCACTGACAGAATTTGGAAAACTGCTAAAAATAGTAACTTATTCCATTATGTTCATTTTATGGTACAATGGTGCTCTTTTGATCGGGGTCAGAGACCTTACAGATTAACTCTCCTTTACACTTGTCTTTAGACCAAATGCTTTCTATAGTACCAGCATTTAAAGAGAGATTGCTACATAAGTTACTGGGAAAGCACTATGAAAGTTCCATGCAGCAGAAAGAGGAGCTTGGGGTGAATAGCATTCATCCTTCTGATGTGGATTTCATGGTTCCAGTTATCAAGGTGACTTTACAGGACAGGATATTTGAGGAGGTATTGTTGGATGGAGGATATGGTGTCAATATCTTACCTGAGTCAGTTTATCTCACAATGGGCTTAGGGAGATTGGAACTAGCACCTTTCCAAGTTAAAATGGCTGATCAAAGGAGGGTTCAGCCAATAGGCATTTTAAGGAACTCTTCTATTCAGATTGCAGGGATGCAATTTCAAGTCAATTTTGTTGTTCTTTGAATGAAGGAAGGTGATGCTTCCTATGAGATGTTGTTGGGAAGACCTTGGTTTAGGTTAGCCAAGGTGAAACAGGCTTGGGGTGAGAATCAGATGGTGCTTACCAAAGGGAAACAGATAATCAGCATACCTATGTTGGGAAGAAAGCACATTCCTGGAAAAGAAAGACCCTTGTTTGCTCAATCAATCAGTCTTGCTGAGGAAGTAGAGGATGAGGAGGAGGAAGCCTTTTTACAGGCTAATCCGACTGTCATACCCGTATTTGAAGTTGATATTGAGGGAATTTTGCAGAAAGATCAGGAAACAGAGGAGCTTTTTGATGAACCTGTCATGGGACAGGAAATTCAGGGTTCTGACGTACTAAAGCTGATGGATCAAAGTCTATCAACTAGTGGCAAAGAGGAAGTTCAGCAGGAGGAGAGGGATGCCAGAGATATGGTGGAAAAGATTTACAACAAAAGATTTGGAGGATCTAAAAGGGTTCAGCGGGATGAACTGAAAGAATTGAATTTAGGGACTGAGGAAGAACCAAGGATGGTCAAGGTTAGCATTTATGTGGATGGGGAATTCCTACAAGAGTTATGGCAGTTATTGTTGGAATATAAAGATGTTTTTGCATGGGATTATGTAGATGTAAAAGGTATTGATCCATTACTGCATCAGCATCACATTAATCTGAGAGAAGATGCCATTCCGATTGTCCAGCAGAGATATAGGATGAATCCCAACTTTGCATAGCAGGTTAAGCAAGAAATTGATAAATTACTGGTAGTTGGGTTCATCAAGCCTATTCATGAAGTTACTTGGTTATCTCCAAATCATTGTGGTACCAAAGAAGAATGGGAAGATTAGGGTTTGTGTTGATTACAGGAAGCTAAATGCAACCACTATTACAAATCCTTTCCCAATGCCCTTTTGTGATGCTGTCTTAGATGTAGTATCAGGGAAAGAGATGTATAGTTTCCTTGATGGTTTCTCAGGGTATAATCATATTACGGTTGTAGAGGAGGACCAACATAAAACAACCTTTATTACAGATTGGGGAGCCTTTGCATCTACTGTCATGAACTTTGGCCTTAAGAATGGACCACCGTCCTTTAATTTTACAGCTTATAAGACATTTGAACCTTATTTGCAGGATTTCATGATAGTGTTTGTAGATGACTTTTCAGTTTTTGGTCAAAGGGATTTACACCTTGAGCATCTGAAATTATGTTTTGAAAGGTGTAGGATGTTCAGATTGTCCCTTAATCCCTACAAAAGTGTGATGGCTATCAAGAGTGGTGTGCTATTGGGTCATGTGGTCTCTCAGGAAGGGATGTCAATAGATGTGAAGAAGATTGAGGTAATACAATCAGCGCAAGCACTTGGCAATATCAAGGAATTGAGCAGGTTTGTGGGACAAGTTAAGTGGCACAGCAGGTACATCAGATATCTGGCTAATGTATGTATGCCTCTTACCCATTTAACCAAGAAGCATGTAGAGTTTGTTTGGTCTAAGCCACAGGAAAAAGCATTTTAGATTCTCAAGAAAATGCTCTCGGTTGCTCCCATATTACAACCTCCAGATTGGGTATTGCCATTTCATGTGTTTGTTGATGCCTCGGATATTGCCATTGGAGCTGTTTTAATGCAGGAGAAGACCCAAGGGTGGTTTAGACCTATGTACTATGCTAGTAGGGTGCTTACATCTGCTGAGAAGAATTATGCAGTGACTGAGAGGGAGGCATTAGGGATGGTTTATGCTTTAAACAAATTAAGACATTACCTCTTGTGCAATAGGGTCATATTCCATGTGGATCATCAAGCATTGCTTTATCTTATTAAAAAGCCTTTACTTATAGGTAGATCGGCAAGGTGGATGCTATTGTTGCAGGAATTTGACTTCCTTATTGTTCATACACCTGGCAAGGAACATGCAATAGCTGATTACCTAAGTCGGATTGAGACAGGGGAACAACCGATAGGGATTCCAGATCAGTTTGCCAGATGCAGATTTATTTGAAGTACAGAGTTCCATTTCTTATTCATGGTATGACCAAATGCTGGTATTCCTGACTGATGGTGTTATGCCAACAGGGTTTACAATAGACCAAAGGAGGAAATTTGCCCTAACAAGCGGACCCTTTTTAGTGATTGCTGGAGCATTATACAGAAAAGGGATTGACCAAGTCATTAGAAGGTGTGTACTAGATTTTGAACAATCAGCTGTGTTGCAAGAAGCCCATTATGGAGCAGCAGGAGGACATTTCTTAGGGGACATTACAGGAAAAAAAATACTCCAAGCTGGTTTGTGGTGGCCAACTGTGTTGAAGGATGCTCATTCCTATGCAAAAAGCTGTGTGGTGTGTCAGCAGTTTGGTCAACCTGATTCTAGAGACAGAATGATAGATCATCCTATACTGCCATTAGAGCCATTTCAAAAATGGGGTATGGATTTTGTAGGACCAGTCAAGTCTACAACAAGTAAGGGATGCAAGTACATTTTAGTAGCTACTGACTACTGTACCAAGTGGGTGGAAGCTGTGGCATTGAAAGATAACAAAGCTCAGAGTGTGGCAAAGTTCTTGTATCACAACATCATGACCAGGTTTGGATGTCCAGTAGAGTTAGTCAGTGATAGAGGTACACATTTTTTGAATGAAGTGATTTCTGAGTTAACAAAACCCACATGATAATGCACAAGAAATCTACTGCTTACCATCCCCAAGCTAATGGACAGGCTGAGAGTACTAATAAGACTCTTATAAAGATTCTGAAAAAGATTGTACAGGAGAATAAGAGGGATTGGGATGCAAAGCTGGATTCTACTCTGTGGTCATTCAGAACAGCTTTCAAGGTGACAACAGGTATGACCCCATTCTGATTGGTGTATGGCTTGGAAACTGTAGTACCAATGGAGTTTGTGGTACCTAGTCTAAGGATTACTGCTGAGAAGATGACTCCAAAGCTCTCAGTTCAGCATAGAAGCAAGTATTTAATGCAGCTGGAAGAAGATAGGTTGATCAGCTCCTATATAACATAAGTCATTCAGAGAAGAAGGAAAGCCTGGGTCAGCATGCATGTCAAGTTTAAGGTTTTTCAGGTAGGTGACTGGGTAATGCTTTACAACTCCACGTTAGGTCCCCATCCTGGCTCAATTTAAGGTACATGGGGCCATATCAGATTATGACAGACCTAGGTCAAGGAACTTTTATTGTAGCAGATGTTTTTGGCACAAGGGTGGAGAAACCTGTTAATGGATTGAGGTTAAAAAAAATTCAGGGCAAGCCACCCCATTTGGATTGGCTCAAACCTGCTATACCAGAGGTTGCATTTTGTGAAATGGTTGAGTTCTCTTCAGGTACAATGGACCAGGTCACTGTTGATCTATCATTAGAGTGCATAGGCTTTGCATTCAGGTCAGGTACTACATCAGAGTTTGTTGGCTCGGAGTTTACTGGGTCGGAGTTCACCTGATCCGATTACTTAAACAATGTTTAAATTTCAAAATTTGCGTCAAAAAGGGTGCAACGTCCCTTCCACTTAACTCCATCATACGAGTTATGGACGACATCATTTCCTCACACACTTTTAGAGGCTTAGCGCTTGTGCGATTCACGTAAATAGCGTGTGCATGCATAATCCACAACTTGCTGAGCTTTCTCCTACTTCTGCTTTCGCTATGCCTAAGCCTAAACCTGTTTCTGTCATGAGACCATCGCCAGAAGATGAGCAAGGAGAGGTTGGTAAGCTGCGCCCTCGCGGAAAAGGAGTAATGCTCAGAGTTGATGTATCTGACCCAGAAGACGAGGTCGAAGTGCTTCCTGAGGAAGAATCAGCACCAATGTCATCAAGCAAGATGCTGCAAAGTTTAATGGAGCCTTTCACTGATTTCAGGGTGGAAATTGATTGTCAGGCAGAACGAAATGAGAAGTGGTTGAAGGCAGCAGGTTTATATGATTTTGCTACTCTACCCTGGGGCCAGTGGAAAGGGAATATTTATGCAAAAACTCAAATGGAGCTGTTACGAAATCCAAAGGTGCCATTTCTGAGAAGGTACATCTTAGTCCTGGTGTGGTAGCTCAGGTATTTCAGCTTCCCTTTACCTCTGTTACTGCAATACCAAAATGTTCAGATGAAGATCTGAAAAAGAATTTGGACCAAGAGAAGGAGGTAGGCAGTACTTTATGTTGAAGAATGTCGAGTATTGGAGGAGAGAACAACTGAAATGGTTTTTGGAAAGAGTTTGTTTTCTAGCTAAATATGACTACATGTCTAAGGAAAACTGGGCACCACTGTATTTTGCTGAAAATGGGGGGAAGGTCAGTTGGGCACATTGGGTGTATGATAGGATTCATGCAGAAATCTTTACCTCGGATAGAAGAAAGACCCAGTTGAGTAGCAGGTTAGCAGCATTTCTGTCTGCTTTGTTTGATTTTGCCCAGAAAGTTGATGTAGGGGAGGTCACAGTTTCTATCATTACTCCTATCAAACAGGTTAGTCCTGGGCCGGAACAGGGGAGAATGTCTGACAAAGCAGAGATTAGTAAAAGCATGGATGAAAAGCTGAGGCCATACAGGATTTTATTGAAGCAGGATACACTGAGAATGAGGCCAAGATGGCATTGGCTAGTCATGAGCATAAACTGCTTATGGGGAATTTGCTCAAGAGTTTGGATGTTGAGACACAAACTCCTAGTAGGGTTATAGGAAAAACTTTTAACATGCCCAAAAAGAGGAAGCTAGATAGTACTTTGCATGAGGTGGCCAAATCATTAGATTTCTCTCCAACTGGTCCTAGCACTTCTGCTAAATCTGATTTGCTTATAACTGATGTACCAACAGCTCAGAAGATGTTGCAGGAATTACAGGGATTTGTAAGGTATCAGCAGCAGAATATGGAGGAATAGTTACAAAATATAGCTGAATCTGGTCTATCTAAAGCAATGCTGCACCAACAGTCGGAGTTGGTGGAATCTTTGAAGCAGGAATTGGTAGAGCAGAAGGAGAAGCATCAACAAGAGATGCAGGTTCAGCTGCAACTACATCAACAAGAGATAGCAAAGGTTAAGCTCTCCTTGGGAATGTTTCAAGAATGGACTAAGTACTTGGAAGGCAGAGTCAATTCTGAGCTGGATCACATGTCTGGCAGAAATACAGAGTTGCAAGTGGAGAATGAAATGTTACAACAAAGGTTGAAACTTTTGGAAGCTCTGGAAAAGCAAGTATTAGCCCAAGAAGATATCAATGTTTCTGGAGTTCTCATGGATGAAGGGGATCTCAATTTGGTAAGGCAACAGTTGGTTGAGGGGATGCAGG